>NC_135714.1:163372722-163672722 GCF_964656455.1 Halichoerus grypus | reverse complement strand
AGCGTTGCCCCGGGGCTGCGTGCAGGCTGAAAGTCAGCCACCTAACTCGACAGAAAAACTCGGTAGAGGTTCCGTGCTTTACCGAAAACAGCCACTCCTGAGGGTGGAAGCCTTTTGGTGTGTGCGTGCGTGAGAGCACGGCAAGGGAGTCCAATCCTGTTCTGGGGGAGACTGAGGCCGCAGCAAAAGGCAGAACAAGACTCCCCGTGTGTTTGATTTAGCTAGAACTGCGGCCCTCCTTTTGCATTGAAGTCTAAACGCTAGGGTTGTGACTCCAACAAACAACAGTGTAGAGAAATAGTGTTTTAGCTTCTGACGACCACTCTGTGGGAGGAAGAAGTTTAGGGTGTACTTTGGGTGAGAGCCACGGGACGGGCTCCACTTCATAAAATCGGAGTCGAGACAGGCCGGAAAAGAAGGCAGCTCACCAATCACATCATGGTTATGGGGCTAGTAGCGTTGCCCCGGGGGTGCGTGCAGGTTGAAAGTCAGCCACCTAACTGCAAGGAAAAACTCGGTAGAGAATCCGTGTTTCCGCGAAAACAGCCGATCCTGAGGGTGGAAGCATTTTGTTGTGTGCGTGCATGAAAGCACTGCAAGGGATTCCAAACCTATATACGAGTCAGACTCAGGCCACATCAAAAGGCAGAAGGAGACTCCCAGTGTGTTCGATTTAGCTAGCACGGAGGCCCTAGTTTTGCATGAAAGTCTACTCGCTCGCGTTCTAACTCGAAGAAAGAAAAGTGTACAGAAACAATGTTTTAGCTTCCGACGACCTCTCTGTGGGAGGAAGCATTTTAGGGTGTTCTGTGGGTGAGAGCCTGGGGATGGGTTCCGTTTCATAAAATTGGGGTAGAGACAGGCCGGTACAGAAGGCAGCTCACAAATCACATCATGGTTATGGGGCTAGTAGCGTTGCCCCGGGGGTGCATGCAGGGTGAAAATCAGCCACCTAACACGAAGGGTAAACTCGGTAGAGAATCCGTGCTTCCGCGAAAACAGCCGCTCCTGAGGGTGGAAGCATTTTGTTGTGTGCGTGTGTGAGAGCACTGCAAGGGAGTCCAAAGCTATATACGAGTGAGAGTCAGACCCCAGCAAAGTTAGAACAAGGCTCCCCGTGTGTATGACTTAGCTAGCACTGAGGCCCTCCATTTGCACTGAAGTCTAATTGCTAGGGTTCTAACTCGAAGAAACAACAGTGTAAAGAGACAGTGTTTTAGCTTCCGACGACCTCTCTGTGGGAGGAAGCAGTTTAGTGTGTGCTTTCGTTGAGAGCCACGGGACTGGCTCCATTTCGTAAAATCGGGGTAGACACAGGCCGGTACGAAGGCAGCGCACAAATCACATCATGGTTATGGGGCTAGTAGCGTTGCCCCTGGGTTGCATGCAGACTGAAAGTCAGCCACCTAACTCGACGGACAAACTCGGTAGAGAATCCGTGCTTCAGCGAAAACAGCCGCTCCTGAGGGTGGAAGCATTTTGTTGTGTGCGTGCCTGAGAGCACTGCAAAGGAGTCCAAAGCTATATACGAGTCAGCCTCAGGCCACATCAAAAGGCAGAACAAGACTCCCAGTGTGTTTGATTTAGCTAGCACTGCTGGCCTATTTTGCATGGAAGTCTACTCGCTAGCGTTCTAACTCGAAGAAAAACAGTGTACAGAAACAGTGTCTTAGCTTCCGACGACCTCTCTGTGGGAGGAAGCAGTTTAGGGTGTACTGAGGGTGAGAGCCTGGGGCTGGGTTCCATTTCGTAAAATCGGGGTAGAGACAGGCCGGTACAGAAGGCAGCTCCCAAATCACATCATGCTTATGGGACTAGTAGCGTTGCCCCGGGGGTGCGGGTAGGCTGAAAGTCAGCCACCTACCTCGAAGGAAAAACTCGGTAGAGAATCCGAGCTTCAGCGAAAAGTGCCGCTCCTGAGGGTGGAAGCATTTTGTTGTGTGCGTGCGTGAGAGCACTGCAAGGGATTCCGAACCTCTATACGTGTGAGACTCAGACCCCAGCAAAAGGCAGAACATGGCTCCCCGTGTGTTTGATTTACCTAGCACTGAGGCCCTCCATTTGCATTGAAGTCTAATCGCTAGGGTTCTAACTCGAAGAAACAACAGTGTCCAAAACAGTGTTTTAGCTTGCGACGACCTCTCTGTGGGAGGAAGCAGTTTAGGGTGTACTTTGGGTGAGAGCAACCGGACTGGTCCCATTTCATAAAATCGAGGTAGAGGCAAGCCGGTACAGAAGACAGCTCACAAATCACATCATCGTTATGGGGCTAATAGCGTTGCCCCGTGGGTGCATGCAGGCTGAAAGTCAGCCACCTAACTCGACGGAAAAACTCGGTAGAGAATCCGTGGTTCAGCGAAAACAGCCGCTCCTGAGGGTAGAAGAATTTTGTTGTGTGCGTGCATGAGAGCACTGCAAGGGAGTCCAAACCTTTTTCCGAGTGAGACTCAGGCACCAGAAAAGGCATAACAAGACTCCCCATGTGTTTGATTTCGCTAGCCACTGCGGCCCTCCATTTGCATTGAAGTCTAATCGCGAGGGTTCTAAGTCGAAGAAACAAGAGTGTACAGAGACCGTGTTTGAGCTCCCGACGACCTCTCGGTGGGAGGAAGCAGTTTAAGGTGTAGTTTGGGTGAGAGCCACGGGACTGTTGCCATTTCGTAAAATCGGGGTAGAGAACGCCTGTAGAGTAGGCAGTGCGCAAATCACATCACGGTTATGGGGCTAGTAGCGGTGCTCCGGGAGTGCGTGCAGGCTGAAATTCAGCCACCTCACTCGAAGGAAAAACTCGGTAGAGAATCAGTGCTTCAGCGAAAAGAGCCGCTCCTGAGGGTGGAAGCATTTCGTTGTGTGTGTTCGTGAGATTAGTGCAAGGGAGTCCAAAGCTATATACGAGTCAGACTCAGGCCACATCAAAAGGCAGAGCAAGACTCCCAGTGTGTTTGATGTAGCTAGCACTGCGGCCCTACTTTTGCATGGAAGTCTACTTGCTAGGGTTCTGATTCGAACAAACAACAGTGTACAGAAACAGTGTTTTAGCGTCCGACGACCTCTCTGTGGGTGGAAGCAGTTTCGCGTGTACTGTGGGTGGGAGCCACGGGACCTGTGCCATTTCGTAAAATCGGGGTAGAGACAAGCCGGTACAGAATGCAGCTCACAAATCACATCATGCTTCTGGGGCTAGTAGCGTTGCCCCGGGGGTGCGTGCAGGCTGAAAGTCAGCCACCTAACTCGACGGAAAAACTCGGTAGAGAATCCGTGCTTCAGCGAAAACAGCCGCTCCCGAGGGTGGAAGCACTTTGTTGTGTGCGTGCGTGAGAGCACTGCAAGGGAGTCCAAACCTTTTTCCGAGGGAGACTCAGGCCCCAGCAAAAGGCAGAACAAGACTCCCCGTGTGTTTGATTTCGCTAGCTCTGCGGCCCTCCATGTGCATTGATGTCTAATAGCTAGGGTTCTGACTCAAACAAACAACAGTGTATAGAAACACTGTTTTAGCTTCCGACGACCTCTCTGTGGGAGGAAGCAGTTTAGGGTGTACTGTGGGTGAGAGCCACAGGACCGGTTCCATTTCGTAAAACCGGAGTAGAGACAGGCCCGTACAGAAGGCAGCTCACAAATCACATCATGGTTATGGGGCTAGTAGCGTTGCCCCGGGGGTGCGTGAAGGTTGAAAGTCAGCCACCAAACCTGAAGGAAAAACTCGGTAGAGAATTCGTGCTTCAGCGAAAACAGCCGATCCTGAGGGTGGAAACATTTTGTTGTGTGCATTCGTGAAAGCACTGCAAGGGATTCCAAACCTATATACGAGTCATCCTCAGGCCCCAGCAAAAGGCAGAACAAGGCTCCCCGTGTTTTTTATTGAGCTAGCACTGAGGCCCTCCATTTGCATTGAACTCTTATCGCTAGGGTTCAAACTCGAAGAAACAACAGTGTACAGAACTGTGTTTTATCTTCCGACGACCTCTCTGTGCGAGGAAGCCGTTTAGCGTGTACTGTGGGTGAGAGCCACGGGACTGGTGCCATTTCGTAAAATCGGGGTAGAGACAAGCCGGTACAGAAGGCAGATCACAAATCACATCATGGTTATGGTTCTAGTAGCGTTGCCCCGGGGCTGCGTGCAGGCTGAAAGTCAGCCACCTAACTCGACAGAAAAACTCGGTAGAGGTTCCGTGCTTTACCGAAAACAGCCACTCCTGAGGGTGGAAGCCTTTTGGTGTGTGCGTGCGTGAGAGCACGGCAAGGGAGTCCAATCCTGTTCTGGGGGAGACTGAGGCCGCAGCAAAAGGCAGAACAAGACTCCCCGTGTGTTTGATTTAGCTAGAACTGCGGCCCTCCTTTTGCATTGAAGTCTAAACGCTAGGGTTGTGACTCCAACAAACAACAGTGTAGAGAAATAGTGTTTTAGCTTCTGACGACCACTCTGTGGGAGGAAGAAGTTTAGGGTGTACTTTGGGTGAGAGCCACGGGACGGGCTCCACTTCATAAAATCGGAGTCGAGACAGGCCGGAAAAGAAGGCAGCTCACCAATCACATCATGGTTATGGGGCTAGTAGCGTTGCCCCGGGGGTGCGTGCAGGTTGAAAGTCAGCCACCTAACTGCAAGGAAAAACTCGGTAGAGAATCCGTGTTTCCGCGAAAACAGCCGATCCTGAGGGTGGAAGCATTTTGTTGTGTGCGTGCATGAAAGCACTGCAAGGGATTCCAAACCTATATACGAGTCAGACTCAGGCCACATCAAAAGGCAGAAGGAGACTCCCAGTGTGTTCGATTTAGCTAGCACAGAGGCCCTAGTTTTGCATGAAAGTCTACTCGCTCGCGTTCTAACTCGAAGAAAGAAAAGTGTACAGAAACAATGTTTTAGCTTCCGACGACCTCTCTGTGGGAGGAAGCATTTTAGGGTGTTCTGTGGGTGAGAGCCTGGGGATGGGTTCCGTTTCATAAAATTGGGGTAGAGACAGGCCGGTACAGAAGGCAGCTCACAAATCACATCATGGTTATGGGGCTAGTAGCGTTGCCCCGGGGGTGCATGCAGGGTGAAAATCAGCCACCTAACACGAAGGGTAAACTCGGTAGAGAATCCGTGCTTCCGCGAAAACAGCCGCTCCTGAGGGTGGAAGCATTTTGTTGTGTGCGTGTGTGAGAGCACTGCAAGGGAGTCCAAAGCTATATACGAGTGAGAGTCAGACCCCAGCAAAGTTAGAACAAGGCTCCCCGTGTGTATGACTTAGCTAGCACTGAGGCCCTCCATTTGCACTGAAGTCTAATTGCTAGGGTTCTAACTCGAAGAAACAACAGTGTAAAGAGACAGTGTTTTAGCTTCCGACGACCTCTCTGTGGGAGGAAGCAGTTTAGTGTGTGCTTTCGTTGAGAGCCACGGGACTGGCTCCATTTCGTAAAATCGGGGTAGACACAGGCCGGTACGAAGGCAGCGCACAAATCACATCATGGTTATGGGGCTAGTAGCGTTGCCCCTGGGTTGCATGCAGACTGAAAGTCAGCCACCTAACTCGACGGACAAACTCGGTAGAGAATCCGTGCTTCAGCGAAAACAGCCGCTCCTGAGGGTGGAAGCATTTTGTTGTGTGCGTGCCTGAGAGCACTGCAAAGGAGTCCAAAGCTATATACGAGTCAGCCTCAGGCCACATCAAAAGGCAGAACAAGACTCCCAGTGTGTTTGATTTAGCTAGCACTGCTGGCCTATTTTGCATGGAAGTCTACTCGCTAGCGTTCTAACTCGAAGAAAAACAGTGTACAGAAACAGTGTCTTAGCTTCCGACGACCTCTCTGTGGGAGGAAGCAGTTTAGGGTGTACTGAGGGTGAGAGCCTGGGGCTGGGTTCCATTTCGTAAAATCGGGGTAGAGACAGGCCGGTACAGAAGGCAGCTCCCAAATCACATCATGCTTATGGGACTAGTAGCGTTGCCCCGGGGGTGCGGGTAGGCTGAAAGTCAGCCACCTACCTCGAAGGAAAAACTCGGTAGAGAATCCGAGCTTCAGCGAAAAGTGCCGCTCCTGAGGGTGGAAGCATTTTGTTGTGTGCGTGCGTGAGAGCACTGCAAGGGATTCCGAACCTCTATACGTGTGAGACTCAGACCCCAGCAAAAGGCAGAACATGGCTCCCCGTGTGTTTGATTTACCTAGCACTGAGGCCCTCCATTTGCATTGAAGTCTAATCGCTAGGGTTCTAACTCGAAGAAACAACAGTGTCCAAAACAGTGTTTTAGCTTGCCGCTCCCGTGAGTGCTTCAGCGAAAAGAGCCGCTCCTGAGGGTGGAAGCATTTCGTTGTGTGTGTTCGTGAGATTAGTGCAAGGGAGTCCAAAGCTATATACGAGTCAGACTCAGGCCACATCAAAAGGCAGAGCAAGACTCCCAGTGTGTTTGATGTAGCTAGCACTGCGGCCCTACTTTTGCATGGAAGTCTACTTGCTAGGGTTCTGATTCGAACAAACAACAGTGTACAGAAACAGTGTTTTAGCGTCCGACGACCTCTCTGTGGGTGGAAGCAGTTTCGCGTGTACTGTGGGTGGGAGCCACGGGACCTGTGCCATTTCGTAAAATCGGGGTAGAGACAAGCCGGTACAGAATGCAGCTCACAAATCACATCATGCTTCTGGGGCTAGTAGCGTTGCCCCGGGGGTGCGTGCAGGCTGAAAGTCAGCCACCTAACTCGACGGAAAAACTCGGTAGAGAATCCGTGCTTCAGCGAAAACAGCCGCTCCCGAGGGTGGAAGCACTTTGTTGTGTGCGTGCGTGAGAGCACTGCAAGGGAGTCCAAACCTTTTTCCGAGGGAGACTCAGGCCCCAGCAAAAGGCAGAACAAGACTCCCCGTGTGTTTGATTTCGCTAGCTCTGCGGCCCTCCATGTGCATTGATGTCTAATAGCTAGGGTTCTGACTCAAACAAACAACAGTGTATAGAAACACTGTTTTAGCTTCCGACGACCTCTCTGTGGGAGGAAGCAGTTTAGGGTGTACTGTGGGTGAGAGCCACAGGACCGGTTCCATTTCGTAAAACCGGAGTAGAGACAGGCCCGTACAGAAGGCAGCTCACAAATCACATCATGGTTATGGGGCTAGTAGCGTTGCCCCGGGGGTGCGTGAAGGTTGAAAGTCAGCCACCAAACCTGAAGGAAAAACTCGGTAGAGAATTCGTGCTTCAGCGAAAACAGCCGATCCTGAGGGTGGAAACATTTTGTTGTGTGCATTCGTGAAAGCACTGCAAGGGATTCCAAACCTATATACGAGTCATCCTCAGGCCCCAGCAAAAGGCAGAACAAGGCTCCCCGTGTTTTTTATTGAGCTAGCACTGAGGCCCTCCATTTGCATTGAACTCTTATCGCTAGGGTTCAAACTCGAAGAAACAACAGTGTACAGAACTGTGTTTTATCTTCCGACGACCTCTCTGTGCGAGGAAGCCGTTTAGCGTGTACTGTGGGTGAGAGCCACGGGACTGGTGCCATTTCGTAAAATCGGGGTAGAGACAAGCCGGTCCAGAAGGCAGATCACAAATCACATCATGGTTATGGTTCTAGTAGCGTTGCCCCGGGGCTGCGTGCAGGCTGAAAGTCAGCCACCTAACTCGACAGAAAAACTCGGTAGAGGTTCCGTGCTTTACCGAAAACAGCCACTCCTGAGGGTGGAAGCCTTTTGGTGTGTGCGTGCGTGAGAGCACGGCAAGGGAGTCCAATCCTGTTCTGGGGGAGACTGAGGCCGCAGCAAAAGGCAGAACAAGACTCCCCGTGTGTTTGATTTAGCTAGAACTGCGGCCCTCCTTTTGCATTGAAGTCTAAACGCTAGGGTTGTGACTCCAACAAACAACAGTGTAGAGAAATAGTGTTTTAGCTTCTGACGACCACTCTGTGGGAGGAAGAAGTTTAGGGTGTACTTTGGGTGAGAGCCACGGGACGGGCTCCACTTCATAAAATCGGAGTCGAGACAGGCCGGAAAAGAAGGCAGCTCACCAATCACATCATGGTTATGGGGCTAGTAGCGTTGCCCCGGGGGTGCGTGCAGGTTGAAAGTCAGCCACCTAACTGCAAGGAAAAACTCGGTAGAGAATCCGTGTTTCCGCGAAAACAGCCGATCCTGAGGGTGGAAGCATTTTGTTGTGTGCGTGCATGAAAGCACTGCAAGGGATTCCAAACCTATATACGAGTCAGACTCAGGCCACATCAAAAGGCAGAAGGAGACTCCCAGTGTGTTCGATTTAGCTAGCACGGAGGCCCTAGTTTTGCATGAAAGTCTACTCGCTCGCGTTCTAACTCGAAGAAAGAAAAGTGTACAGAAACAATGTTTTAGCTTCCGACGACCTCTCTGTGGGAGGAAGCATTTTAGGGTGTTCTGTGGGTGAGAGCCTGGGGATGGGTTCCGTTTCATAAAATTGGGGTAGAGACAGGCCGGTACAGAAGGCAGCTCACAAATCACATCATGGTTATGGGGCTAGTAGCGTTGCCCCGGGGGTGCATGCAGGGTGAAAATCAGCCACCTAACACGAAGGGTAAACTCGGTAGAGAATCCGTGCTTCCGCGAAAACAGCCGCTCCTGAGGGTGGAAGCATTTTGTTGTGTGCGTGTGTGAGAGCACTGCAAGGGAGTCCAAAGCTATATACGAGTGAGAGTCAGACCCCAGCAAAGTTAGAACAAGGCTCCCCGTGTGTATGACTTAGCTAGCACTGAGGCCCTCCATTTGCACTGAAGTCTAATTGCTAGGGTTCTAACTCGAAGAAACAACAGTGTAAAGAGACAGTGTTTTAGCTTCCGACGACCTCTCTGTGGGAGGAAGCAGTTTAGTGTGTGCTTTCGTTGAGAGCCACGGGACTGGCTCCATTTCGTAAAATCGGGGTAGACACAGGCCGGTACGAAGGCAGCGCACAAATCACATCATGGTTATGGGGCTAGTAGCGTTGCCCCTGGGTTGCATGCAGACTGAAAGTCAGCCACCTAACTCGACGGACAAACTCGGTAGAGAATCCGTGCTTCAGCGAAAACAGCCGCTCCTGAGGGTGGAAGCATTTTGTTGTGTGCGTGCCTGAGAGCACTGCAAAGGAGTCCAAAGCTATATACGAGTCAGCCTCAGGCCACATCAAAAGGCAGAACAAGACTCCCAGTGTGTTTGATTTAGCTAGCACTGCTGGCCTATTTTGCATGGAAGTCTACTCGCTAGCGTTCTAACTCGAAGAAAAACAGTGTACAGAAACAGTGTCTTAGCTTCCGACGACCTCTCTGTGGGAGGAAGCAGTTTAGGGTGTACTGAGGGTGAGAGCCTGGGGCTGGGTTCCATTTCGTAAAATCGGGGTAGAGACAGGCCGGTACAGAAGGCAGCTCCCAAATCACATCATGCTTATGGGACTAGTAGCGTTGCCCCGGGGGTGCGGGTAGGCTGAAAGTCAGCCACCTACCTCGAAGGAAAAACTCGGTAGAGAATCCGAGCTTCAGCGAAAAGTGCCGCTCCTGAGGGTGGAAGCATTTTGTTGTGTGCGTGCGTGAGAGCACTGCAAGGGATTCCGAACCTCTATACGTGTGAGACTCAGACCCCAGCAAAAGGCAGAACATGGCTCCCCGTGTGTTTGATTTACCTAGCACTGAGGCCCTCCATTTGCATTGAAGTCTAATCGCTAGGGTTCTAACTCGAAGAAACAACAGTGTCCAAAACAGTGTTTTAGCTTGCGACGACCTCTCTGTGGGAGGAAGCAGTTTAGGGTGTACTTTGGGTGAGAGCAACCGGACTGGTCCCATTTCATAAAATCGAGGTAGAGGCAAGCCGGTACAGAAGACAGCTCACAAATCACATCATCGTTATGGGGCTAATAGCGTTGCCCCGTGGGTGCATGCAGGCTGAAAGTCAGCCACCTAACTCGACGGAAAAACTCGGTAGAGAATCCGTGGTTCAGCGAAAACAGCCGCTCCTGAGGGTAGAAGAATTTTGTTGTGTGCGTGCATGAGAGCACTGCAAGGGAGTCCAAACCTTTTTCCGAGTGAGACTCAGGCACCAGAAAAGGCATAACAAGACTCCCCATGTGTTTGATTTCGCTAGCACTGCGGCCCTCCATTTGCATTGAAGTCTAATCGCGAGGGTTCTAAGTCGAAGAAACAAGAGTGTACAGAGACCGTGTTTGAGCTCCCGACGACCTCTCGGTGGGAGGAAGCAGTTTAAGGTGGAGTTTGGGTGAGAGCCACGGGACTGTTGCCATTTCGTAAAATCGGGGTAGAGAACGCCTGTAGAGTAGGCAGTGCGCAAATCACATCACGGTTATGGGGCTAGTAGCGGTGCTCCGGGAGTGCGTGCAGGCTGAAATTCAGCCACCTCACTCGAAGGAAAAACTCGGTAGAGAATCAGTGCTTCAGCGAAAAGAGCCGCTCCTGAGGGTGGAAGCATTTCGTTGTGTGTGTTCGTGAGATTAGTGCAAGGGAGTCCAAAGCTATATACGAGTCAGACTCAGGCCACATCAAAAGGCAGAGCAAGACTCCCAGTGTGTTTGATGTAGCTAGCACTGCGGCCCTACTTTTGCATGGAAGTCTACTTGCTAGGGTTCTGATTCGAACAAACAACAGTGTACAGAAACAGTGTTTTAGCGTCCGACGACCTCTCTGTGGGTGGAAGCAGTTTCGCGTGTACTGTGGGTGGGAGCCACGGGACCTGTGCCATTTCGTAAAATCGGGGTAGAGACAAGCCGGTACAGAATGCAGCTCACAAATCACATCATGCTTCTGGGGCTAGTAGCGTTGCCCCGGGGGTGCGTGCAGGCTGAAAGTCAGCCACCTAACTCGACGGAAAAACTCGGTAGAGAATCCGTGCTTCAGCGAAAACAGCCGCTCCCGAGGGTGGAAGCACTTTGTTGTGTGCGTGCGTGAGAGCACTGCAAGGGAGTCCAAACCTTTTTCCGAGGGAGACTCAGGCCCCAGCAAAAGGCAGAACAAGACTCCCCGTGTGTTTGATTTCGCTAGCTCTGCGGCCCTCCATGTGCATTGATGTCTAATAGCTAGGGTTCTGACTCAAACAAACAACAGTGTATAGAAACACTGTTTTAGCTTCCGACGACCTCTCTGTGGGAGGAAGCAGTTTAGGGTGTACTGTGGGTGAGAGCCACAGGACCGGTTCCATTTCGTAAAACCGGAGTAGAGACAGGCCCGTACAGAAGGCAGCTCACAAATCACATCATGGTTATGGGGCTAGTAGCGTTGCCCCGGGGGTGCGTGAAGGTTGAAAGTCAGCCACCAAACCTGAAGGAAAAACTCGGTAGAGAATTCGTGCTTCAGCGAAAACAGCCGATCCTGAGGGTGGAAACATTTTGTTGTGTGCATTCGTGAAAGCACTGCAAGGGATTCCAAACCTATATACGAGTCATCCTCAGGCCCCAGCAAAAGGCAGAACAAGGCTCCCCGTGTTTTTTATTGAGCTAGCACTGAGGCCCTCCATTTGCATTGAACTCTTATCGCTAGGGTTCAAACTCGAAGAAACAACAGTGTACAGAACTGTGTTTTATCTTCCGACGACCTCTCTGTGCGAGGAAGCCGTTTAGCGTGTACTGTGGGTGAGAGCCACGGGACTGGTGCCATTTCGTAAAATCGGGGTAGAGACAAGCCGGTCCAGAAGGCAGATCACAAATCACATCATGGTTATGGTTCTAGTAGCGTTGCCCCGGGGCTGCGTGCAGGCTGAAAGTCAGCCACCTAACTCGACAGAAAAACTCGGTAGAGGTTCCGTGCTTTACCGAAAACAGCCACTCCTGAGGGTGGAAGCCTTTTGGTGTGTGCGTGCGTGAGAGCACGGCAAGGGAGTCCAATCCTGTTCTGGGGGAGACTGAGGCCGCAGCAAAAGGCAGAACAAGACTCCCCGTGTGTTTGATTTAGCTAGAACTGCGGCCCTCCTTTTGCATTGAAGTCTAAACGCTAGGGTTGTGACTCCAACAAACAACAGTGTAGAGAAATAGTGTTTTAGCTTCTGACGACCACTCTGTGGGAGGAAGAAGTTTAGGGTGTACTTTGGGTGAGAGCCACGGGACGGGCTCCACTTCATAAAATCGGAGTCGAGACAGGCCGGAAAAGAAGGCAGCTCACCAATCACATCATGGTTATGGGGCTAGTAGCGTTGCCCCGGGGGTGCGTGCAGGTTGAAAGTCAGCCACCTAACTGCAAGGAAAAACTCGGTAGAGAATCCGTGTTTCCGCGAAAACAGCCGATCCTGAGGGTGGAAGCATTTTGTTGTGTGCGTGCATGAAAGCACTGCAAGGGATTCCAAACCTATATACGAGTCAGACTCAGGCCACATCAAAAGGCAGAAGGAGACTCCCAGTGTGTTCGATTTAGCTAGCACGGAGGCCCTAGTTTTGCATGAAAGTCTACTCGCTCGCGTTCTAACTCGAAGAAAGAAAAGTGTACAGAAACAATGTTTTAGCTTCCGACGACCTCTCTGTGGGAGGAAGCATTTTAGGGTGTTCTGTGGGTGAGAGCCTGGGGATGGGTTCCGTTTCATAAAATTGGGGTAGAGACAGGCCGGTACAGAAGGCAGCTCACAAATCACATCATGGTTATGGGGCTAGTAGCGTTGCCCCGGGGGTGCATGCAGGGTGAAAATCAGCCACCTAACACGAAGGGTAAACTCGGTAGAGAATCCGTGCTTCCGCGAAAACAGCCGCTCCTGAGGGTGGAAGCATTTTGTTGTGTGCGTGTGTGAGAGCACTGCAAGGGAGTCCAAAGCTATATACGAGTGAGAGTCAGACCCCAGCAAAGTTAGAACAAGGCTCCCCGTGTGTATGACTTAGCTAGCACTGAGGCCCTCCATTTGCACTGAAGTCTAATTGCTAGGGTTCTAACTCGAAGAAACAACAGTGTAAAGAGACAGTGTTTTAGCTTCCGACGACCTCTCTGTGGGAGGAAGCAGTTTAGTGTGTGCTTTCGTTGAGAGCCACGGGACTGGCTCCATTTCGTAAAATCGGGGTAGACACAGGCCGGTACGAAGGCAGCGCACAAATCACATCATGGTTATGGGGCTAGTAGCGTTGCCCCTGGGTTGCATGCAGACTGAAAGTCAGCCACCTAACTCGACGGACAAACTCGGTAGAGAATCCGTGCTTCAGCGAAAACAGCCGCTCCTGAGGGTGGAAGCATTTTGTTGTGTGCGTGCCTGAGAGCACTGCAAAGGAGTCCAAAGCTATATACGAGTCAGCCTCAGGCCACATCAAAAGGCAGAACAAGACTCCCAGTGTGTTTGATTTAGCTAGCACTGCTGGCCTATTTTGCATGGAAGTCTACTCGCTAGCGTTCTAACTCGAAGAAAAACAGTGTACAGAAACAGTGTCTTAGCTTCCGACGACCTCTCTGTGGGAGGAAGCAGTTTAGGGTGTACTGAGGGTGAGAGCCTGGGGCTGGGTTCCATTTCGTAAAATCGGGGTAGAGACAGGCCGGTACAGAAGGCAGCTCCCAAATCACATCATGCTTATGGGACTAGTAGCGTTGCCCCGGGGGTGCGGGTAGGCTGAAAGTCAGCCACCTACCTCGAAGGAAAAACTCGGTAGAGAATCCGAGCTTCAGCGAAAAGTGCCGCTCCTGAGGGTGGAAGCATTTTGTTGTGTGCGTGCGTGAGAGCACTGCAAGGGATTCCGAACCTCTATACGTGTGAGACTCAGACCCCAGCAAAAGGCAGAACATGGCTCCCCGTGTGTTTGATTTACCTAGCACTGAGGCCCTCCATTTGCATTGAAGTCTAATCGCTAGGGTTCTAACTCGAAGAAACAACAGTGTCCAAAACAGTGTTTTAGCTTGCGACGACCTCTCTGTGGGAGGAAGCAGTTTAGGGTGTACTTTGGGTGAGAGCAACCGGACTGGTCCCATTTCATAAAATCGAGGTAGAGGCAAGCCGGTACAGAAGACAGCTCACAAATCACATCATCGTTATGGGGCTAATAGCGTTGCCCCGTGGGTGCATGCAGGCTGAAAGTCAGCCACCTAACTCGACGGAAAAACTCGGTAGAGAATCCGTGGTTCAGCGAAAACAGCCGCTCCTGAGGGTAGAAGAATTTTGTTGTGTGCGTGCATGAGAGCACTGCAAGGGAGTCCAAACCTTTTTCCGAGTGAGACTCAGGCACCAGAAAAGGCATAACAAGACTCCCCATGTGTTTGATTTCGCTAGCACTGCGGCCCTCCATTTGCATTGAAGTCTAATCGCGAGGGTTCTAAGTCGAAGAAACAAGAGTGTACAGAGACCGTGTTTGAGCTCCCGACGACCTCTCGGTGGGAGGAAGCAGTTTAAGGTGGAGTTTGGGTGAGAGCCACGGGACTGTTGCCATTTCGTAAAATCGGGGTAGAGAACGCCTGTAGAGTAGGCAGTGCGCAAATCACATCACGGTTATGGGGCTAGTAGCGGTGCTCCGGGAGTGCGTGCAGGCTGAAATTCAGCCACCTCACTCGAAGGAAAAACTCGGTAGAGAATCAGTGCTTCAGCGAAAAGAGCCGCTCCTGAGGGTGGAAGCATTTCGTTGTGTGTGTTCGTGAGATTAGTGCAAGGGAGTCCAAAGCTATATACGAGTCAGACTCAGGCCACATCAAAAGGCAGAGCAAGACTCCCAGTGTGTTTGATGTAGCTAGCACTGCGGCCCTACTTTTGCATGGAAGTCTACTTGCTAGGGTTCTGATTCGAACAAACAACAGTGTACAGAAACAGTGTTTTAGCGTCCGACGACCTCTCTGTGGGTGGAAGCAGTTTCGCGTGTACTGTGGGTGGGAGCCACGGGACCTGTGCCATTTCGTAAAATCGGGGTAGAGACAAGCCGGTACAGAATGCAGCTCACAAATCACATCATGCTTCTGGGGCTAGTAGCGTTGCCCCGGGGGTGCGTGCAGGCTGAAAGTCAGCCACCTAACTCGACGGAAAAACTCGGTAGAGAATCCGTGCTTCAGCGAAAACAGCCGCTCCCGAGGGTGGAAGCACTTTGTTGTGTGCGTGCGTGAGAGCACTGCAAGGGAGTCCAAACCTTTTTCCGAGGGAGACTCAGGCCCCAGCAAAAGGCAGAACAAGACTCCCCGTGTGTTTGATTTCGCTAGCTCTGCGGCCCTCCATGTGCATTGATGTCTAATAGCTAGGGTTCTGACTCAAACAAACAACAGTGTATAGAAACACTGTTTTAGCTTCCGACGACCTCTCTGTGGGAGGAAGCAGTTTAGGGTGTACTGTGGGTGAGAGCCACAGGACCGGTTCCATTTCGTAAAACCGGAGTAGAGACAGGCCCGTACAGAAGGCAGCTCACAAATCACATCATGGTTATGGGGCTAGTAGCGTTGCCCCGGGGGTGCGTGAAGGTTGAAAGTCAGCCACCAAACCTGAAGGAAAAACTCGGTAGAGAATTCGTGCTTCAGCGAAAACAGCCGATCCTGAGGGTGGAAACATTTTGTTGTGTGCATTCGTGAAAGCACTGCAAGGGATTCCAAACCTATATACGAGTCATCCTCAGGCCCCAGCAAAAGGCAGAACAAGGCTCCCCGTGTTTTTTATTGAGCTAGCACTGAGGCCCTCCATTTGCATTGAACTCTTATCGCTAGGGTTCAAACTCGAAGAAACAACAGTGTACAGAACTGTGTTTTATCTTCCGACGACCTCTCTGTGCGAGGAAGCCGTTTAGCGTGTACTGTGGGTGAGAGCCACGGGACTGGTGCCATTTCGTAAAATCGGGGTAGAGACAAGCCGGTACAGAAGGCAGATCACAAATCACATCATGGTTATGGTTCTAGTAGCGTTGCCCCGGGGCTGCGTGCAGGCTGAAAGTCAGCCACCTAACTCGACAGAAAAACTCGGTAGAGGTTCCGTGCTTTACCGAAAACAGCCACTCCTGAGGGTGGAAGCCTTTTGGTGTGTGCGTGCGTGAGAGCACGGCAAGGGAGTCCAATCCTGTTCTGGGGGAGACTGAGGCCGCAGCAAAAGGCAGAACAAGACTCCCCGTGTGTTTGATTTAGCTAGAACTGCGGCCCTCCTTTTGCATTGAAGTCTAAACGCTAGGGTTGTGACTCCAACAAACAACAGTGTAGAGAAATAGTGTTTTAGCTTCTGACGACCACTCTGTGGGAGGAAGAAGTTTAGGGTGTACTTTGGGTGAGAGCCACGGGACGGGCTCCACTTCATAAAATCGGAGTCGAGACAGGCCGGAAAAGAAGGCAGCTCACCAATCACATCATGGTTATGGGGCTAGTAGCGTTGCCCCGGGGGTGCGTGCAGGTTGAAAGTCAGCCACCTAACTGCAAGGAAAAACTCGGTAGAGAATCCGTGTTTCCGCGAAAACAGCCGATCCTGAGGGTGGAAGCATTTTGTTGTGTGCGTGCATGAAAGCACTGCAAGGGATTCCAAACCTATATACGAGTCAGACTCAGGCCACATCAAAAGGCAGAAGGAGACTCCCAGTGTGTTCGATTTAGCTAGCACGGAGGCCCTAGTTTTGCATGAAAGTCTACTCGCTCGCGTTCTAACTCGAAGAAAGAAAAGTGTACAGAAACAATGTTTTAGCTTCCGACGACCTCTCTGTGGGAGGAAGCATTTTAGGGTGTTCTGTGGGTGAGAGCCTGGGGATGGGTTCCGTTTCATAAAATTGGGGTAGAGACAGGCCGGTACAGAAGGCAGCTCACAAATCACATCATGGTTATGGGGCTAGTAGCGTTGCCCCGGGGGTGCATGCAGGGTGAAAATCAGCCACCTAACACGAAGGGTAAACTCGGTAGAGAATCCGTGCTTCCGCGAAAACAGCCGCTCCTGAGGGTGGAAGCATTTTGTTGTGTGCGTGTGTGAGAGCACTGCAAGGGAGTCCAAAGCTATATACGAGTGAGAGTCAGACCCCAGCAAAGTTAGAACAAGGCTCCCCGTGTGTATGACTTAGCTAGCACTGAGGCCCTCCATTTGCACTGAAGTCTAATTGCTAGGGTTCTAACTCGAAGAAACAACAGTGTAAAGAGACAGTGTTTTAGCTTCCGACGACCTCTCTGTGGGAGGAAGCAGTTTAGTGTGTGCTTTCGTTAAGAGCCACGGGACTGGCTCCATTTCGTAAAATCGGGGTAGACACAGGCCGGTACGAAGGCAGCGCACAAATCACATCATGGTTATGGGGCTAGTAGCGTTGCCCCTGGGTTGCATGCAGACTGAAAGTCAGCCACCTAACTCGACGGACAAACTCGGTAGAGAATCCGTGCTTCAGCGAAAACAGCCGCTCCTGAGGGTGGAAGCATTTTGTTGTGTGCGTGCCTGAGAGCACTGCAAAGGAGTCCAAAGCTATATACGAGTCAGCCTCAGGCCACATCAAAAGGCAGAACAAGACTCCCAGTGTGTTTGATTTAGCTAGCACTGCTGGCCTATTTTGCATGGAAGTCTACTCGCTAGCGTTCTAACTCGAAGAAAAACAGTGTACAGAAACAGTGTCTTAGCTTCCGACGACCTCTCTGTGGGAGGAAGCAGTTTAGGGTGTACTGAGGGTGAGAGCCTGGGGCTGGGTTCCATTTCGTAAAATCGGGGTAGAGACAGGCCGGTACAGAAGGCAGCTCCCAAATCACATCATGCTTATGGGACTAGTAGCGTTGCCCCGGGGGTGCGGGTAGGCTGAAAGTCAGCCACCTACCTCGAAGGAAAAACTCGGTAGAGAATCCGAGCTTCAGCGAAAAGTGCCGCTCCTGAGGGTGGAAGCATTTTGTTGTGTGCGTGCGTGAGAGCACTGCAAGGGATTCCGAACCTCTATACGTGTGAGACTCAGACCCCAGCAAAAGGCAGAACATGGCTCCCCGTGTGTTTGATTTACCTAGCACTGAGGCCCTCCATTTGCATTGAAGTCTAATCGCTAGGGTTCTAACTCGAAGAAACAACAGTGTCCAAAACAGTGTTTTAGCTTGCGACGACCTCTCTGTGGGAGGAAGCAGTTTAGGGTGTACTTTGGGTGAGAGCAACCGGACTGGTCCCATTTCATAAAATCGAGGTAGAGGCAAGCCGGTACAGAAGACAGCTCACAAATCACATCATCGTTATGGGGCTAATAGCGTTGCCCCGTGGGTGCATGCAGGCTGAAAGTCAGCCACCTAACTCGACGGAAAAACTCGGTAGAGAATCCGTGGTTCAGCGAAAACAGCCGCTCCTGAGGGTAGAAGAATTTTGTTGTGTGCGTGCATGAGAGCACTGCAAGGGAGTCCAAACCTTTTTCCGAGTGAGACTCAGGCACCAGAAAAGGCATAACAAGACTCCCCATGTGTTTGATTTCGCTAGCACTGCGGCCCTCCATTTGCATTGAAGTCTAATCGCGAGGGTTCTAAGTCGAAGAAACAAGAGTGTACAGAGACCGTGTTTGAGCTCCCGACGACCTCTCGGTGGGAGGAAGCAGTTTAAGGTGGAGTTTGGGTGAGAGCCACGGGACTGTTGCCATTTCGTAAAATCGGGGTAGAGAACGCCTGTAGAGTAGGCAGTGCGCAAATCACATCACGGTTATGGGGCTAGTAGTGGTGCTCCGGGAGTGCGTGCAGGCTGAAATTCAGCCACCTCACTCGAAGGAAAAACTCGGTAGAGAATCAGTGCTTCAGCGAAAAGAGCCGCTCCTGAGGGTGGAAGCATTTCGTTGTGTGTGTTCGTGAGATTAGTGCAAGGGAGTCCAAAGCTATATACGAGTCAGACTCAGGCCACATCAAAAGGCAGAGCAAGACTCCCAGTGTGTTTGATGTAGCTAGCACTGCGGCCCTACTTTTGCATGGAAGTCTACTTGCTAGGGTTCTGATTCGAACAAACAACAGTGTACAGAAACAGTGTTTTAGCGTCCGACGACCTCTCTGTGGGTGGAAGCAGTTTCGCGTGTACTGTGGGTGGGAGCCACGGGACCTGTGCCATTTCGTAAAATCGGGGTAGAGACAAGCCGGTACAGAATGCAGCTCACAAATCACATCATGCTTCTGGGGCTAGTAGCGTTGCCCCGGGGGTGCGTGCAGGCTGAAAGTCAGCCACCTAACTCGACGGAAAAACTCGGTAGAGAATCCGTGCTTCAGCGAAAACAGCCGCTCCCGAGGGTGGAAGCACTTTGTTGTGTGCGTGCGTGAGAGCACTGCAAGGGAGTCCAAACCTTTTTCCGAGGGAGACTCAGGCCCCAGCAAAAGGCAGAACAAGACTCCCCGTGTGTTTGATTTCGCTAGCTCTGCGGCCCTCCATGTGCATTGATGTCTAATAGCTAGGGTTCTGACTCAAACAAACAACAGTGTATAGAAACACTGTTTTAGCTTCCGACGACCTCTCTGTGGGAGGAAGCAGTTTAGGGTGTACTGTGGGTGAGAGCCACAGGACCGGTTCCATTTCGTAAAACCGGAGTAGAGACAGGCCCGTACAGAAGGCAGCTCACAAATCACATCATGGTTATGGGGCTAGTAGCGTTGCCCCGGGGGTGCGTGAAGGTTGAAAGTCAGCCACCAAACCTGAAGGAAAAACTCGGTAGAGAATTCGTGCTTCAGCGAAAACAGCCGATCCTGAGGGTGGAAACATTTTGTTGTGTGCATTCGTGAAAGCACTGCAAGGGATTCCAAACCTATATACGAGTCATCCTCAGGCCCCAGCAAAAGGCAGAACAAGGCTCCCCGTGTTTTTTATTGAGCTAGCACTGAGGCCCTCCATTTGCATTGAACTCTTATCGCTAGGGTTCAAACTCGAAGAAACAACAGTGTACAGAACTGTGTTTTATCTTCCGACGACCTCTCTGTGCGAGGAAGCCGTTTAGCGTGTACTGTGGGTGAGAGCCACGGGACTGGTGCCATTTCGTAAAATCGGGGTAGAGACAAGCCGGTACAGAAGGCAGATCACAAATCACATCATGGTTATGGTTCTAGTAGCGTTGCCCCGGGGCTGCGTGCAGGCTGAAAGTCAGCCACCTAACTCGACAGAAAAACTCGGTAGAGGTTCCGTGCTTTACCGAAAACAGCCACTCCTGAGGGTGGAAGCCTTTTGGTGTGTGCGTGCGTGAGAGCACGGCAAGGGAGTCCAATCCTGTTCTGGGGGAGACTGAGGCCGCAGCAAAAGGCAGAACAAGACTCCCCGTGTGTTTGATTTAGCTAGAACTGCGGCCCTCCTTTTGCATTGAAGTCTAAACGCTAGGGTTGTGACTCCAACAAACAACAGTGTAGAGAAATAGTGTTTTAGCTTCTGACGACCACTCTGTGGGAGGAAGAAGTTTAGGGTGTACTTTGGGTGAGAGCCACGGGACGGGCTCCACTTCATAAAATCGGAGTCGAGACAGGCCGGAAAAGAAGGCAGCTCACCAATCACATCATGGTTATGGGGCTAGTAGCGTTGCCCCGGGGGTGCGTGCAGGTTGAAAGTCAGCCACCTAACTGCAAGGAAAAACTCGGTAGAGAATCCGTGTTTCCGCGAAAACAGCCGATCCTGAGGGTGGAAGCATTTTGTTGTGTGCGTGCATGAAAGCACTGCAAGGGATTCCAAACCTATATACGAGTCAGACTCAGGCCACATCAAAAGGCAGAAGGAGACTCCCAGTGTGTTCGATTTAGCTAGCACGGAGGCCCTAGTTTTGCATGAAAGTCTACTCGCTCGCGTTCTAACTCGAAGAAAGAAAAGTGTACAGAAACAATGTTTTAGCTTCCGACGACCTCTCTGTGGGAGGAAGCATTTTAGGGTGTTCTGTGGGTGAGAGCCTGGGGATGGGTTCCGTTTCATAAAATTGGGGTAGAGACAGGCCGGTACAGAAGGCAGCTCACAAATCACATCATGGTTATGGGGCTAGTAGCGTTGCCCCGGGGGTGCATGCAGGGTGAAAATCAGCCACCTAACACGAAGGGTAAACTCGGTAGAGAATCCGTGCTTCCGCGAAAACAGCCGCTCCTGAGGGTGGAAGCATTTTGTTGTGTGCGTGTGTGAGAGCACTGCAAGGGAGTCCAAAGCTATATACGAGTGAGAGTCAGACCCCAGCAAAGTTAGAACAAGGCTCCCCGTGTGTATGACTTAGCTAGCACTGAGGCCCTCCATTTGCACTGAAGTCTAATTGCTAGGGTTCTAACTCGAAGAAACAACAGTGTAAAGAGACAGTGTTTTAGCTTCCGACGACCTCTCTGTGGGAGGAAGCAGTTTAGTGTGTGCTTTCGTTAAGAGCCACGGGACTGGCTCCATTTCGTAAAATCGGGGTAGACACAGGCCGGTACGAAGGCAGCGCACAAATCACATCATGGTTATGGGGCTAGTAGCGTTGCCCCTGGGTTGCATGCAGACTGAAAGTCAGCCACCTAACTCGACGGACAAACTCGGTAGAGAATCCGTGCTTCAGCGAAAACAGCCGCTCCTGAGGGTGGAAGCATTTTGTTGTGTGCGTGCCTGAGAGCACTGCAAAGGAGTCCAAAGCTATATACGAGTCAGCCTCAGGCCACATCAAAAGGCAGAACAAGACTCCCAGTGTGTTTGATTTAGCTAGCACTGCTGGCCTATTTTGCATGGAAGTCTACTCGCTAGCGTTCTAACTCGAAGAAAAACAGTGTACAGAAACAGTGTCTTAGCTTCCGACGACCTCTCTGTGGGAGGAAGCAGTTTAGGGTGTACTGAGGGTGAGAGCCTGGGGCTGGGTTCCATTTCGTAAAATCGGGGTAGAGACAGGCCGGTACAGAAGGCAGCTCCCAAATCACATCATGCTTATGGGACTAGTAGCGTTGCCCCGGGGGTGCGGGTAGGCTGAAAGTCAGCCACCTACCTCGAAGGAAAAACTCGGTAGAGAATCCGAGCTTCAGCGAAAAGTGCCGCTCCTGAGGGTGGAAGCATTTTGTTGTGTGCGTGCGTGAGAGCACTGCAAGGGATTCCGAACCTCTATACGTGTGAGACTCAGACCCCAGCAAAAGGCAGAACATGGCTCCCCGTGTGTTTGATTTACCTAGCACTGAGGCCCTCCATTTGCATTGAAGTCTAATCGCTAGGGTTCTAACTCGAAGAAACAACAGTGTCCAAAACAGTGTTTTAGCTTGCGACGACCTCTCTGTGGGAGGAAGCAGTTTAGGGTGTACTTTGGGTGAGAGCAACCGGACTGGTCCCATTTCATAAAATCGAGGTAGAGGCAAGCCGGTACAGAAGACAGCTCACAAATCACATCATCGTTATGGGGCTAATAGCGTTGCCCCGTGGGTGCATGCAGGCTGAAAGTCAGCCACCTAACTCGACGGAAAAACTCGGTAGAGAATCCGTGGTTCAGCGAAAACAGCCGCTCCTGAGGGTAGAAGAATTTTGTTGTGTGCGTGCATGAGAGCACTGCAAGGGAGTCCAAACCTTTTTCCGAGTGAGACTCAGGCACCAGAAAAGGCATAACAAGACTCCCCATGTGTTTGATTTCGCTAGCACTGCGGCCCTCCATTTGCATTGAAGTCTAATCGCGAGGGTTCTAAGTCGAAGAAACAAGAGTGTACAGAGACCGTGTTTGAGCTCCCGACGACCTCTCGGTGGGAGGAAGCAGTTTAAGGTGGAGTTTGGGTGAGAGCCACGGGACTGTTGCCATTTCGTAAAATCGGGGTAGAGAACGCCTGTAGAGTAGGCAGTGCGCAAATCACATCACGGTTATGGGGCTAGTAGCGGTGCTCCGGGAGTGCGTGCAGGCTGAAATTCAGCCACCTCACTCGAAGGAAAAACTCGGTAGAGAATCAGTGCTTCAGCGAAAAGAGCCGCTCCTGAGGGTGGAAGCATTTCGTTGTGTGTGTTCGTGAGATTAGTGCAAGGGAGTCCAAAGCTATATACGAGTCAGACTCAGGCCACATCAAAAGGCAGAGCAAGACTCCCAGTGTGTTTGATGTAGCTAGCACTGCGGCCCTACTTTTGCATGGAAGTCTACTTGCTAGGGTTCTGATTCGAACAAACAACAGTGTACAGAAACAGTGTTTTAGCGTCCGACGACCTCTCTGTGGGTGGAAGCAGTTTCGCGTGTACTGTGGGTGGGAGCCACGGGACCTGTGCCATTTCGTAAAATCGGGGTAGAGACAAGCCGGTACAGAATGCAGCTCACAAATCACATCATGCTTCTGGGGCTAGTAGCGTTGCCCCGGGGGTGCGTGCAGGCTGAAAGTCAGCCACCTAACTCGACGGAAAAACTCGGTAGAGAATCCGTGCTTCAGCGAAAACAGCCGCTCCCGAGGGTGGAAGCACTTTGTTGTGTGCGTGCGTGAGAGCACTGCAAGGGAGTCCAAACCTTTTTCCGAGGGAGACTCAGGCCCCAGCAAAAGGCAGAACAAGACTCCCCGTGTGTTTGATTTCGCTAGCTCTGCGGCCCTCCATGTGCATTGATGTCTAATAGCTAGGGTTCTGACTCAAACAAACAACAGTGTATAGAAACACTGTTTTAGCTTCCGACGACCTCTCTGTGGGAGGAAGCAGTTTAGGGTGTACTGTGGGTGAGAGCCACAGGACCGGTTCCATTTCGTAAAACCGGAGTAGAGACAGGCCCGTACAGAAGGCAGCTCACAAATCACATCATGGTTATGGGGCTAGTAGCGTTGCCCCGGGGGTGCGTGAAGGTTGAAAGTCAGCCACCAAACCTGAAGGAAAAACTCGGTAGAGAATTCGTGCTTCAGCGAAAACAGCCGATCCTGAGGGTGGAAACATTTTGTTGTGTGCATTCGTGAAAGCACTGCAAGGGATTCCAAACCTATATACGAGTCATCCTCAGGCCCCAGCAAAAGGCAGAACAAGGCTCCCCGTGTTTTTTATTGAGCTAGCACTGAGGCCCTCCATTTGCATTGAACTCTTATCGCTAGGGTTCAAACTCGAAGAAACAACAGTGTACAGAACTGTGTTTTATCTTCCGACGACCTCTCTGTGCGAGGAAGCCGTTTAGCGTGTACTGTGGGTGAGAGCCACGGGACTGGTGCCATTTCGTAAAATCGGGGTAGAGACAAGCCGGTACAGAAGGCAGATCACAAATCACATCATGGTTATGGTTCTAGTAGCGTTGCCCCGGGGCTGCGTGCAGGCTGAAAGTCAGCCACCTAACTCGACAGAAAAACTCGGTAGAGGTTCCGTGCTTTACCGAAAACAGCCACTCCTGAGGGTGGAAGCCTTTTGGTGTGTGCGTGCGTGAGAGCACGGCAAGGGAGTCCAATCCTGTTCTGGGGGAGACTGAGGCCGCAGCAAAAGGCAGAACAAGACTCCCCGTGTGTTTGATTTAGCTAGAACTGCGGCCCTCCTTTTGCATTGAAGTCTAAACGCTAGGGTTGTGACTCCAACAAACAACAGTGTAGAGAAATAGTGTTTTAGCTTCTGACGACCACTCTGTGGGAGGAAGAAGTTTAGGGTGTACTTTGGGTGAGAGCCACGGGACGGGCTCCACTTCATAAAATCGGAGTCGAGACAGGCCGGAAAAGAAGGCAGCTCACCAATCACATCATGGTTATGGGGCTAGTAGCGTTGCCCCGGGGGTGCGTGCAGGTTGAAAGTCAGCCACCTAACTGCAAGGAAAAACTCGGTAGAGAATCCGTGTTTCCGCGAAAACAGCCGATCCTGAGGGTGGAAGCATTTTGTTGTGTGCGTGCATGAAAGCACTGCAAGGGATTCCAAACCTATATACGAGTCAGACTCAGGCCACATCAAAAGGCAGAAGGAGACTCCCAGTGTGTTCGATTTAGCTAGCACGGAGGCCCTAGTTTTGCATGAAAGTCTACTCGCTCGCGTTCTAACTCGAAGAAAGAAAAGTGTACAGAAACAATGTTTTAGCTTCCGACGACCTCTCTGTGGGAGGAAGCATTTTAGGGTGTTCTGTGGGTGAGAGCCTGGGGATGGGTTCCGTTTCATAAAATTGGGGTAGAGACAGGCCGGTACAGAAGGCAGCTCACAAATCACATCATGGTTATGGGGCTAGTAGCGTTGCCCCGGGGGTGCATGCAGGGTGAAAATCAGCCACCTAACACGAAGGGTAAACTCGGTAGAGAATCCGTGCTTCCGCGAAAACAGCCGCTCCTGAGGGTGGAAGCATTTTGTTGTGTGCGTGTGTGAGAGCACTGCAAGGGAGTCCAAAGCTATATACGAGTGAGAGTCAGACCCCAGCAAAGTTAGAACAAGGCTCCCCGTGTGTATGACTTAGCTAGCACTGAGGCCCTCCATTTGCACTGAAGTCTAATTGCTAGGGTTCTAACTCGAAGAAACAACAGTGTAAAGAGACAGTGTTTTAGCTTCCGACGACCTCTCTGTGGGAGGAAGCAGTTTAGTGTGTGCTTTCGTTGAGAGCCACGGGACTGGCTCCATTTCGTAAAATCGGGGTAGACACAGGCCGGTACGAAGGCAGCGCACAAATCACATCATGGTTATGGGGCTAGTAGCGTTGCCCCTGGGTTGCATGCAGACTGAAAGTCAGCCACCTAACTCGACGGACAAACTCGGTAGAGAATCCGTGCTTCAGCGAAAACAGCCGCTCCTGAGGGTGGAAGCATTTTGTTGTGTGCGTGCCTGAGAGCACTGCAAAGGAGTCCAAAGCTATATACGAGTCAGCCTCAGGCCACATCAAAAGGCAGAACAAGACTCCCAGTGTGTTTGATTTAGCTAGCACTGCTGGCCTATTTTGCATGGAAGTCTACTCGCTAGCGTTCTAACTCGAAGAAAAACAGTGTACAGAAACAGTGTCTTAGCTTCCGACGACCTCTCTGTGGGAGGAAGCAGTTTAGGGTGTACTGAGGGTGAGAGCCTGGGGCTGGGTTCCATTTCGTAAAATCGGGGTAGAGACAGGCCGGTACAGAAGGCAGCTCCCAAATCACATCATGCTTATGGGACTAGTAGCGTTGCCCCGGGGGTGCGGGTAGGCTGAAAGTCAGCCACCTACCTCGAAGGAAAAACTCGGTAGAGAATCCGAGCTTCAGCGAAAAGTGCCGCTCCTGAGGGTGGAAGCATTTTGTTGTGTGCGTGCGTGAGAGCACTGCAAGGGATTCCGAACCTCTATACGTGTGAGACTCAGACCCCAGCAAAAGGCAGAACATGGCTCCCCGTGTGTTTGATTTACCTAGCACTGAGGCCCTCCATTTGCATTGAAGTCTAATCGCTAGGGTTCTAACTCGAAGAAACAACAGTGTCCAAAACAGTGTTTTAGCTTGCGACGACCTCTCTGTGGGAGGAAGCAGTTTAGGGTGTACTTTGGGTGAGAGCAACCGGACTGGTCCCATTTCATAAAATCGAGGTAGAGGCAAGCCGGTACAGAAGACAGCTCACAAATCACATCATCGTTATGGGGCTAATAGCGTTGCCCCGTGGGTGCATGCAGGCTGAAAGTCAGCCACCTAACTCGACGGAAAAACTCGGTAGAGAATCCGTGGTTCAGCGAAAACAGCCGCTCCTGAGGGTAGAAGAATTTTGTTGTGTGCGTGCATGAGAGCACTGCAAGGGAGTCCAAACCTTTTTCCGAGTGAGACTCAGGCACCAGAAAAGGCATAACAAGACTCCCCATGTGTTTGATTTCGCTAGCACTGCGGCCCTCCATTTGCATTGAAGTCTAATCGCGAGGGTTCTAAGTCGAAGAAACAAGAGTGTACAGAGACCGTGTTTGAGCTCCCGACGACCTCTCGGTGGGAGGAAGCAGTTTAAGGTGGAGTTTGGGTGAGAGCCACGGGACTGTTGCCATTTCGTAAAATCGGGGTAGAGAACGCCTGTAGAGTAGGCAGTGCGCAAATCACATCACGGTTATGGGGCTAGTAGCGGTGCTCCGGGAGTGCGTGCAGGCTGAAATTCAGCCACCTCACTCGAAGGAAAAACTCGGTAGAGAATCAGTGCTTCAGCGAAAAGAGCCGCTCCTGAGGGTGGAAGCATTTCGTTGTGTGTGTTCGTGAGATTAGTGCAAGGGAGTCCAAAGCTATATACGAGTCAGACTCAGGCCACATCAAAAGGCAGAGCAAGACTCCCAGTGTGTTTGATGTAGCTAGCACTGCGGCCCTACTTTTGCATGGAAGTCTACTTGCTAGGGTTCTGATTCGAACAAACAACAGTGTACAGAAACAGTGTTTTAGCGTCCGACGACCTCTCTGTGGGTGGAAGCAGTTTCGCGTGTACTGTGGGTGGGAGCCACGGGACCTGTGCCATTTCGTAAAATCGGGGTAGAGACAAGCCGGTACAGAATGCAGCTCACAAATCACATCATGCTTCTGGGGCTAGTAGCGTTGCCCCGGGGGTGCGTGCAGGCTGAAAGTCAGCCACCTAACTCGACGGAAAAACTCGGTAGAGAATCCGTGCTTCAGCGAAAACAGCCGCTCCCGAGGGTGGAAGCACTTTGTTGTGTGCGTGCGTGAGAGCACTGCAAGGGAGTCCAAACCTTTTTCCGAGGGAGACTCAGGCCCCAGCAAAAGGCAGAACAAGACTCCCCGTGTGTTTGATTTCGCTAGCTCTGCGGCCCTCCATGTGCATTGATGTCTAATAGCTAGGGTTCTGACTCAAACAAACAACAGTGTATAGAAACACTGTTTTAGCTTCCGACGACCTCTCTGTGGGAGGAAGCAGTTTAGGGTGTACTGTGGGTGAGAGCCACAGGACCGGTTCCATTTCGTAAAACCGGAGTAGAGACAGGCCCGTACAGAAGGCAGCTCACAAATCACATCATGGTTATGGGGCTAGTAGCGTTGCCCCGGGGGTGCGTGAAGGTTGAAAGTCAGCCACCAAACCTGAAGGAAAAACTCGGTAGAGAATTCGTGCTTCAGCGAAAACAGCCGATCCTGAGGGTGGAAACATTTTGTTGTGTGCATTCGTGAAAGCACTGCAAGGGATTCCAAACCTATATACGAGTCATCCTCAGGCCCCAGCAAAAGGCAGAACAAGGCTCCCCGTGTTTTTTATTGAGCTAGCACTGAGGCCCTCCATTTGCATTGAACTCTTATCGCTAGGGTTCAAACTCGAAGAAACAACAGTGTACAGAACTGTGTTTTATCTTCCGACGACCTCTCTGTGCGAGGAAGCCGTTTAGCGTGTACTGTGGGTGAGAGCCACGGGACTGGTGCCATTTCGTAAAATCGGGGTAGAGACAAGCCGGTCCAGAAGGCAGATCACAAATCACATCATGGTTATGGTTCTAGTAGCGTTGCCCCGGGGCTGCGTGCAGGCTGAAAGTCAGCCACCTAACTCGACAGAAAAACTCGGTAGAGGTTCCGTGCTTTACCGAAAACAGCCACTCCTGAGGGTGGAAGCCTTTTGGTGTGTGCGTGCGTGAGAGCACGGCAAGGGAGTCCAATCCTGTTCTGGGGGAGACTGAGGCCGCAGCAAAAGGCAGAACAAGACTCCCCGTGTGTTTGATTTAGCTAGAACTGCGGCCCTCCTTTTGCATTGAAGTCTAAACGCTAGGGTTGTGACTCCAACAAACAACAGTGTAGAGAAATAGTGTTTTAGCTTCTGACGACCACTCTGTGGGAGGAAGAAGTTTAGGGTGTACTTTGGGTGAGAGCCACGGGACGGGCTCCACTTCATAAAATCGGAGTCGAGACAGGCCGGAAAAGAAGGCAGCTCACCAATCACATCATGGTTATGGGGCTAGTAGCGTTGCCCCGGGGGTGCGTGCAGGTTGAAAGTCAGCCACCTAACTGCAAGGAAAAACTCGGTAGAGAATCCGTGTTTCCGCGAAAACAGCCGATCCTGAGGGTGGAAGCATTTTGTTGTGTGCGTGCATGAAAGCACTGCAAGGGATTCCAAACCTATATACGAGTCAGACTCAGGCCACATCAAAAGGCAGAAGGAGACTCCCAGTGTGTTCGATTTAGCTAGCACGGAGGCCCTAGTTTTGCATGAAAGTCTACTCGCTCGCGTTCTAACTCGAAGAAAGAAAAGTGGTACAGAAACAATGTTTTAGCTTCCGACGACCTCTCTGTGGGAGGAAGCATTTTAGGGTGTTCTGTGGGTGAGAGCCTGGGGATGGGTTCCGTTTCATAAAATTGGGGTAGAGACAGGCCGGTACAGAAGGCAGCTCACAAATCACATCATGGTTATGGGGCTAGTAGCGTTGCCCCGGGGGTGCATGCAGGGTGAAAATCAGCCACCTAATACGAAGGGTAAACTCGGTAGAGAATCCGTGCTTCCGCGAAAACAGCCGCTCCTGAGGGTGGAAGCATTTTGTTGTGTGCGTGTGTGAGAGCACTGCAAGGGAGTCCAAAGCTATATACGAGTGAGAGTCAGACCCCAGCAAAGTTAGAACAAGGCTCCCCGTGTGTATGACTTAGCTAGCACTGAGGCCCTCCATTTGCACTGAAGTCTAATTGCTAGGGTTCTAACTCGAAGAAACAACAGTGTAAAGAGACAGTGTTTTAGCTTCCGACGACCTCTCTGTGGGAGGAAGCAGTTTAGTGTGTGCTTTCGTTGAGAGCCACGGGACTGGCTCCATTTCGTAAAATCGGGGTAGACACAGGCCGGTACGAAGGCAGCGCACAAATCACATCATGGTTATGGGGCTAGTAGCGTTGCCCCTGGGTTGCATGCAGACTGAAAGTCAGCCACCTAACTCGACGGACAAACTCGGTAGAGAATCCGTGCTTCAGCGAAAACAGCCGCTCCTGAGGGTGGAAGCATTTTGTTGTGTGCGTGCCTGAGAGCACTGCAAAGGAGTCCAAAGCTATATACGAGTCAGCCTCAGGCCACATCAAAAGGCAGAACAAGACTCCCAGTGTGTTTGATTTAGCTAGCACTGCTGGCCTATTTTGCATGGAAGTCTACTCGCTAGCGTTCTAACTCGAAGAAAAACAGTGTACAGAAACAGTGTCTTAGCTTCCGACGACCTCTCTGTGGGAGGAAGCAGTTTAGGGTGTACTGAGGGTGAGAGCCTGGGGCTGGGTTCCATTTCGTAAAATCGGGGTAGAGACAGGCCGGTACAGAAGGCAGCTCCCAAATCACATCATGCTTATGGGACTAGTAGCGTTGCCCCGGGGGTGCGGGTAGGCTGAAAGTCAGCCACCTACCTCGAAGGAAAAACTCGGTAGAGAATCCGAGCTTCAGCGAAAAGTGCCGCTCCTGAGGGTGGAAGCATTTTGTTGTGTGCGTGCGTGAGAGCACTGCAAGGGATTCCGAACCTCTATACGTGTGAGACTCAGACCCCAGCAAAAGGCAGAACATGGCTCCCCGTGTGTTTGATTTACCTAGCACTGAGGCCCTCCATTTGCATTGAAGTCTAATCGCTAGGGTTCTAACTCGAAGAAACAACAGTGTCCAAAACAGTGTTTTAGCTTGCGACGACCTCTCTGTGGGAGGAAGCAGTTTAGGGTGTACTTTGGGTGAGAGCAACCGGACTGGTCCCATTTCATAAAATCGAGGTAGAGGCAAGCCGGTACAGAAGACAGCTCACAAATCACATCATCGTTATGGGGCTAATAGCGTTGCCCCGTGGGTGCATGCAGGCTGAAAGTCAGCCACCTAACTCGACGGAAAAACTCGGTAGAGAATCCGTGGTTCAGCGAAAACAGCCGCTCCTGAGGGTAGAAGAATTTTGTTGTGTGCGTGCATGAGAGCACTGCAAGGGAGTCCAAACCTTTTTCCGAGTGAGACTCAGGCACCAGAAAAGGCATAACAAGACTCCCCATGTGTTTGATTTCGCTAGCCACTGCGGCCCTCCATTTGCATTGAAGTCTAATCGCGAGGGTTCTAAGTCGAAGAAACAAGAGTGTACAGAGACCGTGTTTGAGCTCCCGACGACCTCTCGGTGGGAGGAAGCAGTTTAAGGTGGAGTTTGGGTGAGAGCCACGGGACTGTTGCCATTTCGTAAAATCGGGGTAGAGAACGCCTGTAGAGTAGGCAGTGCGCAAATCACATCACGGTTATGGGGCTAGTAGCGGTGCTCCGGGAGTGCGTGCAGGCTGAAATTCAGCCACCTCACTCGAAGGAAAAACTCGGTAGAGAATCAGTGCTTCAGCGAAAAGAGCCGCTCCTGAGGGTGGAAGCATTTCGTTGTGTGTGTTCGTGAGATTAGTGCAAGGGAGTCCAAAGCTATATACGAGTCAGACTCAGGCCACATCAAAAGGCAGAGCAAGACTCCCAGTGTGTTTGATGTAGCTAGCACTGCGGCCCTACTTTTGCATGGAAGTCTACTTGCTAGGGTTCTGATTCGAACAAACAACAGTGTACAGAAACAGTGTTTTAGCGTCCGACGACCTCTCTGTGGGTGGAAGCAGTTTCGCGTGTACTGTGGGTGGGAGCCACGGGACCTGTGCCATTTCGTAAAATCGGGGTAGAGACAAGCCGGTACAGAATGCAGCTCACAAATCACATCATGCTTCTGGGGCTAGTAGCGTTGCCCCGGGGGTGCGTGCAGGCTGAAAGTCAGCCACCTAACTCGACGGAAAAACTCGGTAGAGAATCCGTGCTTCAGCGAAAACAGCCGCTCCCGAGGGTGGAAGCACTTTGTTGTGTGCGTGCGTGAGAGCACTGCAAGGGAGTCCAAACCTTTTTCCGAGGGAGACTCAGGCCCCAGCAAAAGGCAGAACAAGACTCCCCGTGTGTTTGATTTCGCTAGCTCTGCGGCCCTCCATGTGCATTGATGTCTAATAGCTAGGGTTCTGACTCAAACAAACAACAGTGTATAGAAACACTGTTTTAGCTTCCGACGACCTCTCTGTGGGAGGAAGCAGTTTAGGGTGTACTGTGGGTGAGAGCCACAGGACCGGTTCCATTTCGTAAAACCGGAGTAGAGACAGGCCCGTACAGAAGGCAGCTCACAAATCACATCATGGTTATGGGGCTAGTAGCGTTGCCCCGGGGGTGCGTGAAGGTTGAAAGTCAGCCACCAAACCTGAAGGAAAAACTCGGTAGAGAATTCGTGCTTCAGCGAAAACAGCCGATCCTGAGGGTGGAAACATTTTGTTGTGTGCATTCGTGAAAGCACTGCAAGGGATTCCAAACCTATATACGAGTCATCCTCAGGCCCCAGCAAAAGGCAGAACAAGGCTCCCCGTGTTTTTTATTGAGCTAGCACTGAGGCCCTCCATTTGCATTGAACTCTTATCGCTAGGGTTCAAACTCGAAGAAACAACAGTGTACAGAACTGTGTTTTATCTTCCGACGACCTCTCTGTGCGAGGAAGCCGTTTAGCGTGTACTGTGGGTGAGAGCCACGGGACTGGTGCCATTTCGTAAAATCGGGGTAGAGACAAGCCGGTACAGAAGGCAGATCACAAATCACATCATGGTTATGGTTCTAGTAGCGTTGCCCCGGGGCTGCGTGCAGGCTGAAAGTCAGCCACCTAACTCGACAGAAAAACTCGGTAGAGGTTCCGTGCTTTACCGAAAACAGCCACTCCTGAGGGTGGAAGCCTTTTGGTGTGTGCGTGCGTGAGAGCACGGCAAGGGAGTCCAATCCTGTTCTGGGGGAGACTGAGGCCGCAGCAAAAGGCAGAACAAGACTCCCCGTGTGTTTGATTTAGCTAGAACTGCGGCCCTCCTTTTGCATTGAAGTCTAAACGCTAGGGTTGTGACTCCAACAAACAACAGTGTAGAGAAATAGTGTTTTAGCTTCTGACGACCACTCTGTGGGAGGAAGAAGTTTAGGGTGTACTTTGGGTGAGAGCCACGGGACGGGCTCCACTTCATAAAATCGGAGTCGAGACAGGCCGGAAAAGAAGGCAGCTCACCAATCACATCATGGTTATGGGGCTAGTAGCGTTGCCCCGGGGGTGCGTGCAGGTTGAAAGTCAGCCACCTAACTGCAAGGAAAAACTCGGTAGAGAATCCGTGTTTCCGCGAAAACAGCCGATCCTGAGGGTGGAAGCATTTTGTTGTGTGCGTGCATGAAAGCACTGCAAGGGATTCCAAACCTATATACGAGTCAGACTCAGGCCACATCAAAAGGCAGAAGGAGACTCCCAGTGTGTTCGATTTAGCTAGCACGGAGGCCCTAGTTTTGCATGAAAGTCTACTCGCTCGCGTTCTAACTCGAAGAAAGAAAAGTGGTACAGAAACAATGTTTTAGCTTCCGACGACCTCTCTGTGGGAGGAAGCATTTTAGGGTGTTCTGTGGGTGAGAGCCTGGGGATGGGTTCCGTTTCATAAAATTGGGGTAGAGACAGGCCGGTACAGAAGGCAGCTCACAAATCACATCATGGTTGTGGGGCTAGTAGCGTTGCCCCGGGGGTGCATGCAGGGTGAAAATCAGCCACCTAACACGAAGGGTAAACTCGGTAGAGAATCCGTGCTTCCGCGAAAACAGCCGCTCCTGAGGGTGGAAGCATTTTGTTGTGTGCGTGTGTGAGAGCACTGCAAGGGAGTCCAAAGCTATATACGAGTGAGAGTCAGACCCCAGCAAAGTTAGAACAAGGCTCCCCGTGTGTATGACTTAGCTAGCACTGAGGCCCTCCATTTGCACTGAAGTCTAATTGCTAGGGTTCTAACTCGAAGAAACAACAGTGTAAAGAGACAGTGTTTTAGCTTCCGACGACCTCTCTGTGGGAGGAAGCAGTTTAGTGTGTGCTTTCGTTGAGAGCCACGGGACTGGCTCCATTTCGTAAAATCGGGGTAGACACAGGCCGGTACGAAGGCAGCGCACAAATCACATCATGGTTATGGGGCTAGTAGCGTTGCCCCTGGGTTGCATGCAGACTGAAAGTCAGCCACCTAACTCGACGGACAAACTCGGTAGAGAATCCGTGCTTCAGCGAAAACAGCCGCTCCTGAGGGTGGAAGCATTTTGTTGTGTGCGTGCCTGAGAGCACTGCAAAGGAGTCCAAAGCTATATACGAGTCAGCCTCAGGCCACATCAAAAGGCAGAACAAGACTCCCAGTGTGTTTGATTTAGCTAGCACTGCTGGCCTATTTTGCATGGAAGTCTACTCGCTAGCGTTCTAACTCGAAGAAAAACAGTGTACAGAAACAGTGTCTTAGCTTCCGACGACCTCTCTGTGGGAGGAAGCAGTTTAGGGTGTACTGAGGGTGAGAGCCTGGGGCTGGGTTCCATTTCGTAAAATCGGGGTAGAGACAGGCCGGTACAGAAGGCAGCTCCCAAATCACATCATGCTTATGGGACTAGTAGCGTTGCCCCGGGGGTGCGGGTAGGCTGAAAGTCAGCCACCTACCTCGAAGGAAAAACTCGGTAGAGAATCCGAGCTTCAGCGAAAAGTGCCGCTCCTGAGGGTGGAAGCATTTTGTTGTGTGCGTGCGTGAGAGCACTGCAAGGGATTCCGAACCTCTATACGTGTGAGACTCAGACCCCAGCAAAAGGCAGAACATGGCTCCCCGTGTGTTTGATTTACCTAGCACTGAGGCCCTCCATTTGCATTGAAGTCTAATCGCTAGGGTTCTAACTCGAAGAAACAACAGTGTCCAAAACAGTGTTTTAGCTTGCGACGACCTCTCTGTGGGAGGAAGCAGTTTAGGGTGTACTTTGGGTGAGAGCAACCGGACTGGTCCCATTTCATAAAATCGAGGTAGAGGCAAGCCGGTACAGAAGACAGCTCACAAATCACATCATCGTTATGGGGCTAATAGCGTTGCCCCGTGGGTGCATGCAGGCTGAAAGTCAGCCACCTAACTCGACGGAAAAACTCGGTAGAGAATCCGTGGTTCAGCGAAAACAGCCGCTCCTGAGGGTAGAAGAATTTTGTTGTGTGCGTGCATGAGAGCACTGCAAGGGAGTCCAAACCTTTTTCCGAGTGAGACTCAGGCACCAGAAAAGGCATAACAAGACTCCCCATGTGTTTGATTTCGCTAGCCACTGCGGCCCTCCATTTGCATTGAAGTCTAATCGCGAGGGTTCTAAGTCGAAGAAACAAGAGTGTACAGAGACCGTGTTTGAGCTCCCGACGACCTCTCGGTGGGAGGAAGCAGTTTAAGGTGGAGTTTGGGTGAGAGCCACGGGACTGTTGCCATTTCGTAAAATCGGGGTAGAGAACGCCTGTAGAGTAGGCAGTGCGCAAATCACATCACGGTTATGGGGCTAGTAGCGGTGCTCCGGGAGTGCGTGCAGGCTGAAATTCAGCCACCTCACTCGAAGGAAAAACTCGGTAGAGAATCAGTGCTTCAGCGAAAAGAGCCGCTCCTGAGGGTGGAAGCATTTCGTTGTGTGTGTTCGTGAGATTAGTGCAAGGGAGTCCAAAGCTATATACGAGTCAGACTCAGGCCACATCAAAAGGCAGAGCAAGACTCCCAGTGTGTTTGATGTAGCTAGCACTGCGGCCCTACTTTTGCATGGAAGTCTACTTGCTAGGGTTCTGATTCGAACAAACAACAGTGTACAGAAACAGTGTTTTAGCGTCCGACGACCTCTCTGTGGGTGGAAGCAGTTTCGCGTGTACTGTGGGTGGGAGCCACGGGACCTGTGCCATTTCGTAAAATCGGGGTAGAGACAAGCCGGTACAGAATGCAGCTCACAAATCACATCATGCTTCTGGGGCTAGTAGCGTTGCCCCGGGGGTGCGTGCAGGCTGAAAGTCAGCCACCTAACTCGACGGAAAAACTCGGTAGAGAATCCGTGCTTCAGCGAAAACAGCCGCTCCCGAGGGTGGAAGCACTTTGTTGTGTGCGTGCGTGAGAGCACTGCAAGGGAGTCCAAACCTTTTTCCGAGGGAGACTCAGGCCCCAGCAAAAGGCAGAACAAGACTCCCCGTGTGTTTGATTTCGCTAGCTCTGCGGCCCTCCATGTGCATTGATGTCTAATAGCTAGGGTTCTGACTCAAACAAACAACAGTGTATAGAAACACTGTTTTAGCTTCCGACGACCTCTCTGTGGGAGGAAGCAGTTTAGGGTGTACTGTGGGTGAGAGCCACAGGACCGGTTCCATTTCGTAAAACCGGAGTAGAGACAGGCCCGTACAGAAGGCAGCTCACAAATCACATCATGGTTATGGGGCTAGTAGCGTTGCCCCGGGGGTGCGTGAAGGTTGAAAGTCAGCCACCAAACCTGAAGGAAAAACTCGGTAGAGAATTCGTGCTTCAGCGAAAACAGCCGATCCTGAGGGTGGAAACATTTTGTTGTGTGCATTCGTGAAAGCACTGCAAGGGATTCCAAACCTATATACGAGTCATCCTCAGGCCCCAGCAAAAGGCAGAACAAGGCTCCCCGTGTTTTTTATTGAGCTAGCACTGAGGCCCTCCATTTGCATTGAACTCTTATCGCTAGGGTTCAAACTCGAAGAAACAACAGTGTACAGAACTGTGTTTTATCTTCCGACGACCTCTCTGTGCGAGGAAGCCGTTTAGCGTGTACTGTGGGTGAGAGCCACGGGACTGGTGCCATTTCGTAAAATCGGGGTAGAGACAAGCCGGTCCAGAAGGCAGATCACAAATCACATCATGGTTATGGTTCTAGTAGCGTTGCCCCGGGGCTGCGTGCAGGCTGAAAGTCAGCCACCTAACTCGACAGAAAAACTCGGTAGAGGTTCCGTGCTTTACCGAAAACAGCCACTCCTGAGGGTGGAAGCCTTTTGGTGTGTGCGTGCGTGAGAGCACGGCAAGGGAGTCCAATCCTGTTCTGGGGGAGACTGAGGCCGCAGCAAAAGGCAGAACAAGACTCCCCGTGTGTTTGATTTAGCTAGAACTGCGGCCCTCCTTTTGCATTGAAGTCTAAACGCTAGGGTTGTGACTCCAACAAACAACAGTGTAGAGAAATAGTGTTTTAGCTTCTGACGACCACTCTGTGGGAGGAAGAAGTTTAGGGTGTACTTTGGGTGAGAGCCACGGGACGGGCTCCACTTCATAAAATCGGAGTCGAGACAGGCCGGAAAAGAAGGCAGCTCACCAATCACATCATGGTTATGGGGCTAGTAGCGTTGCCCCGGGGGTGCGTGCAGGTTGAAAGTCAGCCACCTAACTGCAAGGAAAAACTCGGTAGAGAATCCGTGTTTCCGCGAAAACAGCCGATCCTGAGGGTGGAAGCATTTTGTTGTGTGCGTGCATGAAAGCACTGCAAGGGATTCCAAACCTATATACGAGTCAGACTCAGGCCACATCAAAAGGCAGAAGGAGACTCCCAGTGTGTTCGATTTAGCTAGCACGGAGGCCCTAGTTTTGCATGAAAGTCTACTCGCTCGCGTTCTAACTCGAAGAAAGAAAAGTGTACAGAAACAATGTTTTAGCTTCCGACGACCTCTCTGTGGGAGGAAGCATTTTAGGGTGTTCTGTGGGTGAGAGCCTGGGGATGGGTTCCGTTTCATAAAATTGGGGTAGAGACAGGCCGGTACAGAAGGCAGCTCACAAATCACATCATGGTTGTGGGGCTAGTAGCGTTGCCCCGGGGGTGCATGCAGGGTGAAAATCAGCCACCTAACACGAAGGGTAAACTCGGTAGAGAATCCGTGCTTCCGCGAAAACAGCCGCTCCTGAGGGTGGAAGCATTTTGTTGTGTGCGTGTGTGAGAGCACTGCAAGGGAGTCCAAAGCTATATACGAGTGAGAGTCAGACCCCAGCAAAGTTAGAACAAGGCTCCCCGTGTGTATGACTTAGCTAGCACTGAGGCCCTCCATTTGCACTGAAGTCTAATTGCTAGGGTTCTAACTCGAAGAAACAACAGTGTAAAGAGACAGTGTTTTAGCTTCCGACGACCTCTCTGTGGGAGGAAGCAGTTTAGTGTGTGCTTTCGTTGAGAGCCACGGGACTGGCTCCATTTCGTAAAATCGGGGTAGACACAGGCCGGTACGAAGGCAGCGCACAAATCACATCATGGTTATGGGGCTAGTAGCGTTGCCCCTGGGTTGCATGCAGACTGAAAGTCAGCCACCTAACTCGACGGACAAACTCGGTAGAGAATCCGTGCTTCAGCGAAAACAGCCGCTCCTGAGGGTGGAAGCATTTTGTTGTGTGCGTGCCTGAGAGCACTGCAAAGGAGTCCAAAGCTATATACGAGTCAGCCTCAGGCCACATCAAAAGGCAGAACAAGACTCCCAGTGTGTTTGATTTAGCTAGCACTGCTGGCCTATTTTGCATGGAAGTCTACTCGCTAGCGTTCTAACTCGAAGAAAAACAGTGTACAGAAACAGTGTCTTAGCTTCCGACGACCTCTCTGTGGGAGGAAGCAGTTTAGGGTGTACTGAGGGTGAGAGCCTGGGGCTGGGTTCCATTTCGTAAAATCGGGGTAGAGACAGGCCGGTACAGAAGGCAGCTCCCAAATCACATCATGCTTATGGGACTAGTAGCGTTGCCCCGGGGGTGCGGGTAGGCTGAAAGTCAGCCACCTACCTCGAAGGAAAAACTCGGTAGAGAATCCGAGCTTCAGCGAAAAGTGCCGCTCCTGAGGGTGGAAGCATTTTGTTGTGTGCGTGCGTGAGAGCACTGCAAGGGATTCCGAACCTCTATACGTGTGAGACTCAGACCCCAGCAAAAGGCAGAACATGGCTCCCCGTGTGTTTGATTTACCTAGCACTGAGGCCCTCCATTTGCATTGAAGTCTAATCGCTAGGGTTCTAACTCGAAGAAACAACAGTGTCCAAAACAGTGTTTTAGCTTGCGACGACCTCTCTGTGGGAGGAAGCAGTTTAGGGTGTACTTTGGGTGAGAGCAACCGGACTGGTCCCATTTCATAAAATCGAGGTAGAGGCAAGCCGGTACAGAAGACAGCTCACAAATCACATCATCGTTATGGGGCTAATAGCGTTGCCCCGTGGGTGCATGCAGGCTGAAAGTCAGCCACCTAACTCGACGGAAAAACTCGGTAGAGAATCCGTGGTTCAGCGAAAACAGCCGCTCCTGAGGGTAGAAGAATTTTGTTGTGTGCGTGCATGAGAGCACTGCAAGGGAGTCCAAACCTTTTTCCGAGTGAGACTCAGGCACCAGAAAAGGCATAACAAGACTCCCCATGTGTTTGATTTCGCTAGCACTGCGGCCCTCCATTTGCATTGAAGTCTAATCGCGAGGGTTCTAAGTCGAAGAAACAAGAGTGTACAGAGACCGTGTTTGAGCTCCCGACGACCTCTCGGTGGGAGGAAGCAGTTTAAGGTGGAGTTTGGGTGAGAGCCACGGGACTGTTGCCATTTCGTAAAATCGGGGTAGAGAACGCCTGTAGAGTAGGCAGTGCGCAAATCACATCACGGTTATGGGGCTAGTAGCGGTGCTCCGGGAGTGCGTGCAGGCTGAAATTCAGCCACCTCACTCGAAGGAAAAACTCGGTAGAGAATCAGTGCTTCAGCGAAAAGAGCCGCTCCTGAGGGTGGAAGCATTTCGTTGTGTGTGTTCGTGAGATTAGTGCAAGGGAGTCCAAAGCTATATACGAGTCAGACTCAGGCCACATCAAAAGGCAGAGCAAGACTCCCAGTGTGTTTGATGTAGCTAGCACTGCGGCCCTACTTTTGCATGGAAGTCTACTTGCTAGGGTTCTGATTCGAACAAACAACAGTGTACAGAAACAGTGTTTTAGCGTCCGACGACCTCTCTGTGGGTGGAAGCAGTTTCGCGTGTACTGTGGGTGGGAGCCACGGGACCTGTGCCATTTCGTAAAATCGGGGTAGAGACAAGCCGGTACAGAATGCAGCTCACAAATCACATCATGCTTCTGGGGCTAGTAGCGTTGCCCCGGGGGTGCGTGCAGGCTGAAAGTCAGCCACCTAACTCGACGGAAAAACTCGGTAGAGAATCCGTGCTTCAGCGAAAACAGCCGCTCCCGAGGGTGGAAGCACTTTGTTGTGTGCGTGCGTGAGAGCACTGCAAGGGAGTCCAAACCTTTTTCCGAGGGAGACTCAGGCCCCAGCAAAAGGCAGAACAAGACTCCCCGTGTGTTTGATTTCGCTAGCTCTGCGGCCCTCCATGTGCATTGATGTCTAATAGCTAGGGTTCTGACTCAAACAAACAACAGTGTATAGAAACACTGTTTTAGCTTCCGACGACCTCTCTGTGGGAGGAAGCAGTTTAGGGTGTACTGTGGGTGAGAGCCACAGGACCGGTTCCATTTCGTAAAACCGGAGTAGAGACAGGCCCGTACAGAAGGCAGCTCACAAATCACATCATGGTTATGGGGCTAGTAGCGTTGCCCCGGGGGTGCGTGAAGGTTGAAAGTCAGCCACCAAACCTGAAGGAAAAACTCGGTAGAGAATTCGTGCTTCAGCGAAAACAGCCGATCCTGAGGGTGGAAACATTTTGTTGTGTGCATTCGTGAAAGCACTGCAAGGGATTCCAAACCTATATACGAGTCATCCTCAGGCCCCAGCAAAAGGCAGAACAAGGCTCCCCGTGTTTTTTATTGAGCTAGCACTGAGGCCCTCCATTTGCATTGAACTCTTATCGCTAGGGTTCAAACTCGAAGAAACAACAGTGTACAGAACTGTGTTTTATCTTCCGACGACCTCTCTGTGCGAGGAAGCCGTTTAGCGTGTACTGTGGGTGAGAGCCACGGGACTGGTGCCATTTCGTAAAATCGGGGTAGAGACAAGCCGGTCCAGAAGGCAGATCACAAATCACATCATGGTTATGGTTCTAGTAGCGTTGCCCCGGGGCTGCGTGCAGGCTGAAAGTCAGCCACCTAACTCGACAGAAAAACTCGGTAGAGGTTCCGTGCTTTACCGAAAACAGCCACTCCTGAGGGTGGAAGCCTTTTGGTGTGTGCGTGCGTGAGAGCACGGCAAGGGAGTCCAATCCTGTTCTGGGGGAGACTGAGGCCGCAGCAAAAGGCAGAACAAGACTCCCCGTGTGTTTGATTTAGCTAGAACTGCGGCCCTCCTTTTGCATTGAAGTCTAAACGCTAGGGTTGTGACTCCAACAAACAACAGTGTAGAGAAATAGTGTTTTAGCTTCTGACGACCACTCTGTGGGAGGAAGAAGTTTAGGGTGTACTTTGGGTGAGAGCCACGGGACGGGCTCCACTTCATAAAATCGGAGTCGAGACAGGCCGGAAAAGAAGGCAGCTCACCAATCACATCATGGTTATGGGGCTAGTAGCGTTGCCCCGGGGGTGCGTGCAGGTTGAAAGTCAGCCACCTAACTGCAAGGAAAAACTCGGTAGAGAATCCGTGTTTCCGCGAAAACAGCCGATCCTGAGGGTGGAAGCATTTTGTTGTGTGCGTGCATGAAAGCACTGCAAGGGATTCCAAACCTATATACGAGTCAGACTCAGGCCACATCAAAAGGCAGAAGGAGACTCCCAGTGTGTTCGATTTAGCTAGCACGGAGGCCCTAGTTTTGCATGAAAGTCTACTCGCTCGCGTTCTAACTCGAAGAAAGAAAAGTGTACAGAAACAATGTTTTAGCTTCCGACGACCTCTCTGTGGGAGGAAGCATTTTAGGGTGTTCTGTGGGTGAGAGCCTGGGGATGGGTTCCGTTTCATAAAATTGGGGTAGAGACAGGCCGGTACAGAAGGCAGCTCACAAATCACATCATGGTTGTGGGGCTAGTAGCGTTGCCCCGGGGGTGCATGCAGGGTGAAAATCAGCCACCTAACACGAAGGGTAAACTCGGTAGAGAATCCGTGCTTCCGCGAAAACAGCCGCTCCTGAGGGTGGAAGCATTTTGTTGTGTGCGTGTGTGAGAGCACTGCAAGGGAGTCCAAAGCTATATACGAGTGAGAGTCAGACCCCAGCAAAGTTAGAACAAGGCTCCCCGTGTGTATGACTTAGCTAGCACTGAGGCCCTCCATTTGCACTGAAGTCTAATTGCTAGGGTTCTAACTCGAAGAAACAACAGTGTAAAGAGACAGTGTTTTAGCTTCCGACGACCTCTCTGTGGGAGGAAGCAGTTTAGTGTGTGCTTTCGTTGAGAGCCACGGGACTGGCTCCATTTCGTAAAATCGGGGTAGACACAGGCTGGTACGAAGGCAGCGCACAAATCACATCATGGTTATGGGGCTAGTAGCGTTGCCCCTGGGTTGCATGCAGACTGAAAGTCAGCCACCTAACTCGACGGACAAACTCGGTAGAGAATCCGTGCTTCAGCGAAAACAGCCGCTCCTGAGGGTGGAAGCATTTTGTTGTGTGCGTGCCTGAGAGCACTGCAAAGGAGTCCAAAGCTATATACGAGTCAGCCTCAGGCCACATCAAAAGGCAGAACAAGACTCCCAGTGTGTTTGATTTAGCTAGCACTGCTGGCCTATTTTGCATGGAAGTCTACTCGCTAGCGTTCTAACTCGAAGAAAAACAGTGTACAGAAACAGTGTCTTAGCTTCCGACGACCTCTCTGTGGGAGGAAGCAGTTTAGGGTGTACTGAGGGTGAGAGCCTGGGGCTGGGTTCCATTTCGTAAAATCGGGGTAGAGACAGGCCGGTACAGAAGGCAGCTCCCAAATCACATCATGCTTATGGGACTAGTAGCGTTGCCCCGGGGGTGCGGGTAGGCTGAAAGTCAGCCACCTACCTCGAAGGAAAAACTCGGTAGAGAATCCGAGCTTCAGCGAAAAGTGCCGCTCCTGAGGGTGGAAGCATTTTGTTGTGTGCGTGCGTGAGAGCACTGCAAGGGATTCCGAACCTCTATACGTGTGAGACTCAGACCCCAGCAAAAGGCAGAACATGGCTCCCCGTGTGTTTGATTTACCTAGCACTGAGGCCCTCCATTTGCATTGAAGTCTAATCGCTAGGGTTCTAACTCGAAGAAACAACAGTGTCCAAAACAGTGTTTTAGCTTGCGACGACCTCTCTGTGGGAGGAAGCAGTTTAGGGTGTACTTTGGGTGAGAGCAACCGGACTGGTCCCATTTCATAAAATCGAGGTAGAGGCAAGCCGGTACAGAAGACAGCTCACAAATCACATCATCGTTATGGGGCTAATAGCGTTGCCCCGTGGGTGCATGCAGGCTGAAAGTCAGCCACCTAACTCGACGGAAAAACTCGGTAGAGAATCCGTGGTTCAGCGAAAACAGCCGCTCCTGAGGGTAGAAGAATTTTGTTGTGTGCGTGCATGAGAGCACTGCAAGGGAGTCCAAACCTTTTTCCGAGTGAGACTCAGGCACCAGAAAAGGCATAACAAGACTCCCCATGTGTTTGATTTCGCTAGCCACTGCGGCCCTCCATTTGCATTGAAGTCTAATCGCGAGGGTTCTAAGTCGAAGAAACAAGAGTGTACAGAGACCGTGTTTGAGCTCCCGACGACCTCTCGGTGGGAGGAAGCAGTTTAAGGTGTAGTTTGGGTGAGAGCCACGGGACTGTTGCCATTTCGTAAAATCGGGGTAGAGAACGCCTGTAGAGTAGGCAGTGCGCAAATCACATCACGGTTATGGGGCTAGTAGCGGTGCTCCGGGAGTGCGTGCAGGCTGAAATTCAGCCACCTCACTCGAAGGAAAAACTCGGTAGAGAATCAGTGCTTCAGCGAAAAGAGCCGCTCCTGAGGGTGGAAGCATTTCGTTGTGTGTGTTCGTGAGATTAGTGCAAGGGAGTCCAAAGCTATATACGAGTCAGACTCAGGCCACATCAAAAGGCAGAGCAAGACTCCCAGTGTGTTTGATGTAGCTAGCACTGCGGCCCTACTTTTGCATGGAAGTCTACTTGCTAGGGTTCTGATTCGAACAAACAACAGTGTACAGAAACAGTGTTTTAGCGTCCGACGACCTCTCTGTGGGTGGAAGCAGTTTCGCGTGTACTGTGGGTGGGAGCCACGGGACCTGTGCCATTTCGTAAAATCGGGGTAGAGACAAGCCGGTACAGAATGCAGCTCACAAATCACATCATGCTTCTGGGGCTAGTAGCGTTGCCCCGGGGGTGCGTGCAGGCTGAAAGTCAGCCACCTAACTCGACGGAAAAACTCGGTAGAGAATCCGTGCTTCAGCGAAAACAGCCGCTCCCGAGGGTGGAAGCACTTTGTTGTGTGCGTGCGTGAGAGCACTGCAAGGGAGTCCAAACCTTTTTCCGAGGGAGACTCAGGCCCCAGCAAAAGGCAGAACAAGACTCCCCGTGTGTTTGATTTCGCTAGCTCTGCGGCCCTCCATGTGCATTGATGTCTAATAGCTAGGGTTCTGACTCAAACAAACAACAGTGTATAGAAACACTGTTTTAGCTTCCGACGACCTCTCTGTGGGAGGAAGCAGTTTAGGGTGTACTGTGGGTGAGAGCCACAGGACCGGTTCCATTTCGTAAAACCGGAGTAGAGACAGGCCCGTACAGAAGGCAGCTCACAAATCACATCATGGTTATGGGGCTAGTAGCGTTGCCCCGGGGGTGCGTGAAGGTTGAAAGTCAGCCACCAAACCTGAAGGAAAAACTCGGTAGAGAATTCGTGCTTCAGCGAAAACAGCCGATCCTGAGGGTGGAAACATTTTGTTGTGTGCATTCGTGAAAGCACTGCAAGGGATTCCAAACCTATATACGAGTCATCCTCAGGCCCCAGCAAAAGGCAGAACAAGGCTCCCCGTGTTTTTTATTGAGCTAGCACTGAGGCCCTCCATTTGCATTGAACTCTTATCGCTAGGGTTCAAACTCGAAGAAACAACAGTGTACAGAACTGTGTTTTATCTTCCGACGACCTCTCTGTGCGAGGAAGCCGTTTAGCGTGTACTGTGGGTGAGAGCCACGGGACTGGTGCCATTTCGTAAAATCGGGGTAGAGACAAGCCGGTCCAGAAGGCAGATCACAAATCACATCATGGTTATGGTTCTAGTAGCGTTGCCCCGGGGCTGCGTGCAGGCTGAAAGTCAGCCACCTAACTCGACAGAAAAACTCGGTAGAGGTTCCGTGCTTTACCGAAAACAGCCACTCCTGAGGGTGGAAGCCTTTTGGTGTGTGCGTGCGTGAGAGCACGGCAAGGGAGTCCAATCCTGTTCTGGGGGAGACTGAGGCCGCAGCAAAAGGCAGAACAAGACTCCCCGTGTGTTTGATTTAGCTAGAACTGCGGCCCTCCTTTTGCATTGAAGTCTAAACGCTAGGGTTGTGACTCCAACAAACAACAGTGTAGAGAAATAGTGTTTTAGCTTCTGACGACCACTCTGTGGGAGGAAGAAGTTTAGGGTGTACTTTGGGTGAGAGCCACGGGACGGGCTCCACTTCATAAAATCGGAGTCGAGACAGGCCGGAAAAGAAGGCAGCTCACCAATCACATCATGGTTATGGGGCTAGTAGCGTTGCCCCGGGGGTGCGTGCAGGTTGAAAGTCAGCCACCTAACTGCAAGGAAAAACTCGGTAGAGAATCCGTGTTTCCGCGAAAACAGCCGATCCTGAGGGTGGAAGCATTTTGTTGTGTGCGTGCATGAAAGCACTGCAAGGGATTCCAAACCTATATACGAGTCAGACTCAGGCCACATCAAAAGGCAGAAGGAGACTCCCAGTGTGTTCGATTTAGCTAGCACGGAGGCCCTAGTTTTGCATGAAAGTCTACTCGCTCGCGTTCTAACTCGAAGAAAGAAAAGTGTACAGAAACAATGTTTTAGCTTCCGACGACCTCTCTGTGGGAGGAAGCATTTTAGGGTGTTCTGTGGGTGAGAGCCTGGGGATGGGTTCCGTTTCATAAAATTGGGGTAGAGACAGGCCGGTACAGAAGGCAGCTCACAAATCACATCATGGTTGTGGGGCTAGTAGCGTTGCCCCGGGGGTGCATGCAGGGTGAAAATCAGCCACCTAACACGAAGGGTAAACTCGGTAGAGAATCCGTGCTTCCGCGAAAACAGCCGCTCCTGAGGGTGGAAGCATTTTGTTGTGTGCGTGTGTGAGAGCACTGCAAGGGAGTCCAAAGCTATATACGAGTGAGAGTCAGACCCCAGCAAAGTTAGAACAAGGCTCCCCGTGTGTATGACTTAGCTAGCACTGAGGCCCTCCATTTGCACTGAAGTCTAATTGCTAGGGTTCTAACTCGAAGAAACAACAGTGTAAAGAGACAGTGTTTTAGCTTCCGACGACCTCTCTGTGGGAGGAAGCAGTTTAGTGTGTGCTTTCGTTGAGAGCCACGGGACTGGCTCCATTTCGTAAAATCGGGGTAGACACAGGCCGGTACGAAGGCAGCGCACAAATCACATCATGGTTATGGGGCTAGTAGCGTTGCCCCTGGGTTGCATGCAGACTGAAAGTCAGCCACCTAACTCGACGGACAAACTCGGTAGAGAATCCGTGCTTCAGCGAAAACAGCCGCTCCTGAGGGTGGAAGCATTTTGTTGTGTGCGTGCCTGAGAGCACTGCAAAGGAGTCCAAAGCTATATACGAGTCAGCCTCAGGCCACATCAAAAGGCAGAACAAGACTCCCAGTGTGTTTGATTTAGCTAGCACTGCTGGCCTATTTTGCATGGAAGTCTACTCGCTAGCGTTCTAACTCGAAGAAAAACAGTGTACAGAAACAGTGTCTTAGCTTCCGACGACCTCTCTGTGGGAGGAAGCAGTTTAGGGTGTACTGAGGGTGAGAGCCTGGGGCTGGGTTCCATTTCGTAAAATCGGGGTAGAGACAGGCCGGTACAGAAGGCAGCTCCCAAATCACATCATGCTTATGGGACTAGTAGCGTTGCCCCGGGGGTGCGGGTAGGCTGAAAGTCAGCCACCTACCTCGAAGGAAAAACTCGGTAGAGAATCCGAGCTTCAGCGAAAAGTGCCGCTCCTGAGGGTGGAAGCATTTTGTTGTGTGCGTGCGTGAGAGCACTGCAAGGGATTCCGAACCTCTATACGTGTGAGACTCAGACCCCAGCAAAAGGCAGAACATGGCTCCCCGTGTGTTTGATTTACCTAGCACTGAGGCCCTCCATTTGCATTGAAGTCTAATCGCTAGGGTTCTAACTCGAAGAAACAACAGTGTCCAAAACAGTGTTTTAGCTTGCGACGACCTCTCTGTGGGAGGAAGCAGTTTAGGGTGTACTTTGGGTGAGAGCAACCGGACTGGTCCCATTTCATAAAATCGAGGTAGAGGCAAGCCGGTACAGAAGACAGCTCACAAATCACATCATCGTTATGGGGCTAATAGCGTTGCCCCGTGGGTGCATGCAGGCTGAAAGTCAGCCACCTAACTCGACGGAAAAACTCGGTAGAGAATCCGTGGTTCAGCGAAAACAGCCGCTCCTGAGGGTAGAAGAATTTTGTTGTGTGCGTGCATGAGAGCACTGCAAGGGAGTCCAAACCTTTTTCCGAGTGAGACTCAGGCACCAGAAAAGGCATAACAAGACTCCCCATGTGTTTGATTTCGCTAGCCACTGCGGCCCTCCATTTGCATTGAAGTCTAATCGCGAGGGTTCTAAGTCGAAGAAACAAGAGTGTACAGAGACCGTGTTTGAGCTCCCGACGACCTCTCGGTGGGAGGAAGCAGTTTAAGGTGTAGTTTGGGTGAGAGCCACGGGACTGTTGCCATTTCGTAAAATCGGGGTAGAGAACGCCTGTAGAGTAGGCAGTGCGCAAATCACATCACGGTTATGGGGCTAGTAGCGGTGCTCCGGGAGTGCGTGCAGGCTGAAATTCAGCCACCTCACTCGAAGGAAAAACTCGGTAGAGAATCAGTGCTTCAGCGAAAAGAGCCGCTCCTGAGGGTGGAAGCATTTCGTTGTGTGTGTTCGTGAGATTAGTGCAAGGGAGTCCAAAGCTATATACGAGTCAGACTCAGGCCACATCAAAAGGCAGAGCAAGACTCCCAGTGTGTTTGATGTAGCTAGCACTGCGGCCCTACTTTTGCATGGAAGTCTACTTGCTAGGGTTCTGATTCGAACAAACAACAGTGTACAGAAACAGTGTTTTAGCGTCCGACGACCTCTCTGTGGGTGGAAGCAGTTTCGCGTGTACTGTGGGTGGGAGCCACGGGACCTGTGCCATTTCGTAAAATCGGGGTAGAGACAAGCCGGTACAGAATGCAGCTCACAAATCACATCATGCTTCTGGGGCTAGTAGCGTTGCCCCGGGGGTGCGTGCAGGCTGAAAGTCAGCCACCTAACTCGACGGAAAAACTCGGTAGAGAATCCGTGCTTCAGCGAAAACAGCCGCTCCCGAGGGTGGAAGCACTTTGTTGTGTGCGTGCGTGAGAGCACTGCAAGGGAGTCCAAACCTTTTTCCGAGGGAGACTCAGGCCCCAGCAAAAGGCAGAACAAGACTCCCCGTGTGTTTGATTTCGCTAGCTCTGCGGCCCTCCATGTGCATTGATGTCTAATAGCTAGGGTTCTGACTCAAACAAACAACAGTGTATAGAAACACTGTTTTAGCTTCCGACGACCTCTCTGTGGGAGGAAGCAGTTTAGGGTGTACTGTGGGTGAGAGCCACAGGACCGGTTCCATTTCGTAAAACCGGAGTAGAGACAGGCCCGTACAGAAGGCAGCTCACAAATCACATCATGGTTATGGGGCTAGTAGCGTTGCCCCGGGGGTGCGTGAAGGTTGAAAGTCAGCCACCAAACCTGAAGGAAAAACTCGGTAGAGAATTCGTGCTTCAGCGAAAACAGCCGATCCTGAGGGTGGAAACATTTTGTTGTGTGCATTCGTGAAAGCACTGCAAGGGATTCCAAACCTATATACGAGTCATCCTCAGGCCCCAGCAAAAGGCAGAACAAGGCTCCCCGTGTTTTTTATTGAGCTAGCACTGAGGCCCTCCATTTGCATTGAACTCTTATCGCTAGGGTTCAAACTCGAAGAAACAACAGTGTACAGAACTGTGTTTTATCTTCCGACGACCTCTCTGTGCGAGGAAGCCGTTTAGCGTGTACTGTGGGTGAGAGCCACGGGACTGGTGCCATTTCGTAAAATCGGGGTAGAGACAAGCCGGTCCAGAAGGCAGATCACAAATCACATCATGGTTATGGTTCTAGTAGCGTTGCCCCGGGGCTGCGTGCAGGCTGAAAGTCAGCCACCTAACTCGACAGAAAAACTCGGTAGAGGTTCCGTGCTTTACCGAAAACAGCCACTCCTGAGGGTGGAAGCCTTTTGGTGTGTGCGTGCGTGAGAGCACGGCAAGGGAGTCCAATCCTGTTCTGGGGGAGACTGAGGCCGCAGCAAAAGGCAGAACAAGACTCCCCGTGTGTTTGATTTAGCTAGAACTGCGGCCCTCCTTTTGCATTGAAGTCTAAACGCTAGGGTTGTGACTCCAACAAACAACAGTGTAGAGAAATAGTGTTTTAGCTTCTGACGACCACTCTGTGGGAGGAAGAAGTTTAGGGTGTACTTTGGGTGAGAGCCACGGGACGGGCTCCACTTCATAAAATCGGAGTCGAGACAGGCCGGAAAAGAAGGCAGCTCACCAATCACATCATGGTTATGGGGCTAGTAGCGTTGCCCCGGGGGTGCGTGCAGGTTGAAAGTCAGCCACCTAACTGCAAGGAAAAACTCGGTAGAGAATCCGTGTTTCCGCGAAAACAGCCGATCCTGAGGGTGGAAGCATTTTGTTGTGTGCGTGCATGAAAGCACTGCAAGGGATTCCAAACCTATATACGAGTCAGACTCAGGCCACATCAAAAGGCAGAAGGAGACTCCCAGTGTGTTCGATTTAGCTAGCACGGAGGCCCTAGTTTTGCATGAAAGTCTACTCGCTCGCGTTCTAACTCGAAGAAAGAAAAGTGTACAGAAACAATGTTTTAGCTTCCGACGACCTCTCTGTGGGAGGAAGCATTTTAGGGTGTTCTGTGGGTGAGAGCCTGGGGATGGGTTCCGTTTCATAAAATTGGGGTAGAGACAGGCCGGTACAGAAGGCAGCTCACAAATCACATCATGGTTGTGGGGCTAGTAGCGTTGCCCCGGGGGTGCATGCAGGGTGAAAATCAGCCACCTAACACGAAGGGTAAACTCGGTAGAGAATCCGTGCTTCCGCGAAAACAGCCGCTCCTGAGGGTGGAAGCATTTTGTTGTGTGCGTGTGTGAGAGCACTGCAAGGGAGTCCAAAGCTATATACGAGTGAGAGTCAGACCCCAGCAAAGTTAGAACAAGGCTCCCCGTGTGTATGACTTAGCTAGCACTGAGGCCCTCCATTTGCACTGAAGTCTAATTGCTAGGGTTCTAACTCGAAGAAACAACAGTGTAAAGAGACAGTGTTTTAGCTTCCGACGACCTCTCTGTGGGAGGAAGCAGTTTAGTGTGTGCTTTCGTTGAGAGCCACGGGACTGGCTCCATTTCGTAAAATCGGGGTAGACACAGGCCGGTACGAAGGCAGCGCACAAATCACATCATGGTTATGGGGCTAGTAGCGTTGCCCCTGGGTTGCATGCAGACTGAAAGTCAGCCACCTAACTCGACGGACAAACTCGGTAGAGAATCCGTGCTTCAGCGAAAACAGCCGCTCCTGAGGGTGGAAGCATTTTGTTGTGTGCGTGCCTGAGAGCACTGCAAAGGAGTCCAAAGCTATATACGAGTCAGCCTCAGGCCACATCAAAAGGCAGAACAAGACTCCCAGTGTGTTTGATTTAGCTAGCACTGCTGGCCTATTTTGCATGGAAGTCTACTCGCTAGCGTTCTAACTCGAAGAAAAACAGTGTACAGAAACAGTGTCTTAGCTTCCGACGACCTCTCTGTGGGAGGAAGCAGTTTAGGGTGTACTGAGGGTGAGAGCCTGGGGCTGGGTTCCATTTCGTAAAATCGGGGTAGAGACAGGCCGGTACAGAAGGCAGCTCCCAAATCACATCATGCTTATGGGACTAGTAGCGTTGCCCCGGGGGTGCGGGTAGGCTGAAAGTCAGCCACCTACCTCGAAGGAAAAACTCGGTAGAGAATCCGAGCTTCAGCGAAAAGTGCCGCTCCTGAGGGTGGAAGCATTTTGTTGTGTGCGTGCGTGAGAGCACTGCAAGGGATTCCGAACCTCTATACGTGTGAGACTCAGACCCCAGCAAAAGGCAGAACATGGCTCCCCGTGTGTTTGATTTACCTAGCACTGAGGCCCTCCATTTGCATTGAAGTCTAATCGCTAGGGTTCTAACTCGAAGAAACAACAGTGTCCAAAACAGTGTTTTAGCTTGCGACGACCTCTCTGTGGGAGGAAGCAGTTTAGGGTGTACTTTGGGTGAGAGCAACCGGACTGGTCCCATTTCATAAAATCGAGGTAGAGGCAAGCCGGTACAGAAGACAGCTCACAAATCACATCATCGTTATGGGGCTAATAGCGTTGCCCCGTGGGTGCATGCAGGCTGAAAGTCAGCCACCTAACTCGACGGAAAAACTCGGTAGAGAATCCGTGGTTCAGCGAAAACAGCCGCTCCTGAGGGTAGAAGAATTTTGTTGTGTGCGTGCATGAGAGCACTGCAAGGGAGTCCAAACCTTTTTCCGAGTGAGACTCAGGCACCAGAAAAGGCATAACAAGACTCCCCATGTGTTTGATTTCGCTAGCCACTGCGGCCCTCCATTTGCATTGAAGTCTAATCGCGAGGGTTCTAAGTCGAAGAAACAAGAGTGTACAGAGACCGTGTTTGAGCTCCCGACGACCTCTCGGTGGGAGGAAGCAGTTTAAGGTGTAGTTTGGGTGAGAGCCACGGGACTGTTGCCATTTCGTAAAATCGGGGTAGAGAACGCCTGTAGAGTAGGCAGTGCGCAAATCACATCACGGTTATGGGGCTAGTAGCGGTGCTCCGGGAGTGCGTGCAGGCTGAAATTCAGCCACCTCACTCGAAGGAAAAACTCGGTAGAGAATCAGTGCTTCAGCGAAAAGAGCCGCTCCTGAGGGTGGAAGCATTTCGTTGTGTGTGTTCGTGAGATTAGTGCAAGGGAGTCCAAAGCTATATACGAGTCAGACTCAGGCCACATCAAAAGGCAGAGCAAGACTCCCAGTGTGTTTGATGTAGCTAGCACTGCGGCCCTACTTTTGCATGGAAGTCTACTTGCTAGGGTTCTGATTCGAACAAACAACAGTGTACAGAAACAGTGTTTTAGCGTCCGACGACCTCTCTGTGGGTGGAAGCAGTTTCGCGTGTACTGTGGGTGGGAGCCACGGGACCTGTGCCATTTCGTAAAATCGGGGTAGAGACAAGCCGGTACAGAATGCAGCTCACAAATCACATCATGCTTCTGGGGCTAGTAGCGTTGCCCCGGGGGTGCGTGCAGGCTGAAAGTCAGCCACCTAACTCGACGGAAAAACTCGGTAGAGAATCCGTGCTTCAGCGAAAACAGCCGCTCCCGAGGGTGGAAGCACTTTGTTGTGTGCGTGCGTGAGAGCACTGCAAGGGAGTCCAAACCTTTTTCCGAGGGAGACTCAGGCCCCAGCAAAAGGCAGAACAAGACTCCCCGTGTGTTTGATTTCGCTAGCTCTGCGGCCCTCCATGTGCATTGATGTCTAATAGCTAGGGTTCTGACTCAAACAAACAACAGTGTATAGAAACACTGTTTTAGCTTCCGACGACCTCTCTGTGGGAGGAAGCAGTTTAGGGTGTACTGTGGGTGAGAGCCACAGGACCGGTTCCATTTCGTAAAACCGGAGTAGAGACAGGCCCGTACAGAAGGCAGCTCACAAATCACATCATGGTTATGGGGCTAGTAGCGTTGCCCCGGGGGTGCGTGAAGGTTGAAAGTCAGCCACCAAACCTGAAGGAAAAACTCGGTAGAGAATTCGTGCTTCAGCGAAAACAGCCGATCCTGAGGGTGGAAACATTTTGTTGTGTGCATTCGTGAAAGCACTGCAAGGGATTCCAAACCTATATACGAGTCATCCTCAGGCCCCAGCAAAAGGCAGAACAAGGCTCCCCGTGTTTTTTATTGAGCTAGCACTGAGGCCCTCCATTTGCATTGAACTCTTATCGCTAGGGTTCAAACTCGAAGAAACAACAGTGTACAGAACTGTGTTTTATCTTCCGACGACCTCTCTGTGCGAGGAAGCCGTTTAGCGTGTACTGTGGGTGAGAGCCACGGGACTGGTGCCATTTCGTAAAATCGGGGTAGAGACAAGCCGGTCCAGAAGGCAGATCACAAATCACATCATGGTTATGGTTCTAGTAGCGTTGCCCCGGGGCTGCGTGCAGGCTGAAAGTCAGCCACCTAACTCGACAGAAAAACTCGGTAGAGGTTCCGTGCTTTACCGAAAACAGCCACTCCTGAGGGTGGAAGCCTTTTGGTGTGTGCGTGCGTGAGAGCACGGCAAGGGAGTCCAATCCTGTTCTGGGGGAGACTGAGGCCGCAGCAAAAGGCAGAACAAGACTCCCCGTGTGTTTGATTTAGCTAGAACTGCGGCCCTCCTTTTGCATTGAAGTCTAAACGCTAGGGTTGTGACTCCAACAAACAACAGTGTAGAGAAATAGTGTTTTAGCTTCTGACGACCACTCTGTGGGAGGAAGAAGTTTAGGGTGTACTTTGGGTGAGAGCCACGGGACGGGCTCCACTTCATAAAATCGGAGTCGAGACAGGCCGGAAAAGAAGGCAGCTCACCAATCACATCATGGTTATGGGGCTAGTAGCGTTGCCCCGGGGGTGCGTGCAGGTTGAAAGTCAGCCACCTAACTGCAAGGAAAAACTCGGTAGAGAATCCGTGTTTCCGCGAAAACAGCCGATCCTGAGGGTGGAAGCATTTTGTTGTGTGCGTGCATGAAAGCACTGCAAGGGATTCCAAACCTATATACGAGTCAGACTCAGGCCACATCAAAAGGCAGAAGGAGACTCCCAGTGTGTTCGATTTAGCTAGCACGGAGGCCCTAGTTTTGCATGAAAGTCTACTCGCTCGCGTTCTAACTCGAAGAAAGAAAAGTGTACAGAAACAATGTTTTAGCTTCCGACGACCTCTCTGTGGGAGGAAGCATTTTAGGGTGTTCTGTGGGTGAGAGCCTGGGGATGGGTTCCGTTTCATAAAATTGGGGTAGAGACAGGCCGGTACAGAAGGCAGCTCACAAATCACATCATGGTTATGGGGCTAGTAGCGTTGCCCCGGGGGTGCATGCAGGGTGAAAATCAGCCACCTAACACGAAGGGTAAACTCGGTAGAGAATCCGTGCTTCCGCGAAAACAGCCGCTCCTGAGGGTGGAAGCATTTTGTTGTGTGCGTGTGTGAGAGCACTGCAAGGGAGTCCAAAGCTATATACGAGTGAGAGTCAGACCCCAGCAAAGTTAGAACAAGGCTCCCCGTGTGTATGACTTAGCTAGCACTGAGGCCCTCCATTTGCACTGAAGTCTAATTGCTAGGGTTCTAACTCGAAGAAACAACAGTGTAAAGAGACAGTGTTTTAGCTTCCGACGACCTCTCTGTGGGAGGAAGCAGTTTAGTGTGTGCTTTCGTTGAGAGCCACGGGACTGGCTCCATTTCGTAAAATCGGGGTAGACACAGGCCGGTACGAAGGCAGCGCACAAATCACATCATGGTTATGGGGCTAGTAGCGTTGCCCCTGGGTTGCATGCAGACTGAAAGTCAGCCACCTAACTCGACGGACAAACTCGGTAGAGAATCCGTGCTTCAGCGAAAACAGCCGCTCCTGAGGGTGGAAGCATTTTGTTGTGTGCGTGCCTGAGAGCACTGCAAAGGAGTCCAAAGCTATATACGAGTCAGCCTCAGGCCACATCAAAAGGCAGAACAAGACTCCCAGTGTGTTTGATTTAGCTAGCACTGCTGGCCTATTTTGCATGGAAGTCTACTCGCTAGCGTTCTAACTCGAAGAAAAACAGTGTACAGAAACAGTGTCTTAGCTTCCGACGACCTCTCTGTGGGAGGAAGCAGTTTAGGGTGTACTGAGGGTGAGAGCCTGGGGCTGGGTTCCATTTCGTAAAATCGGGGTAGAGACAGGCCGGTACAGAAGGCAGCTCCCAAATCACATCATGCTTATGGGACTAGTAGCGTTGCCCCGGGGGTGCGGGTAGGCTGAAAGTCAGCCACCTACCTCGAAGGAAAAACTCGGTAGAGAATCCGAGCTTCAGCGAAAAGTGCCGCTCCTGAGGGTGGAAGCATTTTGTTGTGTGCGTGCGTGAGAGCACTGCAAGGGATTCCGAACCTCTATACGTGTGAGACTCAGACCCCAGCAAAAGGCAGAACATGGCTCCCCGTGTGTTTGATTTACCTAGCACTGAGGCCCTCCATTTGCATTGAAGTCTAATCGCTAGGGTTCTAACTCGAAGAAACAACAGTGTCCAAAACAGTGTTTTAGCTTGCGACGACCTCTCTGTGGGAGGAAGCAGTTTAGGGTGTACTTTGGGTGAGAGCAACCGGACTGGTCCCATTTCATAAAATCGAGGTAGAGGCAAGCCGGTACAGAAGACAGCTCACAAATCACATCATCGTTATGGGGCTAATAGCGTTGCCCCGTGGGTGCATGCAGGCTGAAAGTCAGCCACCTAACTCGACGGAAAAACTCGGTAGAGAATCCGTGGTTCAGCGAAAACAGCCGCTCCTGAGGGTAGAAGAATTTTGTTGTGTGCGTGCATGAGAGCACTGCAAGGGAGTCCAAACCTTTTTCCGAGTGAGACTCAGGCACCAGAAAAGGCATAACAAGACTCCCCATGTGTTTGATTTCGCTAGCCACTGCGGCCCTCCATTTGCATTGAAGTCTAATCGCGAGGGTTCTAAGTCGAAGAAACAAGAGTGTACAGAGACCGTGTTTGAGCTCCCGACGACCTCTCGGTGGGAGGAAGCAGTTTAAGGTGTAGTTTGGGTGAGAGCCACGGGACTGTTGCCATTTCGTAAAATCGGGGTAGAGAACGCCTGTAGAGTAGGCAGTGCGCAAATCACATCACGGTTATGGGGCTAGTAGCGGTGCTCCGGGAGTGCGTGCAGGCTGAAATTCAGCCACCTCACTCGAAGGAAAAACTCGGTAGAGAATCAGTGCTTCAGCGAAAAGAGCCGCTCCTGAGGGTGGAAGCATTTCGTTGTGTGTGTTCGTGAGATTAGTGCAAGGGAGTCCAAAGCTATATACGAGTCAGACTCAGGCCACATCAAAAGGCAGAGCAAGACTCCCAGTGTGTTTGATGTAGCTAGCACTGCGGCCCTACTTTTGCATGGAAGTCTACTTGCTAGGGTTCTGATTCGAACAAACAACAGTGTACAGAAACAGTGTTTTAGCGTCCGACGACCTCTCTGTGGGTGGAAGCAGTTTCGCGTGTACTGTGGGTGGGAGCCACGGGACCTGTGCCATTTCGTAAAATCGGGGTAGAGACAAGCCGGTACAGAATGCAGCTCACAAATCACATCATGCTTCTGGGGCTAGTAGCGTTGCCCCGGGGGTGCGTGCAGGCTGAAAGTCAGCCACCTAACTCGACGGAAAAACTCGGTAGAGAATCCGTGCTTCAGCGAAAACAGCCGCTCCCGAGGGTGGAAGCACTTTGTTGTGTGCGTGCGTGAGAGCACTGCAAGGGAGTCCAAACCTTTTTCCGAGGGAGACTCAGGCCCCAGCAAAAGGCAGAACAAGACTCCCCGTGTGTTTGATTTCGCTAGCTCTGCGGCCCTCCATGTGCATTGATGTCTAATAGCTAGGGTTCTGACTCAAACAAACAACAGTGTATAGAAACACTGTTTTAGCTTCCGACGACCTCTCTGTGGGAGGAAGCAGTTTAGGGTGTACTGTGGGTGAGAGCCACAGGACCGGTTCCATTTCGTAAAACCGGAGTAGAGACAGGCCCGTACAGAAGGCAGCTCACAAATCACATCATGGTTATGGGGCTAGTAGCGTTGCCCCGGGGGTGCGTGAAGGTTGAAAGTCAGCCACCAAACCTGAAGGAAAAACTCGGTAGAGAATTCGTGCTTCAGCGAAAACAGCCGATCCTGAGGGTGGAAACATTTTGTTGTGTGCATTCGTGAAAGCACTGCAAGGGATTCCAAACCTATATACGAGTCATCCTCAGGCCCCAGCAAAAGGCAGAACAAGGCTCCCCGTGTTTTTTATTGAGCTAGCACTGAGGCCCTCCATTTGCATTGAACTCTTATCGCTAGGGTTCAAACTCGAAGAAACAACAGTGTACAGAACTGTGTTTTATCTTCCGACGACCTCTCTGTGCGAGGAAGCCGTTTAGCGTGTACTGTGGGTGAGAGCCACGGGACTGGTGCCATTTCGTAAAATCGGGGTAGAGACAAGCCGGTCCAGAAGGCAGATCACAAATCACATCATGGTTATGGTTCTAGTAGCGTTGCCCCGGGGCTGCGTGCAGGCTGAAAGTCAGCCACCTAACTCGACAGAAAAACTCGGTAGAGGTTCCGTGCTTTACCGAAAACAGCCACTCCTGAGGGTGGAAGCCTTTTGGTGTGTGCGTGCGTGAGAGCACGGCAAGGGAGTCCAATCCTGTTCTGGGGGAGACTGAGGCCGCAGCAAAAGGCAGAACAAGACTCCCCGTGTGTTTGATTTAGCTAGAACTGCGGCCCTCCTTTTGCATTGAAGTCTAAACGCTAGGGTTGTGACTCCAACAAACAACAGTGTAGAGAAATAGTGTTTTAGCTTCTGACGACCACTCTGTGGGAGGAAGAAGTTTAGGGTGTACTTTGGGTGAGAGCCACGGGACGGGCTCCACTTCATAAAATCGGAGTCGAGACAGGCCGGAAAAGAAGGCAGCTCACCAATCACATCATGGTTATGGGGCTAGTAGCGTTGCCCCGGGGGTGCGTGCAGGTTGAAAGTCAGCCACCTAACTGCAAGGAAAAACTCGGTAGAGAATCCGTGTTTCCGCGAAAACAGCCGATCCTGAGGGTGGAAGCATTTTGTTGTGTGCGTGCATGAAAGCACTGCAAGGGATTCCAAACCTATATACGAGTCAGACTCAGGCCACATCAAAAGGCAGAAGGAGACTCCCAGTGTGTTCGATTTAGCTAGCACGGAGGCCCTAGTTTTGCATGAAAGTCTACTCGCTCGCGTTCTAACTCGAAGAAAGAAAAGTGTACAGAAACAATGTTTTAGCTTCCGACGACCTCTCTGTGGGAGGAAGCATTTTAGGGTGTTCTGTGGGTGAGAGCCTGGGGATGGGTTCCGTTTCATAAAATTGGGGTAGAGACAGGCCGGTACAGAAGGCAGCTCACAAATCACATCATGGTTATGGGGCTAGTAGCGTTGCCCCGGGGGTGCATGCAGGGTGAAAATCAGCCACCTATCACGAAGGGTAAACTCGGTAGAGAATCCGTGCTTCCGCGAAAACAGCCGCTCCTGAGGGTGGAAGCATTTTGTTGTGTGCGTGTGTGAGAGCACTGCAAGGGAGTCCAAAGCTATATACGAGTGAGAGTCAGACCCCAGCAAAGTTAGAACAAGGCTCCCCGTGTGTATGACTTAGCTAGCACTGAGGCCCTCCATTTGCACTGAAGTCTAATTGCTAGGGTTCTAACTCGAAGAAACAACAGTGTAAAGAGACAGTGTTTTAGCTTCCGACGACCTCTCTGTGGGAGGAAGCAGTTTAGTGTGTGCTTTCGTTGAGAGCCACGGGACTGGCTCCATTTCGTAAAATCGGGGTAGACACAGGCCGGTACGAAGGCAGCGCACAAATCACATCATGGTTATGGGGCTAGTAGCGTTGCCCCTGGGTTGCATGCAGACTGAAAGTCAGCCACCTAACTCGACGGACAAACTCGGTAGAGAATCCGTGCTTCAGCGAAAACAGCCGCTCCTGAGGGTGGAAGCATTTTGTTGTGTGCGTGCCTGAGAGCACTGCAAAGGAGTCCAAAGCTATATACGAGTCAGCCTCAGGCCACATCAAAAGGCAGAACAAGACTCCCAGTGTGTTTGATTTAGCTAGCACTGCTGGCCTATTTTGCATGGAAGTCTACTCGCTAGCGTTCTAACTCGAAGAAAAACAGTGTACAGAAACAGTGTCTTAGCTTCCGACGACCTCTCTGTGGGAGGAAGCAGTTTAGGGTGTACTGAGGGTGAGAGCCTGGGGCTGGGTTCCATTTCGTAAAATCGGGGTAGAGACAGGCCGGTACAGAAGGCAGCTCCCAAATCACATCATGCTTATGGGACTAGTAGCGTTGCCCCGGGGGTGCGGGTAGGCTGAAAGTCAGCCACCTACCTCGAAGGAAAAACTCGGTAGAGAATCCGAGCTTCAGCGAAAAGTGCCGCTCCTGAGGGTGGAAGCATTTTGTTGTGTGCGTGCGTGAGAGCACTGCAAGGGATTCCGAACCTCTATACGTGTGAGACTCAGACCCCAGCAAAAGGCAGAACATGGCTCCCCGTGTGTTTGATTTACCTAGCACTGAGGCCCTCCATTTGCATTGAAGTCTAATCGCTAGGGTTCTAACTCGAAGAAACAACAGTGTCCAAAACAGTGTTTTAGCTTGCGACGACCTCTCTGTGGGAGGAAGCAGTTTAGGGTGTACTTTGGGTGAGAGCAACCGGACTGGTCCCATTTCATAAAATCGAGGTAGAGGCAAGCCGGTACAGAAGACAGCTCACAAATCACATCATCGTTATGGGGCTAATAGCGTTGCCCCGTGGGTGCATGCAGGCTGAAAGTCAGCCACCTAACTCGACGGAAAAACTCGGTAGAGAATCCGTGGTTCAGCGAAAACAGCCGCTCCTGAGGGTAGAAGAATTTTGTTGTGTGCGTGCATGAGAGCACTGCAAGGGAGTCCAAACCTTTTTCCGAGTGAGACTCAGGCACCAGAAAAGGCATAACAAGACTCCCCATGTGTTTGATTTCGCTAGCCACTGCGGCCCTCCATTTGCATTGAAGTCTAATCGCGAGGGTTCTAAGTCGAAGAAACAAGAGTGTACAGAGACCGTGTTTGAGCTCCCGACGACCTCTCGGTGGGAGGAAGCAGTTTAAGGTGGAGTTTGGGTGAGAGCCACGGGACTGTTGCCATTTCGTAAAATCGGGGTAGAGAACGCCTGTAGAGTAGGCAGTGCGCAAATCACATCACGGTTATGGGGCTAGTAGCGGTGCTCCGGGAGTGCGTGCAGGCTGAAATTCAGCCACCTCACTCGAAGGAAAAACTCGGTAGAGAATCAGTGCTTCAGCGAAAAGAGCCGCTCCTGAGGGTGGAAGCATTTCGTTGTGTGTGTTCGTGAGATTAGTGCAAGGGAGTCCAAAGCTATATACGAGTCAGACTCAGGCCACATCAAAAGGCAGAGCAAGACTCCCAGTGTGTTTGATGTAGCTAGCACTGCGGCCCTACTTTTGCATGGAAGTCTACTTGCTAGGGTTCTGATTCGAACAAACAACAGTGTACAGAAACAGTGTTTTAGCGTCCGACGACCTCTCTGTGGGTGGAAGCAGTTTCGCGTGTACTGTGGGTGGGAGCCACGGGACCTGTGCCATTTCGTAAAATCGGGGTAGAGACAAGCCGGTACAGAATGCAGCTCACAAATCACATCATGCTTCTGGGGCTAGTAGCGTTGCCCCGGGGGTGCGTGCAGGCTGAAAGTCAGCCACCTAACTCGACGGAAAAACTCGGTAGAGAATCCGTGCTTCAGCGAAAACAGCCGCTCCCGAGGGTGGAAGCACTTTGTTGTGTGCGTGCGTGAGAGCACTGCAAGGGAGTCCAAACCTTTTTCCGAGGGAGACTCAGGCCCCAGCAAAAGGCAGAACAAGACTCCCCGTGTGTTTGATTTCGCTAGCTCTGCGGCCCTCCATGTGCATTGATGTCTAATAGCTAGGGTTCTGACTCAAACAAACAACAGTGTATAGAAACACTGTTTTAGCTTCCGACGACCTCTCTGTGGGAGGAAGCAGTTTAGGGTGTACTGTGGGTGAGAGCCACAGGACCGGTTCCATTTCGTAAAACCGGAGTAGAGACAGGCCCGTACAGAAGGCAGCTCACAAATCACATCATGGTTATGGGGCTAGTAGCGTTGCCCCGGGGGTGCGTGAAGGTTGAAAGTCAGCCACCAAACCTGAAGGAAAAACTCGGTAGAGAATTCGTGCTTCAGCGAAAACAGCCGATCCTGAGGGTGGAAACATTTTGTTGTGTGCATTCGTGAAAGCACTGCAAGGGATTCCAAACCTATATACGAGTCATCCTCAGGCCCCAGCAAAAGGCAGAACAAGGCTCCCCGTGTTTTTTATTGAGCTAGCACTGAGGCCCTCCATTTGCATTGAACTCTTATCGCTAGGGTTCAAACTCGAAGAAACAACAGTGTACAGAACTGTGTTTTATCTTCCGACGACCTCTCTGTGCGAGGAAGCCGTTTAGCGTGTACTGTGGGTGAGAGCCACGGGACTGGTGCCATTTCGTAAAATCGGGGTAGAGACAAGCCGGTCCAGAAGGCAGATCACAAATCACATCATGGTTATGGTTCTAGTAGCGTTGCCCCGGGGCTGCGTGCAGGCTGAAAGTCAGCCACCTAACTCGACAGAAAAACTCGGTAGAGGTTCCGTGCTTTACCGAAAACAGCCACTCCTGAGGGTGGAAGCCTTTTGGTGTGTGCGTGCGTGAGAGCACGGCAAGGGAGTCCAATCCTGTTCTGGGGGAGACTGAGGCCGCAGCAAAAGGCAGAACAAGACTCCCCGTGTGTTTGATTTAGCTAGAACTGCGGCCCTCCTTTTGCATTGAAGTCTAAACGCTAGGGTTGTGACTCCAACAAACAACAGTGTAGAGAAATAGTGTTTTAGCTTCTGACGACCACTCTGTGGGAGGAAGAAGTTTAGGGTGTACTTTGGGTGAGAGCCACGGGACGGGCTCCACTTCATAAAATCGGAGTCGAGACAGGCCGGAAAAGAAGGCAGCTCACCAATCACATCATGGTTATGGGGCTAGTAGCGTTGCCCCGGGGGTGCGTGCAGGTTGAAAGTCAGCCACCTAACTGCAAGGAAAAACTCGGTAGAGAATCCGTGTTTCCGCGAAAACAGCCGATCCTGAGGGTGGAAGCATTTTGTTGTGTGCGTGCATGAAAGCACTGCAAGGGATTCCAAACCTATATACGAGTCAGACTCAGGCCACATCAAAAGGCAGAAGGAGACTCCCAGTGTGTTCGATTTAGCTAGCACGGAGGCCCTAGTTTTGCATGAAAGTCTACTCGCTCGCGTTCTAACTCGAAGAAAGAAAAGTGTACAGAAACAATGTTTTAGCTTCCGACGACCTCTCTGTGGGAGGAAGCATTTTAGGGTGTTCTGTGGGTGAGAGCCTGGGGATGGGTTCCGTTTCATAAAATTGGGGTAGAGACAGGCCGGTACAGAAGGCAGCTCACAAATCACATCATGGTTATGGGGCTAGTAGCGTTGCCCCGGGGGTGCATGCAGGGTGAAAATCAGCCACCTATCACGAAGGGTAAACTCGGTAGAGAATCCGTGCTTCCGCGAAAACAGCCGCTCCTGAGGGTGGAAGCATTTTGTTGTGTGCGTGTGTGAGAGCACTGCAAGGGAGTCCAAAGCTATATACGAGTGAGAGTCAGACCCCAGCAAAGTTAGAACAAGGCTCCCCGTGTGTATGACTTAGCTAGCACTGAGGCCCTCCATTTGCACTGAAGTCTAATTGCTAGGGTTCTAACTCGAAGAAACAACAGTGTAAAGAGACAGTGTTTTAGCTTCCGACGACCTCTCTGTGGGAGGAAGCAGTTTAGTGTGTGCTTTCGTTGAGAGCCACGGGACTGGCTCCATTTCGTAAAATCGGGGTAGACACAGGCCGGTACGAAGGCAGCGCACAAATCCCATCATGGTTATGGGGCTAGTAGCGTTGCCCCTGGGTTGCATGCAGACTGAAAGTCAGCCACCTAACTCGACGGACAAACTCGGTAGAGAATCCGTGCTTCAGCGAAAACAGCCGCTCCTGAGGGTGGAAGCATTTTGTTGTGTGCGTGCCTGAGAGCACTGCAAAGGAGTCCAAAGCTATATACGAGTCAGCCTCAGGCCACATCAAAAGGCAGAACAAGACTCCCAGTGTGTTTGATTTAGCTAGCACTGCTGGCCTATTTTGCATGGAAGTCTACTCGCTAGCATTCTAACTCGAAGAAAAACAGTGTACAGAAACAGTGTCTTAGCTTCCGACGACCTCTCTGTGGGAGGAAGCAGTTTAGGGTGTACTGAGGGTGAGAGCCTGGGGCTGGGTTCCATTTCGTAAAATCGGGGTAGAGACAGGCCGGTACAGAAGGCAGCTCCCAAATCACATCATGCTTATGGGACTAGTAGCGTTGCCCCGGGGGTGCGGGTAGGCTGAAAGTCAGCCACCTACCTCGAAGGAAAAACTCGGTAGAGAATCCGAGCTTCAGCGAAAAGTGCCGCTCCTGAGGGTGGAAGCATTTTGTTGTGTGCGTGCGTGAGAGCACTGCAAGGGATTCCGAACCTCTATACGTGTGAGACTCAGACCCCAGCAAAAGGCAGAACATGGCTCCCCGTGTGTTTGATTTACCTAGCACTGAGGCCCTCCATTTGCATTGAAGTCTAATCGCTAGGGTTCTAACTCGAAGAAACAACAGTGTCCAAAACAGTGTTTTAGCTTGCGACGACCTCTCTGTGGGAGGAAGCAGTTTAGGGTGTACTTTGGGTGAGAGCAACCGGACTGGTCCCATTTCATAAAATCGAGGTAGAGGCAAGCCGGTACAGAAGACAGCTCACAAATCACATCATCGTTATGGGGCTAATAGCGTTGCCCCGTGGGTGCATGCAGGCTGAAAGTCAGCCACCTAACTCGACGGAAAAACTCGGTAGAGAATCCGTGGTTCAGCGAAAACAGCCGCTCCTGAGGGTAGAAGAATTTTGTTGTGTGCGTGCATGAGAGCACTGCAAGGGAGTCCAAACCTTTTTCCGAGTGAGACTCAGGCACCAGAAAAGGCATAACAAGACTCCCCATGTGTTTGATTTCGCTAGCACTGCGGCCCTCCATTTGCATTGAAGTCTAATCGCGAGGGTTCTAAGTCGAAGAAACAAGAGTGTACAAAGACCGTGTTTGAGCTCCCGACGACCTCTCGGTGGGAGGAAGCAGTTTAAGGTGGAGTTTGGGTGAGAGCCACGGGACTGTTGCCATTTCGTAAAATCGGGGTAGAGAACGCCTGTAGAGTAGGCAGTGCGCAAATCACATCACGGTTATGGGGCTAGTAGCGGTGCTCCGGGAGTGCGTGCAGGCTGAAATTCAGCCACCTCACTCGAAGGAAAAACTCGGTAGAGAATCAGTGCTTCAGCGAAAAGAGCCGCTCCTGAGGGTGGAAGCATTTCGTTGTGTGTGTTCGTGAGATTAGTGCAAGGGAGTCCAAAGCTATATACGAGTCAGACTCAGGCCACATCAAAAGGCAGAGCAAGACTCCCAGTGTGTTTGATGTAGCTAGCACTGCGGCCCTACTTTTGCATGGAAGTCTACTTGCTAGGGTTCTGATTCGAACAAACAACAGTGTACAGAAACAGTGTTTTAGCGTCCGACGACCTCTCTGTGGGTGGAAGCAGTTTCGCGTGTACTGTGGGTGGGAGCCCCGGGACCTGTGCCATTTCGTAAAATCGGGGTAGAGACAAGCCGGTACAGAATGCAGCTCACAAATCACATCATGCTTCTGGGGCTAGTAGCGTTGCCCCGGGGGTGCGTGCAGGCTGAAAGTCAGCCACCTAACTCGACGGAAAAACTCGGTAGAGAATCCGTGCTTCAGCGAAAACAGCCGCTCCCGAGGGTGGAAGCACTTTGTTGTGTGCGTGCGTGAGAGCACTGCAAGGGAGTCCAAACCTTTTTCCGAGGGAGACTCAGGCCCCAGCAAAAGGCAGAACAAGACTCCCCGTGTGTTTGATTTCGCTAGCTCTGCGGCCCTCCATGTGCATTGATGTCTAATAGCTAGGGTTCTGACTCAAACAAACAACAGTGTATAGAAACACTGTTTTAGCTTCCGACGACCTCTCTGTGGGAGGAAGCAGTTTAGGGTGTACTGTGGGTGAGAGCCACAGGACCGGTTCCATTTCGTAAAACCGGAGTAGAGACAGGCCCGTACAGAAGGCAGCTCACAAATCACATCATGGTTATGGGGCTAGTAGCGTTGCCCCGGGGGTGCGTGAAGGTTGAAAGTCAGCCACCAAACCTGAAGGAAAAACTCGGTAGAGAATTCGTGCTTCAGCGAAAACAGCCGATCCTGAGGGTGGAAACATTTTGTTGTGTGCATTCGTGAAAGCACTGCAAGGGATTCCAAACCTATATACGAGTCATCCTCAGGCCCCAGCAAAAGGCAGAACAAGGCTCCCCGTGTTTTTTATTGAGCTAGCACTGAGGCCCTCCATTTGCATTGAACTCTTATCGCTAGGGTTCAAACTCGAAGAAACAACAGTGTACAGAACTGTGTTTTATCTTCCGACGACCTCTCTGTGCGAGGAAGCCGTTTAGCGTGTACTGTGGGTGAGAGCCACGGGACTGGTGCCATTTCGTAAAATCGGGGTAGAGACAAGCCGGTCCAGAAGGCAGATCACAAATCACATCATGGTTATGGTTCTAGTAGCGTTGCCCCGGGGCTGCGTGCAGGCTGAAAGTCAGCCACCTAACTCGACAGAAAAACTCGGTAGAGGTTCCGTGCTTTACCGAAAACAGCCACTCCTGAGGGTGGAAGCCTTTTGGTGTGTGCATGCGTGAGAGCACGGCAAGGGAGTCCAATCCTGTTCTGGGGGAGACTGAGGCCGCAGCAAAAGGCAGAACAAGACTCCCCGTGTGTTTGATTTAGCTAGAACTGCGGCCCTCCTTTTGCATTGAAGTCTAAACGCTAGGGTTGTGACTCCAACAAACAACAGTGTAGAGAAATAGTGTTTTAGCTTCTGACGACCACTCTGTGGGAGGAAGAAGTTTAGGGTGTACTTTGGGTGAGAGCCACGGGACGGGCTCCACTTCATAAAATCGGAGTCGAGACAGGCCGGAAAAGAAGGCAGCTCACCAATCACATCATGGTTATGGGGCTAGTAGCGTTGCCCCGGGGGTGCGTGCAGGTTGAAAGTCAGCCACCTAACTGCAAGGAAAAACTCGGTAGAGAATCCGTGTTTCCGCGAAAACAGCCGATCCTGAGGGTGGAAGCATTTTGTTGTGTGCGTGCATGAAAGCACTGCAAGGGATTCCAAACCTATATACGAGTCAGACTCAGGCCACATCAAAAGGCAGAAGGAGACTCCCAGTGTGTTCGATTTAGCTAGCACGGAGGCCCTAGTTTTGCATGAAAGTCTACTCGCTCGCGTTCTAACTCGAAGAAAGAAAAGTGTACAGAAACAATGTTTTAGCTTCCGACGACCTCTCTGTGGGAGGAAGCATTTTAGGGTGTTCTGTGGGTGAGAGCCTGGGGATGGGTTCCGTTTCATAAAATTGGGGTAGAGACAGGCCGGTACAGAAGGCAGCTCACAAATCACATCATGGTTATGGGGCTAGTAGCGTTGCCCCGGGGGTGCATGCAGGGTGAAAATCAGCCACCTAACACGAAGGGTAAACTCGGTAGAGAATCCGTGCTTCCGCGAAAACAGCCGCTCCTGAGGGTGGAAGCATTTTGTTGTGTGCGTGTGTGAGAGCACTGCAAGGGAGTCCAAAGCTATATACGAGTGAGAGTCAGACCCCAGCAAAGTTAGAACAAGGCTCCCCGTGTGTATGACTTAGCTAGCACTGAGGCCCTCCATTTGCACTGAAGTCTAATTGCTAGGGTTCTAACTCGAAGAAACAACAGTGTAAAGAGACAGTGTTTTAGCTTCCGACGACCTCTCTGTGGGAGGAAGCAGTTTAGTGTGTGCTTTCGTTGAGAGCCACGGGACTGGCTCCATTTCGTAAAATCGGGGTAGACACAGGCCGGTACGAAGGCAGCGCACAAATCACATCATGGTTATGGGGCTAGTAGCGTTGCCCCTGGGTTGCATGCAGACTGAAAGTCAGCCACCTAACTCGACGGACAAACTCGGTAGAGAATCCGTGCTTCAGCGAAAACAGCCGCTCCTGAGGGTGGAAGCATTTTGTTGTGTGCGTGCCTGAGAGCACTGCAAAGGAGTCCAAAGCTATATACGAGTCAGCCTCAGGCCACATCAAAAGGCAGAACAAGACTCCCAGTGTGTTTGATTTAGCTAGCACTGCTGGCCTATTTTGCATGGAAGTCTACTCGCTAGCATTCTAACTCGAAGAAAAACAGTGTACAGAAACAGTGTCTTAGCTTCCGACGACCTCTCTGTGGGAGGAAGCAGTTTAGGGTGTACTGAGGGTGAGAGCCTGGGGCTGGGTTCCATTTCGTAAAATCGGGGTAGAGACAGGCCGGTACAGAAGGCAGCTCCCAAATCACATCATGCTTATGGGACTAGTAGCGTTGCCCCGGGGGTGCGGGTAGGCTGAAAGTCAGCCACCTACCTCGAAGGAAAAACTCGGTAGAGAATCCGAGCTTCAGCGAAAAGTGCCGCTCCTGAGGGTGGAAGCATTTTGTTGTGTGCGTGCGTGAGAGCACTGCAAGGGATTCCGAACCTCTATACGTGTGAGACTCAGACCCCAGCAAAAGGCAGAACATGGCTCCCCGTGTGTTTGATTTACCTAGCACTGAGGCCCTCCATTTGCATTGAAGTCTAATCGCTAGGGTTCTAACTCGAAGAAACAACAGTGTCCAAAACAGTGTTTTAGCTTGCGACGACCTCTCTGTGGGAGGAAGCAGTTTAGGGTGTACTTTGGGTGAGAGCAACCGGACTGGTCCCATTTCATAAAATCGAGGTAGAGGCAAGCCGGTACAGAAGACAGCTCACAAATCACATCATCGTTATGGGGCTAATAGCGTTGCCCCGTGGGTGCATGCAGGCTGAAAGTCAGCCACCTAACTCGACGGAAAAACTCGGTAGAGAATCCGTGGTTCAGCGAAAACAGCCGCTCCTGAGGGTAGAAGAATTTTGTTGTGTGCGTGCATGAGAGCACTGCAAGGGAGTCCAAACCTTTTTCCGAGTGAGACTCAGGCACCAGAAAAGGCATAACAAGACTCCCCATGTGTTTGATTTCGCTAGCACTGCGGCCCTCCATTTGCATTGAAGTCTAATCGCGAGGGTTCTAAGTCGAAGAAACAAGAGTGTACAGAGACCGTGTTTGAGCTCCCGACGACCTCTCGGTGGGAGGAAGCAGTTTAAGGTGGAGTTTGGGTGAGAGCCACGGGACTGTTGCCATTTCGTAAAATCGGGGTAGAGAACGCCTGTAGAGTAGGCAGTGCGCAAATCACATCACGGTTTTGGGGCTAGTAGCGGTGCTCCGGGAGTGCGTGCAGGCTGAAATTCAGCCACCTCACTCGAAGGAAAAACTCGGTAGAGAATCAGTGCTTCAGCGAAAAGAGCCGCTCCTGAGGGTGGAAGCATTTCGTTGTGTGTGTTCGTGAGATTAGTGCAAGGGAGTCCAAAGCTATATACGAGTCAGACTCAGGCCACATCAAAAGGCAGAGCAAGACTCCCAGTGTGTTTGATGTAGCTAGCACTGCGGCCCTACTTTTGCATGGAAGTCTACTTGCTAGGGTTCTGATTCGAACAAACAACAGTGTACAGAAACAGTGTTTTAGCGTCCGACGACCTCTCTGTGGGTGGAAGCAGTTTCGCGTGTACTGTGGGTGGGAGCCACGGGACCTGTGCCATTTCGTAAAATCGGGGTAGAGACAAGCCGGTACAGAATGCAGCTCACAAATCACATCATGCTTCTGGGGCTAGTAGCGTTGCCCCGGGGGTGCGTGCAGGCTGAAAGTCAGCCACCTAACTCGACGGAAAAACTCGGTAGAGAATCCGTGCTTCAGCGAAAACAGCCGCTCCCGAGGGTGGAAGCACTTTGTTGTGTGCGTGCGTGAGAGCACTGCAAGGGAGTCCAAACCTTTTTCCGAGGGAGACTCAGGCCCCAGCAAAAGGCAGAACAAGACTCCCCGTGTGTTTGATTTCGCTAGCTCTGCGGCCCTCCATGTGCATTGATGTCTAATAGCTAGGGTTCTGACTCAAACAAACAACAGTGTATAGAAACACTGTTTTAGCTTCCGACGACCTCTCTGTGGGAGGAAGCAGTTTAGGGTGTACTGTGGGTGAGAGCCACAGGACCGGTTCCATTTCGTAAAACCGGAGTAGAGACAGGCCCGTACAGAAGGCAGCTCACAAATCACATCATGGTTATGGGGCTAGTAGCGTTGCCCCGGGGGTGCGTGAAGGTTGAAAGTCAGCCACCAAACCTGAAGGAAAAACTCGGTAGAGAATTCGTGCTTCAGCGAAAACAGCCGATCCTGAGGGTGGAAACATTTTGTTGTGTGCATTCGTGAAAGCACTGCAAGGGATTCCAAACCTATATACGAGTCATCCTCAGGCCCCAGCAAAAGGCAGAACAAGGCTCCCCGTGTTTTTTATTGAGCTAGCACTGAGGCCCTCCATTTGCATTGAACTCTTATCGCTAGGGTTCAAACTCGAAGAAACAACAGTGTACAGAACTGTGTTTTATCTTCCGACGACCTCTCTGTGCGAGGAAGCCGTTTAGCGTGTACTGTGGGTGAGAGCCACGGGACTGGTGCCATTTCGTAAAATCGGGGTAGAGACAAGCCGGTCCAGAAGGCAGATCACAAATCACATCATGGTTATGGTTCTAGTAGCGTTGCCCCGGGGCTGCGTGCAGGCTGAAAGTCAGCCACCTAACTCGACAGAAAAACTCGGTAGAGGTTCCGTGCTTTACCGAAAACAGCCACTCCTGAGGGTGGAAGCCTTTTGGTGTGTGCGTGCGTGAGAGCACGGCAAGGGAGTCCAATCCTGTTCTGGGGGAGACTGAGGCCGCAGCAAAAGGCAGAACAAGACTCCCCGTGTGTTTGATTTAGCTAGAACTGCGGCCCTCCTTTTGCATTGAAGTCTAAACGCTAGGGTTGTGACTCCAACAAACAACAGTGTAGAGAAATAGTGTTTTAGCTTCTGACGACCACTCTGTGGGAGGAAGAAGTTTAGGGTGTACTTTGGGTGAGAGCCACGGGACGGGCTCCACTTCATAAAATCGGAGTCGAGACAGGCCGGAAAAGAAGGCAGCTCACCAATCACATCATGGTTATGGGGCTAGTAGCGTTGCCCCGGGGGTGCGTGCAGGTTGAAAGTCAGCCACCTAACTGCAAGGAAAAACTCGGTAGAGAATCCGTGTTTCCGCGAAAACAGCCGATCCTGAGGGTGGAAGCATTTTGTTGTGTGCGTGCATGAAAGCACTGCAAGGGATTCCAAACCTATATACGAGTCAGACTCAGGCCACATCAAAAGGCAGAAGGAGACTCCCAGTGTGTTCGATTTAGCTAGCACGGAGGCCCTAGTTTTGCATGAAAGTCTACTCGCTCGCGTTCTAACTCGAAGAAAGAAAAGTGTACAGAAACAATGTTTTAGCTTCCGACGACCTCTCTGTGGGAGGAAGCATTTTAGGGTGTTCTGTGGGTGAGAGCCTGGGGATGGGTTCCGTTTCATAAAATTGGGGTAGAGACAGGCCGGTACAGAAGGCAGCTCACAAATCACATCATGGTTATGGGGCTAGTAGCGTTGCCCCGGGGGTGCATGCAGGGTGAAAATCAGCCACCTAACACGAAGGGTAAACTCGGTAGAGAATCCGTGCTTCCGCGAAAACAGCCGCTCCTGAGGGTGGAAGCATTTTGTTGTGTGCGTGTGTGAGAGCACTGCAAGGGAGTCCAAAGCTATATACGAGTGAGAGTCAGACCCCAGCAAAGTTAGAACAAGGCTCCCCGTGTGTATGACTTAGCTAGCACTGAGGCCCTCCATTTGCACTGAAGTCTAATTGCTAGGGTTCTAACTCGAAGAAACAACAGTGTAAAGAGACAGTGTTTTAGCTTCCGACGACCTCTCTGTGGGAGGAAGCAGTTTAGTGTGTGCTTTCGTTGAGAGCCACGGGACTGGCTCCATTTCGTAAAATCGGGGTAGACACAGGCCGGTACGAAGGCAGCGCACAAATCACATCATGGTTATGGGGCTAGTAGCGTTGCCCCTGGGTTGCATGCAGACTGAAAGTCAGCCACCTAACTCGACGGACAAACTCGGTAGAGAATCCGTGCTTCAGCGAAAACAGCCGCTCCTGAGGGTGGAAGCATTTTGTTGTGTGCGTGCCTGAGAGCACTGCAAAGGAGTCCAAAGCTATATACGAGTCAGCCTCAGGCCACATCAAAAGGCAGAACAAGACTCCCAGTGTGTTTGATTTAGCTAGCACTGCTGGCCTATTTTGCATGGAAGTCTACTCGCTAGCGTTCTAACTCGAAGAAAAACAGTGTACAGAAACAGTGTCTTAGCTTCCGACGACCTCTCTGTGGGAGGAAGCAGTTTAGGGTGTACTGAGGGTGAGAGCCTGGGGCTGGGTTCCATTTCGTAAAATCGGGGTAGAGACAGGCCGGTACAGAAGGCAGCTCCCAAATCACATCATGCTTATGGGACTAGTAGCGTTGCCCCGGGGGTGCGGGTAGGCTGAAAGTCAGCCACCTACCTCGAAGGAAAAACTCGGTAGAGAATCCGAGCTTCAGCGAAAAGTGCCGCTCCTGAGGGTGGAAGCATTTTGTTGTGTGCGTGCGTGAGAGCACTGCAAGGGATTCCGAACCTCTATACGTGTGAGACTCAGACCCCAGCAAAAGGCAGAACATGGCTCCCCGTGTGTTTGATTTACCTAGCACTGAGGCCCTCCATTTGCATTGAAGTCTAATCGCTAGGGTTCTAACTCGAAGAAACAACAGTGTCCAAAACAGTGTTTTAGCTTGCGACGACCTCTCTGTGGGAGGAAGCAGTTTAGGGTGTACTTTGGGTGAGAGCAACCGGACTGGTCCCATTTCATAAAATCGAGGTAGAGGCAAGCCGGTACAGAAGACAGCTCACAAATCACATCATCGTTATGGGGCTAATAGCGTTGCCCCGTGGGTGCATGCAGGCTGAAAGTCAGCCACCTAACTCGACGGAAAAACTCGGTAGAGAATCCGTGCTTCAGCGAAAACAGCCGCTCCTGAGGGTAGAAGAATTTTGTTGTGTGCGTGCATGAGAGCACTGCAAGGGAGTCCAAACCTTTTTCCGAGTGAGACTCAGGCACCAGAAAAGGCATAACAAGACTCCCCATGTGTTTGATTTCGCTAGCACTGCGGCCCTCCATTTGCATTGAAGTCTAATCGCGAGGGTTCTAAGTCGAAGAAACAAGAGTGTACAGAGACCGTGTTTGAGCTCCCGACGACCTCTCGGTGGGAGGAAGCAGTTTAAGGTGTAGTTTGGGTGAGAGCCACGGGACTGTTGCCATTTCGTAAAATCGGGGTAGAGAACGCCTGTAGAGTAGGCAGTGCGCAAATCACATCACGGTTATGGGGCTAGTAGCGGTGCTCCGGGAGTGCGTGCAGGCTGAAATTCAGCCACCTCACTCGAAGGAAAAACTCGGTAGAGAATCAGTGCTTCAGCGAAAAGAGCCGCTCCTGAGGGTGGAAGCATTTCGTTGTGTGTGTTCGTGAGATTAGTGCAAGGGAGTCCAAAGCTATATACGAGTCAGACTCAGGCCACATCAAAAGGCAGAGCAAGACTCCCAGTGTGTTTGATGTAGCTAGCACTGCGGCCCTACTTTTGCATGGAAGTCTACTTGCTAGGGTTCTGATTCGAACAAACAACAGTGTACAGAAACAGTGTTTTAGCGTCCGACGACCTCTCTGTGGGTGGAAGCAGTTTCGCGTGTACTGTGGGTGGGAGCCACGGGACCTGTGCCATTTCGTAAAATCGGGGTAGAGACAAGCCGGTACAGAATGCAGCTCACAAATCACATCATGCTTCTGGGGCTAGTAGCGTTGCCCCGGGGGTGCGTGCAGGCTGAAAGTCAGCCACCTAACTCGACGGAAAAACTCGGTAGAGAATCCGTGCTTCAGCGAAAACAGCCGCTCCCGAGGGTGGAAGCACTTTGTTGTGTGCGTGCGTGAGAGCACTGCAAGGGAGTCCAAACCTTTTTCCGAGGGAGACTCAGGCCCCAGCAAAAGGCAGAACAAGACTCCCCGTGTGTTTGATTTCGCTAGCTCTGCGGCCCTCCATGTGCATTGATGTCTAATAGCTAGGGTTCTGACTCAAACAAACAACAGTGTATAGAAACACTGTTTTAGCTTCCGACGACCTCTCTGTGGGAGGAAGCAGTTTAGGGTGTACTGTGGGTGAGAGCCACAGGACCGGTTCCATTTCGTAAAACCGGAGTAGAGACAGGCCCGTACAGAAGGCAGCTCACAAATCACATCATGGTTATGGGGCTAGTAGCGTTGCCCCGGGGGTGCGTGAAGGTTGAAAGTCAGCCACCAAACCTGAAGGAAAAACTCGGTAGAGAATTCGTGCTTCAGCGAAAACAGCCGATCCTGAGGGTGGAAACATTTTGTTGTGTGCATTCGTGAAAGCACTGCAAGGGATTCCAAACCTATATACGAGTCATCCTCAGGCCCCAGCAAAAGGCAGAACAAGGCTCCCCGTGTTTTTTATTGAGCTAGCACTGAGGCCCTCCATTTGCATTGAACTCTTATCGCTAGGGTTCAAACTCGAAGAAACAACAGTGTACAGAACTGTGTTTTATCTTCCGACGACCTCTCTGTGCGAGGAAGCCGTTTAGCGTGTACTGTGGGTGAGAGCCACGGGACTCGTGCCATTTCGTAAAATCGGGGTAGAGACAAGCCGGTCCAGAAGGCAGATCACAAATCACATCATGGTTATGGTTCTAGTAGCGTTGCCCCGGGGCTGCGTGCAGGCTGAAAGTCAGCCACCTAACTCGACAGAAAAACTCGGTAGAGGTTCCGTGCTTTACCGAAAACAGCCACTCCTGAGGGTGGAAGCCTTTTGGTGTGTGCGTGCGTGAGAGCACGGCAAGGGAGTCCAATCCTGTTCTGGGGGAGACTGAGGCCGCAGCAAAAGGCAGAACAAGACTCCCCGTGTGTTTGATTTAGCTAGAACTGCGGCCCTCCTTTTGCATTGAAGTCTAAACGCTAGGGTTGTGACTCCAACAAACAACAGTGTAGAGAAATAGTGTTTTAGCTTCTGACGACCACTCTGTGGGAGGAAGAAGTTTAGGGTGTACTTTGGGTGAGAGCCACGGGACGGGCTCCACTTCATAAAATCGGAGTCGAGACAGGCCGGAAAAGAAGGCAGCTCACCAATCACATCATGGTTATGGGGCTAGTAGCGTTGCCCCGGGGGTGCGTGCAGGTTGAAAGTCAGCCACCTAACTGCAAGGAAAAACTCGGTAGAGAATCCGTGTTTCCGCGAAAACAGCCGATCCTGAGGGTGGAAGCATTTTGTTGTGTGCGTGCATGAAAGCACTGCAAGGGATTCCAAACCTATATACGAGTCAGACTCAGGCCACATCAAAAGGCAGAAGGAGACTCCCAGTGTGTTCGATTTAGCTAGCACGGAGGCCCTAGTTTTGCATGAAAGTCTACTCGCTCGCGTTCTAACTCGAAGAAAGAAAAGTGTACAGAAACAATGTTTTAGCTTCCGACGACCTCTCTGTGGGAGGAAGCATTTTAGGGTGTTCTGTGGGTGAGAGCCTGGGGATGGGTTCCGTTTCATAAAATTGGGGTAGAGACAGGCCGGTACAGAAGGCAGCTCACAAATCACATCATGGTTATGGGGCTAGTAGCGTTGCCCCGGGGGTGCATGCAGGGTGAAAATCAGCCACCTAACACGAAGGGTAAACTCGGTAGAGAATCCGTGCTTCCGCGAAAACAGCCGCTCCTGAGGGTGGAAGCATTTTGTTGTGTGCGTGTGTGAGAGCACTGCAAGGGAGTCCAAAGCTATATACGAGTGAGAGTCAGACCCCAGCAAAGTTAGAACAAGGCTCCCCGTGTGTATGACTTAGCTAGCACTGAGGCCCTCCATTTGCACTGAAGTCTAATTGCTAGGGTTCTAACTCGAAGAAACAACAGTGTAAAGAGACAGTGTTTTAGCTTCCGACGACCTCTCTGTGGGAGGAAGCAGTTTAGTGTGTGCTTTCGTTGAGAGCCACGGGACTGGCTCCATTTCGTAAAATCGGGGTAGACACAGGCCGGTACGAAGGCAGCGCACAAATCACATCATGGTTATGGGGCTAGTAGCGTTGCCCCTGGGTTGCATGCAGACTGAAAGTCAGCCACCTAACTCGACGGACAAACTCGGTAGAGAATCCGTGCTTCAGCGAAAACAGCCGCTCCTGAGGGTGGAAGCATTTTGTTGTGTGCGTGCCTGAGAGCACTGCAAAGGAGTCCAAAGCTATATACGAGTCAGCCTCAGGCCACATCAAAAGGCAGAACAAGACTCCCAGTGTGTTTGATTTAGCTAGCACTGCTGGCCTATTTTGCATGGAAGTCTACTCGCTAGCGTTCTAACTCGAAGAAAAACAGTGTACAGAAACAGTGTCTTAGCTTCCGACGACCTCTCTGTGGGAGGAAGCAGTTTAGGGTGTACTGAGGGTGAGAGCCTGGGGCTGGGTTCCATTTCGTAAAATCGGGGTAGAGACAGGCCGGTACAGAAGGCAGCTCCCAAATCACATCATGCTTATGGGACTAGTAGCGTTGCCCCGGGGGTGCGGGTAGGCTGAAAGTCAGCCACCTACCTCGAAGGAAAAACTCGGTAGAGAATCCGAGCTTCAGCGAAAAGTGCCGCTCCTGAGGGTGGAAGCATTTTGTTGTGTGCGTGCGTGAGAGCACTGCAAGGGATTCCGAACCTCTATACGTGTGAGACTCAGACCCCAGCAAAAGGCAGAACATGGCTCCCCGTGTGTTTGATTTACCTAGCACTGAGGCCCTCCATTTGCATTGAAGTCTAATCGCTAGGGTTCTAACTCGAAGAAACAACAGTGTCCAAAACAGTGTTTTAGCTTGCGACGACCTCTCTGTGGGAGGAAGCAGTTTAGGGTGTACTTTGGGTGAGAGCAACCGGACTGGTCCCATTTCATAAAATCGAGGTAGAGGCAAGCCGGTACAGAAGACAGCTCACAAATCACATCATCGTTATGGGGCTAATAGCGTTGCCCCGTGGGTGCATGCAGGCTGAAAGTCAGCCACCTAACTCGACGGAAAAACTCGGTAGAGAATCCGTGCTTCAGCGAAAACAGCCGCTCCTGAGGGTAGAAGAATTTTGTTGTGTGCGTGCATGAGAGCACTGCAAGGGAGTCCAAACCTTTTTCCGAGTGAGACTCAGGCACCAGAAAAGGCATAACAAGACTCCCCATGTGTTTGATTTCGCTAGCACTGCGGCCCTCCATTTGCATTGAAGTCTAATCGCGAGGGTTCTAAGTCGAAGAAACAAGAGTGTACAGAGACCGTGTTTGAGCTCCCGACGACCTCTCGGTGGGAGGAAGCAGTTTAAGGTGGAGTTTGGGTGAGAGCCACGGGACTGTTGCCATTTCGTAAAATCGGGGTAGAGAACGCCTGTAGAGTAGGCAGTGCGCAAATCACATCACGGTTATGGGGCTAGTAGCGGTGCTCCGGGAGTGCGTGCAGGCTGAAATTCAGCCACCTCACTCGAAGGAAAAACTCGGTAGAGAATCAGTGCTTCAGCGAAAAGAGCCGCTCCTGAGGGTGGAAGCATTTCGTTGTGTGTGTTCGTGAGATTAGTGCAAGGGAGTCCAAAGCTATATACGAGTCAGACTCAGGCCACATCAAAAGGCAGAGCAAGACTCCCAGTGTGTTTGATGTAGCTAGCACTGCGGCCCTACTTTTGCATGGAAGTCTACTTGCTAGGGTTCTGATTCGAACAAACAACAGTGTACAGAAACAGTGTTTTAGCGTCCGACGACCTCTCTGTGGGTGGAAGCAGTTTCGCGTGTACTGTGGGTGGGAGCCACGGGACCTGTGCCATTTCGTAAAATCGGGGTAGAGACAAGCCGGTACAGAATGCAGCTCACAAATCACATCATGCTTCTGGGGCTAGTAGCGTTGCCCCGGGGGTGCGTGCAGGCTGAAAGTCAGCCACCTAACTCGACGGAAAAACTCGGTAGAGAATCCGTGCTTCAGCGAAAACAGCCGCTCCCGAGGGTGGAAGCACTTTGTTGTGTGCGTGCGTGAGAGCACTGCAAGGGAGTCCAAACCTTTTTCCGAGGGAGACTCAGGCCCCAGCAAAAGGCAGAACAAGACTCCCCGTGTGTTTGATTTCGCTAGCTCTGCGGCCCTCCATGTGCATTGATGTCTAATAGCTAGGGTTCTGACTCAAACAAACAACAGTGTATAGAAACACTGTTTTAGCTTCCGACGACCTCTCTGTGGGAGGAAGCAGTTTAGGGTGTACTGTGGGTGAGAGCCACAGGACCGGTTCCATTTCGTAAAACCGGAGTAGAGACAGGCCCGTACAGAAGGCAGCTCACAAATCACATCATGGTTATGGGGCTAGTAGCGTTGCCCCGGGGGTGCGTGAAGGTTGAAAGTCAGCCACCAAACCTGAAGGAAAAACTCGGTAGAGAATTCGTGCTTCAGCGAAAACAGCCGATCCTGAGGGTGGAAACATTTTGTTGTGTGCATTCGTGAAAGCACTGCAAGGGATTCCAAACCTATATACGAGTCATCCTCAGGCCCCAGCAAAAGGCAGAACAAGGCTCCCCGTGTTTTTTATTGAGCTAGCACTGAGGCCCTCCATTTGCATTGAACTCTTATCGCTAGGGTTCAAACTCGAAGAAACAACAGTGTACAGAACTGTGTTTTATCTTCCGACGACCTCTCTGTGCGAGGAAGCCGTTTAGCGTGTACTGTGGGTGAGAGCCACGGGACTGGTGCCATTTCGTAAAATCGGGGTAGAGACAAGCCGGTCCAGAAGGCAGATCACAAATCACATCATGGTTATGGTTCTAGTAGCGTTGCCCCGGGGCTGCGTGCAGGCTGAAAGTCAGCCACCTAACTCGACAGAAAAACTCGGTAGAGGTTCCGTGCTTTACCGAAAACAGCCACTCCTGAGGGTGGAAGCCTTTTGGTGTGTGCGTGCGTGAGAGCACGGCAAGGGAGTCCAATCCTGTTCTGGGGGAGACTGAGGCCGCAGCAAAAGGCAGAACAAGACTCCCCGTGTGTTTGATTTAGCTAGAACTGCGGCCCTCCTTTTGCATTGAAGTCTAAACGCTAGGGTTGTGACTCCAACAAACAACAGTGTAGAGAAATAGTGTTTTAGCTTCTGACGACCACTCTGTGGGAGGAAGAAGTTTAGGGTGTACTTTGGGTGAGAGCCACGGGACGGGCTCCACTTCATAAAATCGGAGTCGAGACAGGCCGGAAAAGAAGGCAGCTCACCAATCACATCATGGTTATGGGGCTAGTAGCGTTGCCCCGGGGGTGCGTGCAGGTTGAAAGTCAGCCACCTAACTGCAAGGAAAAACTCGGTAGAGAATCCGTGTTTCCGCGAAAACAGCCGATCCTGAGGGTGGAAGCATTTTGTTGTGTGCGTGCATGAAAGCACTGCAAGGGATTCCAAACCTATATACGAGTCAGACTCAGGCCACATCAAAAGGCAGAAGGAGACTCCCAGTGTGTTCGATTTAGCTAGCACGGAGGCCCTAGTTTTGCATGAAAGTCTACTCGCTCGCGTTCTAACTCGAAGAAAGAAAAGTGTACAGAAACAATGTTTTAGCTTCCGACGACCTCTCTGTGGGAGGAAGCATTTTAGGGTGTTCTGTGGGTGAGAGCCTGGGGATGGGTTCCGTTTCATAAAATTGGGGTAGAGACAGGCCGGTACAGAAGGCAGCTCACAAATCACATCATGGTTATGGGGCTAGTAGCGTTGCCCCGGGGGTGCATGCAGGGTGAAAATCAGCCACCTACCTCGAAGGGTAAACTCGGTAGAGAATCCGTGCTTCCGCGAAAACAGCCGCTCCTGAGGGTGGAAGCATTTTGTTGTGTGCGTGTGTGAGAGCACTGCAAGGGAGTCCAAAGCTATATACGAGTGAGAGTCAGACCCCAGCAAAGTTAGAACAAGGCTCCCCGTGTGTATGACTTAGCTAGCACTGAGGCCCTCCATTTGCACTGAAGTCTAATTGCTAGGGTTCTAACTCGAAGAAACAACAGTGTAAAGAGACAGTGTTTTAGCTTCCGACGACCTCTCTGTGGGAGGAAGCAGTTTAGTGTGTGCTTTCGTTGAGAGCCACGGGACTGGCTCCATTTCGTAAAATCGGGGTAGACACAGGCCGGTACGAAGGCAGCGCACAAATCACATCATGGTTATGGGGCTAGTAGCGTTGCCCCTGGGTTGCATGCAGACTGAAAGTCAGCCACCTAACTCGACGGACAAACTCGGTAGAGAATCCGTGCTTCAGCGAAAACAGCCGCTCCTGAGGGTGGAAGCATTTTGTTGTGTGCGTGCCTGAGAGCACTGCAAAGGAGTCCAAAGCTATATACGAGTCAGCCTCAGGCCACATCAAAAGGCAGAACAAGACTCCCAGTGTGTTTGATTTAGCTAGCACTGCTGGCCTATTTTGCATGGAAGTCTACTCGCTAGCGTTCTAACTCGAAGAAAAACAGTGTACAGAAACAGTGTCTTAGCTTCCGACGACCTCTCTGTGGGAGGAAGCAGTTTAGGGTGTACTGAGGGTGAGAGCCTGGGGCTGGGTTCCATTTCGTAAAATCGGGGTAGAGACAGGCCGGTACAGAAGGCAGCTCCCAAATCACATCATGCTTATGGGACTAGTAGCGTTGCCCCGGGGGTGCGGGTAGGCTGAAAGTCAGCCACCTACCTCGAAGGAAAAACTCGGTAGAGAATCCGAGCTTCAGCGAAAAGTGCCGCTCCTGAGGGTGGAAGCATTTTGTTGTGTGCGTGCGTGAGAGCACTGCAAGGGATTCCGAACCTCTATACGTGTGAGACTCAGACCCCAGCAAAAGGCAGAACATGGCTCCCCGTGTGTTTGATTTACCTAGCACTGAGGCCCTCCATTTGCATTGAAGTCTAATCACTAGGGTTCTAACTCGAAGAAACAACAGTGTCCAAAACAGTGTTTTAGCTTGCGACGACCTCTCTGTGGGAGGAAGCAGTTTAGGGTGTACTTTGGGTGAGAGCAACCGGACTGGTCCCATTTCATAAAATCGAGGTAGAGGCAAGCCGGTACAGAAGACAGCTCACAAATCACATCATCGTTATGGGGCTAATAGCGTTGCCCCGTGGGTGCATGCAGGCTGAAAGTCAGCCACCTAACTCGACGGAAAAACTCGGTAGAGAATCCGTGGTTCAGCGAAAACAGCCGCTCCTGAGGGTAGAAGAATTTTGTTGTGTGCGTGCATGAGAGCACTGCAAGGGAGTCCAAACCTTTTTCCGAGTGAGACTCAGGCACCAGAAAAGGCATAACAAGACTCCCCATGTGTTTGATTTCGCTAGCACTGCGGCCCTCCATTTGCATTGAAGTCTAATCGCGAGGGTTCTAAGTCGAAGAAACAAGAGTGTACAGAGACCGTGTTTGAGCTCCCGACGACCTCTCGGTGGGAGGAAGCAGTTTAAGGTGGAGTTTGGGTGAGAGCCACGGGACTGTTGCCATTTCGTAAAATCGGGGTAGAGAACGCCTGTAGAGTAGGCAGTGCGCAAATCACATCACGGTTATGGGGCTAGTAGCGGTGCTCCGGGAGTGCGTGCAGGCTGAAATTCAGCCACCTCACTCGAAGGAAAAACTCGGTAGAGAATCAGTGCTTCAGCGAAAAGAGCCGCTCCTGAGGGTGGAAGCATTTCGTTGTGTGTGTTCGTGAGATTAGTGCAAGGGAGTCCAAAGCTATATACGAGTCAGACTCAGGCCACATCAAAAGGCAGAGCAAGACTCCCAGTGTGTTTGATGTAGCTAGCACTGCGGCCCTACTTTTGCATGGAAGTCTACTTGCTAGGGTTCTGATTCGAACAAACAACAGTGTACAGAAACAGTGTTTTAGCGTCCGACGACCTCTCTGTGGGTGGAAGCAGTTTCGCGTGTACTGTGGGTGGGAGCCACGGGACCTGTGCCATTTCGTAAAATCAGGGTAGAGACAAGCCGGTACAGAATGCAGCTCACAAATCACATCATGCTTCTGGGGCTAGTAGCGTTGCCCCGGGGGTGCGTGCAGGCTGAAAGTCAGCCACCTAACTCGACGGAAAAACTCGGTAGAGAATCCGTGCTTCAGCGAAAACAGCCGCTCCCGAGGGTGGAAGCACTTTGTTGTGTGCGTGCGTGAGAGCACTGCAAGGGAGTCCAAACCTTTTTCCGAGGGAGACTCAGGCCCCAGCAAAAGGCAGAACAAGACTCCCCGTGTGTTTGATTTCGCTAGCTCTGCGGCCCTCCATGTGCATTGATGTCTAATAGCTAGGGTTCTGACTCAAACAAACAACAGTGTATAGAAACACTGTTTTAGCTTCCGACGACCTCTCTGTGGGAGGAAGCAGTTTAGGGTGTACTGTGGGTGAGAGCCACAGGACCGGTTCCATTTCGTAAAACCGGAGTAGAGACAGGCCCGTACAGAAGGCAGCTCACAAATCACATCATGGTTATGGGGCTAGTAGCGTTGCCCCGGGGGTGCATGAAGGTTGAAAGTCAGCCACCAAACCTGAAGGAAAAACTCGGTAGAGAATTCGTGCTTCAGCGAAAACAGCCGATCCTGAGGGTGGAAACATTTTGTTGTGTGCATTCGTGAAAGCACTGCAAGGGATTCCAAACCTATATACGAGTCATCCTCAGGCCCCAGCAAAAGGCAGAACAAGGCTCCCCGTGTTTTTTATTGAGCTAGCACTGAGGCCCTCCATTTGCATTGAACTCTTATCGCTAGGGTTCAAACTCGAAGAAACAACAGTGTACAGAACTGTGTTTTATCTTCCGACGACCTCTCTGTGCGAGGAAGCCGTTTAGCGTGTACTGTGGGTGAGAGCCACGGGACTGGTGCCATTTCGTAAAATCGGGGTAGAGACAAGCCGGTCCAGAAGGCAGATCACAAATCACATCATGGTTATGGTTCTAGTAGCGTTGCCCCGGGGCTGCGTGCAGGCTGAAAGTCAGCCACCTAACTCGACAGAAAAACTCGGTAGAGGTTCCGTGCTTTACCGAAAACAGCCACTCCTGAGGGTGGAAGCCTTTTGGTGTGTGCGTGCGTGAGAGCACGGCAAGGGAGTCCAATCCTGTTCTGGGGGAGACTGAGGCCGCAGCAAAAGGCAGAACAAGACTCCCCGTGTGTTTGATTTAGCTAGAACTGCGGCCCTCCTTTTGCATTGAAGTCTAAACGCTAGGGTTGTGACTCCAACAAACAACAGTGTAGAGAAATAGTGTTTTAGCTTCTGACGACCACTCTGTGGGAGGAAGAAGTTTAGGGTGTACTTTGGGTGAGAGCCACGGGACGGGCTCCACTTCATAAAATCGGAGTCGAGACAGGCCGGAAAAGAAGGCAGCTCACCAATCACATCATGGTTATGGGGCTAGTAGCGTTGCCCCGGGGGTGCGTGCAGGTTGAAAGTCAGCCACCTAACTGCAAGGAAAAACTCGGTAGAGAATCCGTGTTTCCGCGAAAACAGCCGATCCTGAGGGTGGAAGCATTTTGTTGTGTGCGTGCATGAAAGCACTGCAAGGGATTCCAAACCTATATACGAGTCAGACTCAGGCCACATCAAAAGGCAGAAGGAGACTCCCAGTGTGTTCGATTTAGCTAGCACGGAGGCCCTAGTTTTGCATGAAAGTCTACTCGCTCGCGTTCTAACTCGAAGAAAGAAAAGTGTACAGAAACAATGTTTTAGCTTCCGACGACCTCTCTGTGGGAGGAAGCATTTTAGGGTGTTCTGTGGGTGAGAGCCTGGGGATGGGTTCCGTTTCATAAAATTGGGGTAGAGACAGGCCGGTACAGAAGGCAGCTCACAAATCACATCATGGTTATGGGGCTAGTAGCGTTGCCCCGGGGGTGCATGCAGGGTGAAAATCAGCCACCTACCTCGAAGGGTAAACTCGGTAGAGAATCCGTGCTTCCGCGAAAACAGCCGCTCCTGAGGGTGGAAGCATTTTGTTGTGTGCGTGTGTGAGAGCACTGCAAGGGAGTCCAAAGCTATATACGAGTGAGAGTCAGACCCCAGCAAAGTTAGAACAAGGCTCCCCGTGTGTATGACTTAGCTAGCACTGAGGCCCTCCATTTGCACTGAAGTCTAATTGCTAGGGTTCTAACTCGAAGAAACAACAGTGTAAAGAGACAGTGTTTTAGCTTCCGACGACCTCTCTGTGGGAGGAAGCAGTTTAGTGTGTGCTTTCGTTGAGAGCCACGGGACTGGCTCCATTTCGTAAAATCGGGGTAGACACAGGCCGGTACGAAGGCAGCGCACAAATCACATCATGGTTATGGGGCTAGTAGCGTTGCCCCTGGGTTGCATGCAGACTGAAAGTCAGCCACCTAACTCGACGGACAAACTCGGTAGAGAATCCGTGCTTCAGCGAAAACAGCCGCTCCTGAGGGTGGAAGCATTTTGTTGTGTGCGTGCCTGAGAGCACTGCAAAGGAGTCCAAAGCTATATACGAGTCAGCCTCAGGCCACATCAAAAGGCAGAACAAGACTCCCAGTGTGTTTGATTTAGCTAGCACTGCTGGCCTATTTTGCATGGAAGTCTACTCGCTAGCGTTCTAACTCGAAGAAAAACAGTGTACAGAAACAGTGTCTTAGCTTCCGACGACCTCTCTGTGGGAGGAAGCAGTTTAGGGTGTACTGAGGGTGAGAGCCTGGGGCTGGGTTCCATTTCGTAAAATCGGGGTAGAGACAGGCCGGTACAGAAGGCAGCTCCCAAATCACATCATGCTTATGGGACTAGTAGCGTTGCCCCGGGGGTGCGGGTAGGCTGAAAGTCAGCCACCTACCTCGAAGGAAAAACTCGGTAGAGAATCCGAGCTTCAGCGAAAAGTGCCGCTCCTGAGGGTGGAAGCATTTTGTTGTGTGCGTGCGTGAGAGCACTGCAAGGGATTCCGAACCTCTATACGTGTGAGACTCAGACCCCAGCAAAAGGCAGAACATGGCTCCCCGTGTGTTTGATTTACCTAGCACTGAGGCCCTCCATTTGCATTGAAGTCTAATCACTAGGGTTCTAACTCGAAGAAACAACAGTGTCCAAAACAGTGTTTTAGCTTGCGACGACCTCTCTGTGGGAGGAAGCAGTTTAGGGTGTACTTTGGGTGAGAGCAACCGGACTGGTCCCATTTCATAAAATCGAGGTAGAGGCAAGCCGGTACAGAAGACAGCTCACAAATCACATCATCGTTATGGGGCTAATAGCGTTGCCCCGTGGGTGCATGCAGGCTGAAAGTCAGCCACCTAACTCGACGGAAAAACTCGGTAGAGAATCCGTGGTTCAGCGAAAACAGCCGCTCCTGAGGGTAGAAGAATTTTGTTGTGTGCGTGCATGAGAGCACTGCAAGGGAGTCCAAACCTTTTTCCGAGTGAGACTCAGGCACCAGAAAAGGCATAACAAGACTCCCCATGTGTTTGATTTCGCTAGCACTGCGGCCCTCCATTTGCATTGAAGTCTAATCGCGAGGGTTCTAAGTCGAAGAAACAAGAGTGTACAGAGACCGTGTTTGAGCTCCCGACGACCTCTCGGTGGGAGGAAGCAGTTTAAGGTGGAGTTTGGGTGAGAGCCACGGGACTGTTGCCATTTCGTAAAATCGGGGTAGAGAACGCCTGTAGAGTAGGCAGTGCGCAAATCACATCACGGTTATGGGGCTAGTAGCGGTGCTCCGGGAGTGCGTGCAGGCTGAAATTCAGCCACCTCACTCGAAGGAAAAACTCGGTAGAGAATCAGTGCTTCAGCGAAAAGAGCCGCTCCTGAGGGTGGAAGCATTTCGTTGTGTGTGTTCGTGAGATTAGTGCAAGGGAGTCCAAAGCTATATACGAGTCAGACTCAGGCCACATCAAAAGGCAGAGCAAGACTCCCAGTGTGTTTGATGTAGCTAGCACTGCGGCCCTACTTTTGCATGGAAGTCTACTTGCTAGGGTTCTGATTCGAACAAACAACAGTGTACAGAAACAGTGTTTTAGCGTCCGACGACCTCTCTGTGGGTGGAAGCAGTTTCGCGTGTACTGTGGGTGGGAGCCACGGGACCTGTGCCATTTCGTAAAATCAGGGTAGAGACAAGCCGGTACAGAATGCAGCTCACAAATCACATCATGCTTCTGGGGCTAGTAGCGTTGCCCCGGGGGTGCGTGCAGGCTGAAAGTCAGCCACCTAACTCGACGGAAAAACTCGGTAGAGAATCCGTGCTTCAGCGAAAACAGCCGCTCCCGAGGGTGGAAGCACTTTGTTGTGTGCGTGCGTGAGAGCACTGCAAGGGAGTCCAAACCTTTTTCCGAGGGAGACTCAGGCCCCAGCAAAAGGCAGAACAAGACTCCCCGTGTGTTTGATTTCGCTAGCTCTGCGGCCCTCCATGTGCATTGATGTCTAATAGCTAGGGTTCTGACTCAAACAAACAACAGTGTATAGAAACACTGTTTTAGCTTCCGACGACCTCTCTGTGGGAGGAAGCAGTTTAGGGTGTACTGTGGGTGAGAGCCACAGGACCGGTTCCATTTCGTAAAACCGGAGTAGAGACAGGCCCGTACAGAAGGCAGCTCACAAATCACATCATGGTTATGGGGCTAGTAGCGTTGCCCCGGGGGTGCATGAAGGTTGAAAGTCAGCCACCAAACCTGAAGGAAAAACTCGGTAGAGAATTCGTGCTTCAGCGAAAACAGCCGATCCTGAGGGTGGAAACATTTTGTTGTGTGCATTCGTGAAAGCACTGCAAGGGATTCCAAACCTATATACGAGTCATCCTCAGGCCCCAGCAAAAGGCAGAACAAGGCTCCCCGTGTTTTTTATTGAGCTAGCACTGAGGCCCTCCATTTGCATTGAACTCTTATCGCTAGGGTTCAAACTCGAAGAAACAACAGTGTACAGAACTGTGTTTTATCTTCCGACGACCTCTCTGTGCGAGGAAGCCGTTTAGCGTGTACTGTGGGTGAGAGCCACGGGACTCGTGCCATTTCGTAAAATCGGGGTAGAGACAAGCCGGTCCAGAAGGCAGATCACAAATCACATCATGGTTATGGTTCTAGTAGCGTTGCCCCGGGGCTGCGTGCAGGCTGAAAGTCAGCCACCTAACTCGACAGAAAAACTCGGTAGAGGTTCCGTGCTTTACCGAAAACAGCCACTCCTGAGGGTGGAAGCCTTTTGGTGTGTGCGTGCGTGAGAGCACGGCAAGGGAGTCCAATCCTGTTCTGGGGGAGACTGAGGCCGCAGCAAAAGGCAGAACAAGACTCCCCGTGTGTTTGATTTAGCTAGAACTGCGGCCCTCCTTTTGCATTGAAGTCTAAACGCTAGGGTTGTGACTCCAACAAACAACAGTGTAGAGAAATAGTGTTTTAGCTTCTGACGACCACTCTGTGGGAGGAAGAAGTTTAGGGTGTACTTTGGGTGAGAGCCACGGGACGGGCTCCACTTCATAAAATCGGAGTCGAGACAGGCCGGAAAAGAAGGCAGCTCACCAATCACATCATGGTTATGGGGCTAGTAGCGTTGCCCCGGGGGTGCGTGCAGGTTGAAAGTCAGCCACCTAACTGCAAGGAAAAACTCGGTAGAGAATCCGTGTTTCCGCGAAAACAGCCGATCCTGAGGGTGGAAGCATTTTGTTGTGTGCGTGCATGAAAGCACTGCAAGGGATTCCAAACCTATATACGAGTCAGACTCAGGCCACATCAAAAGGCAGAAGGAGACTCCCAGTGTGTTCGATTTAGCTAGCACGGAGGCCCTAGTTTTGCATGAAAGTCTACTCGCTCGCGTTCTAACTCGAAGAAAGAAAAGTGTACAGAAACAATGTTTTAGCTTCCGACGACCTCTCTGTGGGAGGAAGCATTTTAGGGTGTTCTGTGGGTGAGAGCCTGGGGATGGGTTCCGTTTCATAAAATTGGGGTAGAGACAGGCCGGTACAGAAGGCAGCTCACAAATCACATCATGGTTATGGGGCTAGTAGCGTTGCCCCGGGGGTGCATGCAGGGTGAAAATCAGCCACCTAACACGAAGGGTAAACTCGGTAGAGAATCCGTGCTTCCGCGAAAACAGCCGCTCCTGAGGGTGGAAGCATTTTGTTGTGTGCGTGTGTGAGAGCACTGCAAGGGAGTCCAAAGCTATATACGAGTGAGAGTCAGACCCCAGCAAAGTTAGAACAAGGCTCCCCGTGTGTATGACTTAGCTAGCACTGAGGCCCTCCATTTGCACTGAAGTCTAATTGCTAGGGTTCTAACTCGAAGAAACAACAGTGTAAAGAGACAGTGTTTTAGCTTCCAACGACCTCTCTGTGGGAGGAAGCAGTTTAGTGTGTGCTTTCGTTGAGAGCCACGGGACTGGCTCCATTTCGTAAAATCGGGGTAGACACAGGCCGGTACGAAGGCAGCGCACAAATCACATCATGGTTATGGGGCTAGTAGCGTTGCCCCTGGGTTGCATGCAGACTGAAAGTCAGCCACCTAACTCGACGGACAAACTCGGTAGAGAATCCGTGCTTCAGCGAAAACAGCCGCTCCTGAGGGTGGAAGCATTTTGTTGTGTGCGTGCCTGAGAGCACTGCAAAGGAGTCCAAAGCTATATACGAGTCAGCCTCAGGCCACATCAAAAGGCAGAACAAGACTCCCAGTGTGTTTGATTTAGCTAGCACTGCTGGCCTATTTTGCATGGAAGTCTACTCGCTAGCGTTCTAACTCGAAGAAAAACAGTGTACAGAAACAGTGTCTTAGCTTCCGACGACCTCTCTGTGGGAGGAAGCAGTTTAGGGTGTACTGAGGGTGAGAGCCTGGGGCTGGGTTCCATTTCGTAAAATCGGGGTAGAGACAGGCCGGTACAGAAGGCAGCTCCCAAATCACATCATGCTTATGGGACTAGTAGCGTTGCCCCGGGGGTGCGGGTAGGCTGAAAGTCAGCCACCTACCTCGAAGGAAAAACTCGGTAGAGAATCCGAGCTTCAGCGAAAAGTGCCGCTCCTGAGGGTGGAAGCATTTTGTTGTGTGCGTGCGTGAGAGCACTGCAAGGGATTCCGAACCTCTATACGTGTGAGACTCAGACCCCAGCAAAAGGCAGAACATGGCTCCCCGTGTGTTTGATTTACCTAGCACTGAGGCCCTCCATTTGCATTGAAGTCTAATCGCTAGGGTTCTAACTCGAAGAAACAACAGTGTCCAAAACAGTGTTTTAGCTTGCGACGACCTCTCTGTGGGAGGAAGCAGTTTAGGGTGTACTTTGGGTGAGAGCAACCGGACTGGTCCCATTTCATAAAATCGAGGTAGAGGCAAGCCGGTACAGAAGACAGCTCACAAATCACATCATCGTTATGGGGCTAATAGCGTTGCCCCGTGGGTGCATGCAGGCTGAAAGTCAGCCACCTAACTCGACGGAAAAACTCGGTAGAGAATCCGTGGTTCAGCGAAAACAGCCGCTCCTGAGGGTAGAAGAATTTTGTTGTGTGCGTGCATGAGAGCACTGCAAGGGAGTCCAAACCTTTTTCCGAGTGAGACTCAGGCACCAGAAAAGGCATAACAAGACTCCCCATGTGTTTGATTTCGCTAGCACTGCGGCCCTCCATTTGCATTGAAGTCTAATCGCGAGGGTTCTAAGTCGAAGAAACAAGAGTGTACAGAGACCGTGTTTGAGCTCCCGACGACCTCTCGGTGGGAGGAAGCAGTTTAAGGTGTAGTTTGGGTGAGAGCCACGGGACTGTTGCCATTTCGTAAAATCGGGGTAGAGAACGCCTGTAGAGTAGGCAGTGCGCAAATCACATCACGGTTATGGGGCTAGTAGCGGTGCTCCGGGAGTGCGTGCAGGCTGAAATTCAGCCACCTCACTCGAAGGAAAAACTCGGTAGAGAATCAGTGCTTCAGCGAAAAGAGCCGCTCCTGAGGGTGGAAGCATTTCGTTGTGTGTGTTCGTGAGATTAGTGCAAGGGAGTCCAAAGCTATATACGAGTCAGACTCAGGCCACATCAAAAGGCAGAGCAAGACTCCCAGTGTGTTTGATGTAGCTAGCACTGCAGCCCTACTTTTGCATGGAAGTCTACTTGCTAGGGTTCTGATTCGAACAAACAACAGTGTACAGAAACAGTGTTTTAGCGTCCGACGACCTCTCTGTGGGTGGAAGCAGTTTCGCGTGTACTGTGGGTGGGAGCCACGGGACCTGTGCCATTTCGTAAAATCGGGGTAGAGACAAGCCGGTACAGAATGCAGCTCACAAATCACATCATGCTTCTGGGGCTAGTAGCGTTGCCCCGGGGGTGCGTGCAGGCTGAAAGTCAGCCACCTAACTCGACGGAAAAACTCGGTAGAGAATCCGTGCTTCAGCGAAAACAGCCGCTCCCGAGGGTGGAAGCACTTTGTTGTGTGCGTGCGTGAGAGCACTGCAAGGGAGTCCAAACCTTTTTCCGAGGGAGACTCAGGCCCCAGCAAAAGGCAGAACAAGACTCCCCGTGTGTTTGATTTCGCTAGCTCTGCGGCCCTCCATGTGCATTGATGTCTAATAGCTAGGGTTCTGACTCAAACAAACAACAGTGTATAGAAACACTGTTTTAGCTTCCGACGACCTCTCTGTGGGAGGAAGCAGTTTAGGGTGTACTGTGGGTGAGAGCCACAGGACCGGTTCCATTTCGTAAAACCGGAGTAGAGACAGGCCCGTACAGAAGGCAGCTCACAAATCACATCATGGTTATGGGGCTAGTAGCGTTGCCCCGGGGGTGCGTGAAGGTTGAAAGTCAGCCACCAAACCTGAAGGAAAAACTCGGTAGAGAATTCGTGCTTCAGCGAAAACAGCCGATCCTGAGGGTGGAAACATTTTGTTGTGTGCATTCGTGAAAGCACTGCAAGGGATTCCAAACCTATATACGAGTCATCCTCAGGCCCCAGCAAAAGGCAGAACAAGGCTCCCCGTGTTTTTTATTGAGCTAGCACTGAGGCCCTCCATTTGCATTGAACTCTTATCGCTAGGGTTCAAACTCGAAGAAACAACAGTGTACAGAACTGTGTTTTATCTTCCGACGACCTCTCTGTGCGAGGAAGCCGTTTAGCGTGTACTGTGGGTGAGAGCCACGGGACTGGTGCCATTTCGTAAAATCGGGGTAGAGACAAGCCGGTACAGAAGGCAGATCACAAATCACATCATGGTTATGGTTCTAGTAGCGTTGCCCCGGGGCTGCGTGCAGGCTGAAAGTCAGCCACCTAACTCGACAGAAAAACTCGGTAGAGGTTCCGTGCTTTACCGAAAACAGCCACTCCTGAGGGTGGAAGCCTTTTGGTGTGTGCGTGCGTGAGAGCACGGCAAGGGAGTCCAATCCTGTTCTGGGGGAGACTGAGGCCGCAGCAAAAGGCAGAACAAGACTCCCCGTGTGTTTGATTTAGCTAGAACTGCGGCCCTCCTTTTGCATTGAAGTCTAAACGCTAGGGTTGTGACTCCAACAAACAACAGTGTAGAGAAATAGTGTTTTAGCTTCTGACGACCACTCTGTGGGAGGAAGAAGTTTAGGGTGTACTTTGGGTGAGAGCCACGGGACGGGCTCCACTTCATAAAATCGGAGTCGAGACAGGCCGGAAAAGAAGGCAGCTCACCAATCACATCATGGTTATGGGGCTAGTAGCGTTGCCCCGGGGGTGCGTGCAGGTTGAAAGTCAGCCACCTAACTGCAAGGAAAAACTCGGTAGAGAATCCGTGTTTCCGCGAAAACAGCCGATCCTGAGGGTGGAAGCATTTTGTTGTGTGCGTGCATGAAAGCACTGCAAGGGATTCCAAACCTATATACGAGTCAGACTCAGGCCACATCAAAAGGCAGAAGGAGACTCCCAGTGTGTTCGATTTAGCTAGCACGGAGGCCCTAGTTTTGCATGAAAGTCTACTCGCTCGCGTTCTAACTCGAAGAAAGAAAAGTGTACAGAAACAATGTTTTAGCTTCCGACGACCTCTCTGTGGGAGGAAGCATTTTAGGGTGTTCTGTGGGTGAGAGCCTGGGGATGGGTTCCGTTTCATAAAATTGGGGTAGAGACAGGCCGGTACAGAAGGCAGCTCACAAATCACATCATGGTTATGGGGCTAGTAGCGTTGCCCCGGGGGTGCATGCAGGGTGAAAATCAGCCACCTAACACGAAGGGTAAACTCGGTAGAGAATCCGTGCTTCCGCGAAAACAGCCGCTCCTGAGGGTGGAAGCATTTTGTTGTGTGCGTGTGTGAGAGCACTGCAAGGGAGTCCAAAGCTATATACGAGTGAGAGTCAGACCCCAGCAAAGTTAGAACAAGGCTCCCCGTGTGTATGACTTAGCTAGCACTGAGGCCCTCCATTTGCACTGAAGTCTAATTGCTAGGGTTCTAACTCGAAGAAACAACAGTGTAAAGAGACAGTGTTTTAGCTTCCAACGACCTCTCTGTGGGAGGAAGCAGTTTAGTGTGTGCTTTCGTTGAGAGCCACGGGACTGGATCCATTTCGTAAAATCGGGGTAGACACAGGCCGGTACGAAGGCAGCGCACAAATCACATCATGGTTATGGGGCTAGTAGCGTTGCCCCTGGGTTGCATGCAGACTGAAAGTCAGCCACCTAACTCGACGGACAAACTCGGTAGAGAATCCGTGCTTCAGCGAAAACAGCCGCTCCTGAGGGTGGAAGCATTTTGTTGTGTGCGTGCCTGAGAGCACTGCAAAGGAGTCCAAAGCTATATACGAGTCAGCCTCAGGCCACATCAAAAGGCAGAACAAGACTCCCAGTGTGTTTGATTTAGCTAGCACTGCTGGCCTATTTTGCATGGAAGTCTACTCGCTAGCGTTCTAACTCGAAGAAAAACAGTGTACAGAAACAGTGTCTTAGCTTCCGACGACCTCTCTGTGGGAGGAAGCAGTTTAGGGTGTACTGAGGGTGAGAGCCTGGGGCTGGGTTCCATTTCGTAAAATCGGGGTAGAGACAGGCCGGTACAGAAGGCAGCTCCCAAATCACATCATGCTTATGGGACTAGTAGCGTTGCCCCGGGGGTGCGGGTAGGCTGAAAGTCAGCCACCTACCTCGAAGGAAAAACTCGGTAGAGAATCCGAGCTTCAGCGAAAAGTGCCGCTCCTGAGGGTGGAAGCATTTTGTTGTGTGCGTGCGTGAGAGCACTGCAAGGGATTCCGAACCTCTATACGTGTGAGACTCAGACCCCAGCAAAAGGCAGAACATGGCTCCCCGTGTGTTTGATTTACCTAGCACTGAGGCCCTCCATTTGCATTGAAGTCTAATCGCTAGGGTTCTAACTCGAAGAAACAACAGTGTCCAAAACAGTGTTTTAGCTTGCGACGACCTCTCTGTGGGAGGAAGCAGTTTAGGGTGTACTTTGGGTGAGAGCAACCGGACTGGTCCCATTTCATAAAATCGAGGTAGAGGCAAGCCGGTACAGAAGACAGCTCACAAATCACATCATCGTTATGGGGCTAATAGCGTTGCCCCGTGGGTGCATGCAGGCTGAAAGTCAGCCACCTAACTCGACGGAAAAACTCGGTAGAGAATCCGTGGTTCAGCGAAAACAGCCGCTCCTGAGGGTAGAAGAATTTTGTTGTGTGCGTGCATGAGAGCACTGCAAGGGAGTCCAAACCTTTTTCCGAGTGAGACTCAGGCACCAGAAAAGGCATAACAAGACTCCCCATGTGTTTGATTTCGCTAGCACTGCGGCCCTCCATTTGCATTGAAGTCTAATCGCGAGGGTTCTAAGTCGAAGAAACAAGAGTGTACAGAGACCGTGTTTGAGCTCCCGACGACCTCTCGGTGGGAGGAAGCAGTTTAAGGTGGAGTTTGGGTGAGAGCCACGGGACTGTTGCCATTTCGTAAAATCGGGGTAGAGAACGCCTGTAGAGTAGGCAGTGCGCAAATCACATCACGGTTATGGGGCTAGTAGCGGTGCTCCGGGAGTGCGTGCAGGCTGAAATTCAGCCACCTCACTCGAAGGAAAAACTCGGTAGAGAATCAGTGCTTCAGCGAAAAGAGCCGCTCCTGAGGGTGGAAGCATTTCGTTGTGTGTGTTCGTGAGATTAGTGCAAGGGAGTCCAAAGCTATATACGAGTCAGACTCAGGCCACATCAAAAGGCAGAGCAAGACTCCCAGTGTGTTTGATGTAGCTAGCACTGCGGCCCTACTTTTGCATGGAAGTCTACTTGCTAGGGTTCTGATTCGAACAAACAACAGTGTACAGAAACAGTGTTTTAGCGTCCGACGACCTCTCTGTGGGTGGAAGCAGTTTCGCGTGTACTGTGGGTGGGAGCCACGGGACCTGTGCCATTTCGTAAAATCGGGGTAGAGACAAGCCGGTACAGAATGCAGCTCACAAATCACATCATGCTTCTGGGGCTAGTAGCGTTGCCCCGGGGGTGCGTGCAGGCTGAAAGTCAGCCACCTAACTCGACGGAAAAACTCGGTAGAGAATCCGTGCTTCAGCGAAAACAGCCGCTCCCGAGGGTGGAAGCACTTTGTTGTGTGCGTGCGTGAGAGCACTGCAAGGGAGTCCAAACCTTTTTCCGAGGGAGACTCAGGCCCCAGCAAAAGGCAGAACAAGACTCCCCGTGTGTTTGATTTCGCTAGCTCTGCGGCCCTCCATGTGCATTGATGTCTAATAGCTAGGGTTCTGACTCAAACAAACAACAGTGTATAGAAACACTGTTTTAGCTTCCGACGACCTCTCTGTGGGAGGAAGCAGTTTAGGGTGTACTGTGGGTGAGAGCCACAGGACCGGTTCCATTTCGTAAAACCGGAGTAGAGACAGGCCCGTACAGAAGGCAGCTCACAAATCACATCATGGTTATGGGGCTAGTAGCGTTGCCCCGGGGGTGCGTGAAGGTTGAAAGTCAGCCACCAAACCTGAAGGAAAAACTCGGTAGAGAATTCGTGCTTCAGCGAAAACAGCCGATCCTGAGGGTGGAAACATTTTGTTGTGTGCATTCGTGAAAGCACTGCAAGGGATTCCAAACCTATATACGAGTCATCCTCAGGCCCCAGCAAAAGGCAGAACAAGGCTCCCCGTGTTTTTTATTGAGCTAGCACTGAGGCCCTCCATTTGCATTGAACTCTTATCGCTAGGGTTCAAACTCGAAGAAACAACAGTGTACAGAACTGTGTTTTATCTTCCGACGACCTCTCTGTGCGAGGAAGCCGTTTAGCGTGTACTGTGGGTGAGAGCCACGGGACTGGTGCCATTTCGTAAAATCGGGGTAGAGACAAGCCGGTCCAGAAGGCAGATCACAAATCACATCATGGTTATGGTTCTAGTAGCGTTGCCCCGGGGCTGCGTGCAGGCTGAAAGTCAGCCACCTAACTCGACAGAAAAACTCGGTAGAGGTTCCGTGCTTTACCGAAAACAGCCACTCCTGAGGGTGGAAGCCTTTTGGTGTGTGCGTGCGTGAGAGCACGGCAAGGGAGTCCAATCCTGTTCTGGGGGAGACTGAGGCCGCAGCAAAAGGCAGAACAAGACTCCCCGTGTGTTTGATTTAGCTAGAACTGCGGCCCTCCTTTTGCATTGAAGTCTAAACGCTAGGGTTGTGACTCCAACAAACAACAGTGTAGAGAAATAGTGTTTTAGCTTCTGACGACCACTCTGTGGGAGGAAGAAGTTTAGGGTGTACTTTGGGTGAGAGCCACGGGACGGGCTCCACTTCATAAAATCGGAGTCGAGACAGGCCGGAAAAGAAGGCAGCTCACCAATCACATCATGGTTATGGGGCTAGTAGCGTTGCCCCGGGGGTGCGTGCAGGTTGAAAGTCAGCCACCTAACTGCAAGGAAAAACTCGGTAGAGAATCCGTGTTTCCGCGAAAACAGCCGATCCTGAGGGTGGAAGCATTTTGTTGTGTGCGTGCATGAAAGCACTGCAAGGGATTCCAAACCTATATACGAGTCAGACTCAGGCCACATCAAAAGGCAGAAGGAGACTCCCAGTGTGTTCGATTTAGCTAGCACGGAGGCCCTAGTTTTGCATGAAAGTCTACTCGCTCGCGTTCTAACTCGAAGAAAGAAAAGTGTACAGAAACAATGTTTTAGCTTCCGACGACCTCTCTGTGGGAGGAAGCATTTTAGGGTGTTCTGTGGGTGAGAGCCTGGGGATGGGTTCCGTTTCATAAAATTGGGGTAGAGACAGGCCGGTACAGAAGGCAGCTCACAAATCACATCATGGTTATGGGGCTAGTAGCGTTGCCCCGGGGGTGCATGCAGGGTGAAAATCAGCCACCTAACACGAAGGGTAAACTCGGTAGAGAATCCGTGCTTCCGCGAAAACAGCCGCTCCTGAGGGTGGAAGCATTTTGTTGTGTGCGTGTGTGAGAGCAGTGCAAGGGAGTCCAAAGCTATATACGAGTGAGAGTCAGACCCCAGCAAAGTTAGAACAAGGCTCCCCGTGTGTATGACTTAGCTAGCACTGAGGCCCTCCATTTGCACTGAAGTCTAATTGCTAGGGTTCTAACTCGAAGAAACAACAGTGTAAAGAGACAGTGTTTTAGCTTCCGACGACCTCTCTGTGGGAGGAAGCAGTTTAGTGTGTGCTTTCGTTGAGAGCCACGGGACTGGCTCCATTTCGTAAAATCGGGGTAGACACAGGCCGGTACGAAGGCAGCGCACAAATCACATCATGGTTATGGGGCTAGTAGCGTTGCCCCTGGGTTGCATGCAGACTGAAAGTCAGCCACCTAACTCGACGGACAAACTCGGTAGAGAATCCGTGCTTCAGCGAAAACAGCCGCTCCTGAGGGTGGAAGCATTTTGTTGTGTGCGTGCCTGAGAGCACTGCAAAGGAGTCCAAAGCTATATACGAGTCAGCCTCAGGCCACATCAAAAGGCAGAACAAGACTCCCAGTGTGTTTGATTTAGCTAGCACTGCTGGCCTATTTTGCATGGAAGTCTACTCGCTAGCGTTCTAACTCGAAGAAAAACAGTGTACAGAAACAGTGTCTTAGCTTCCGACGACCTCTCTGTGGGAGGAAGCAGTTTAGGGTGTACTGAGGGTGAGAGCCTGGGGCTGGGTTCCATTTCGTAAAATCGGGGTAGAGACAGGCCGGTACAGAAGGCAGCTCCCAAATCACATCATGCTTATGGGACTAGTAGCGTTGCCCCGGGGGTGCGGGTAGGCTGAAAGTCAGCCACCTACCTCGAAGGAAAAACTCGGTAGAGAATCCGAGCTTCAGCGAAAAGTGCCGCTCCTGAGGGTGGAAGCATTTTGTTGTGTGCGTGCGTGAGAGCACTGCAAGGGATTCCGAACCTCTATACGTGTGAGACTCAGACCCCAGCAAAAGGCAGAACATGGCTCCCCGTGTGTTTGATTTACCTAGCACTGAGGCCCTCCATTTGCATTGAAGTCTAATCGCTAGGGTTCTAACTCGAAGAAACAACAGTGTCCAAAACAGTGTTTTAGCTTGCGACGACCTCTCTGTGGGAGGAAGCAGTTTAGGGTGTACTTTGGGTGAGAGCAACCGGACTGGTCCCATTTCATAAAATCGAGGTAGAGGCAAGCCGGTACAGAAGACAGCTCACAAATCACATCATCGTTATGGGGCTAATAGCGTTGCCCCGTGGGTGCATGCAGGCTGAAAGTCAGCCACCTAACTCGACGGAAAAACTCGGTAGAGAATCCGTGGTTCAGCGAAAACAGCCGCTCCTGAGGGTAGAAGAATTTTGTTGTGTGCGTGCATGAGAGCACTGCAAGGGAGTCCAAACCTTTTTCCGAGTGAGACTCAGGCACCAGAAAAGGCATAACAAGACTCCCCATGTGTTTGATTTCGCTAGCACTGCGGCCCTCCATTTGCATTGAAGTCTAATCGCGAGGGTTCTAAGTCGAAGAAACAAGAGTGTACAGAGACCGTGTTTGAGCTCCCGACGACCTCTCGGTGGGAGGAAGCAGTTTAAGGTGGAGTTTGGGTGAGAGCCACGGGACTGTTGCCATTTCGTAAAATCGGGGTAGAGAACGCCTGTAGAGTAGGCAGTGCGCAAATCACATCACGGTTATGGGGCTAGTAGCGGTGCTCCGGGAGTGCGTGCAGGCTGAAATTCAGCCACCTCACTCGAAGGAAAAACTCGGTAGAGAATCAGTGCTTCAGCGAAAAGAGCCGCTCCTGAGGGTGGAAGCATTTCGTTGTGTGTGTTCGTGAGATTAGTGCAAGGGAGTCCAAAGCTATATACGAGTCAGACTCAGGCCACATCAAAAGGCAGAGCAAGACTCCCAGTGTGTTTGATGTAGCTAGCACTGCGGCCCTACTTTTGCATGGAAGTCTACTTGCTAGGGTTCTGATTCGAACAAACAACAGTGTACAGAAACAGTGTTTTAGCGTCCGACGACCTCTCTGTGGGTGGAAGCAGTTTCGCGTGTACTGTGGGTGGGAGCCACGGGACCTGTGCCATTTCGTAAAATCGGGGTAGAGACAAGCCGGTACAGAATGCAGCTCACAAATCACATCATGCTTCTGGGGCTAGTAGCGTTGCCCCGGGGGTGCGTGCAGGCTGAAAGTCAGCCACCTAACTCGACGGAAAAACTCGGTAGAGAATCCGTGCTTCAGCGAAAACAGCCGCTCCCGAGGGTGGAAGCACTTTGTTGTGTGCGTGCGTGAGAGCACTGCAAGGGAGTCCAAACCTTTTTCCGAGGGAGACTCAGGCCCCAGCAAAAGGCAGAACAAGACTCCCCGTGTGTTTGATTTCGCTAGCTCTGCGGCCCTCCATGTGCATTGATGTCTAATAGCTAGGGTTCTGACTCAAACAAACAACAGTGTATAGAAACACTGTTTTAGCTTCCGACGACCTCTCTGTGGGAGGAAGCAGTTTAGGGTGTACTGTGGGTGAGAGCCACAGGACCGGTTCCATTTCGTAAAACCGGAGTAGAGACAGGCCCGTACAGAAGGCAGCTCACAAATCACATCATGGTTATGGGGCTAGTAGCGTTGCCCCGGGGGTGCGTGAAGGTTGAAAGTCAGCCACCAAACCTGAAGGAAAAACTCGGTAGAGAATTCGTGCTTCAGCGAAAACAGCCGATCCTGAGGGTGGAAACATTTTGTTGTGTGCATTCGTGAAAGCACTGCAAGGGATTCCAAACCTATATACGAGTCATCCTCAGGCCCCAGCAAAAGGCAGAACAAGGCTCCCCGTGTTTTTTATTGAGCTAGCACTGAGGCCCTCCATTTGCATTGAACTCTTATCGCTAGGGTTCAAACTCGAAGAAACAACAGTGTACAGAACTGTGTTTTATCTTCCGACGACCTCTCTGTGCGAGGAAGCCGTTTAGCGTGTACTGTGGGTGAGAGCCACGGGACTGGTGCCATTTCGTAAAATCGGGGTAGAGACAAGCCGGTCCAGAAGGCAGATCACAAATCACATCATGGTTATGGTTCTAGTAGCGTTGCCCCGGGGCTGCGTGCAGGCTGAAAGTCAGCCACCTAACTCGACAGAAAAACTCGGTAGAGGTTCCGTGCTTTACCGAAAACAGCCACTCCTGAGGGTGGAAGCCTTTTGGTGTGTGCGTGCGTGAGAGCACGGCAAGGGAGTCCAATCCTGTTCTGGGGGAGACTGAGGCCGCAGCAAAAGGCAGAACAAGACTCCCCGTGTGTTTGATTTAGCTAGAACTGCGGCCCTCCTTTTGCATTGAAGTCTAAACGCTAGGGTTGTGACTCCAACAAACAACAGTGTAGAGAAATAGTGTTTTAGCTTCTGACGACCACTCTGTGGGAGGAAGAAGTTTAGGGTGTACTTTGGGTGAGAGCCACGGGACGGGCTCCACTTCATAAAATCGGAGTCGAGACAGGCCGGAAAAGAAGGCAGCTCACCAATCACATCATGGTTATGGGGCTAGTAGCGTTGCCCCGGGGGTGCGTGCAGGTTGAAAGTCAGCCACCTAACTGCAAGGAAAAACTCGGTAGAGAATCCGTGTTTCCGCGAAAACAGCCGATCCTGAGGGTGGAAGCATTTTGTTGTGTGCGTGCATGAAAGCACTGCAAGGGATTCCAAACCTATATACGAGTCAGACTCAGGCCACATCAAAAGGCAGAAGGAGACTCCCAGTGTGTTCGATTTAGCTAGCACGGAGGCCCTAGTTTTGCATGAAAGTCTACTCGCTCGCGTTCTAACTCGAAGAAAGAAAAGTGTACAGAAACAATGTTTTAGCTTCCGACGACCTCTCTGTGGGAGGAAGCATTTTAGGGTGTTCTGTGGGTGAGAGCCTGGGGATGGGTTCCGTTTCATAAAATTGGGGTAGAGACAGGCCGGTACAGAAGGCAGCTCACAAATCACATCATGGTTATGGGGCTAGTAGCGTTGCCCCGGGGGTGCATGCAGGGTGAAAATCAGCCACCTAACACGAAGGGTAAACTCGGTAGAGAATCCGTGCTTCCGCGAAAACAGCCGCTCCTGAGGGTGGAAGCATTTTGTTGTGTGCGTGTGTGAGAGCACTGCAAGGGAGTCCAAAGCTATATACGAGTGAGAGTCAGACCCCAGCAAAGTTAGAACAAGGCTCCCCGTGTGTATGACTTAGCTAGCACTGAGGCCCTCCATTTGCACTGAAGTCTAATTGCTAGGGTTCTAACTCGAAGAAACAACAGTGTAAAGAGACAGTGTTTTAGCTTCCGACGACCTCTCTGTGGGAGGAAGCAGTTTAGTGTGTGCTTTCGTTGAGAGCCACGGGACTGGCTCCATTTCGTAAAATCGGGGTAGACACAGGCCGGTACGAAGGCAGCGCACAAATCACATCATGGTTATGGGGCTAGTAGCGTTGCCCCTGGGTTGCATGCAGACTGAAAGTCAGCCACCTAACTCGACGGACAAACTCGGTAGAGAATCCGTGCTTCAGCGAAAACAGCCGCTCCTGAGGGTGGAAGCATTTTGTTGTGTGCGTGCCTGAGAGCACTGCAAAGGAGTCCAAAGCTATATACGAGTCAGCCTCAGGCCACATCAAAAGGCAGAACAAGACTCCCAGTGTGTTTGATTTAGCTAGCACTGCTGGCCTATTTTGCATGGAAGTCTACTCGCTAGCGTTCTAACTCGAAGAAAAACAGTGTACAGAAACAGTGTCTTAGCTTCCGACGACCTCTCTGTGGGAGGAAGCAGTTTAGGGTGTACTGAGGGTGAGAGCCTGGGGCTGGGTTCCATTTCGTAAAATCGGGGTAGAGACAGGCCGGTACAGAAGGCAGCTCCCAAATCACATCATGCTTATGGGACTAGTAGCGTTGCCCCGGGGGTGCGGGTAGGCTGAAAGTCAGCCACCTACCTCGAAGGAAAAACTCGGTAGAGAATCCGAGCTTCAGTGAAAAGTGCCGCTCCTGAGGGTGGAAGCATTTTGTTGTGTGCGTGCGTGAGAGCACTGCAAGGGATTCCGAACCTCTATACGTGTGAGACTCAGACCCCAGCAAAAGGCAGAACATGGCTCCCCGTGTGTTTGATTTACCTAGCACTGAGGCCCTCCATTTGCATTGAAGTCTAATCGCTAGGGTTCTAACTCGAAGAAACAACAGTGTCCAAAACAGTGTTTTAGCTTGCGACGACCTCTCTGTGGGAGGAAGCAGTTTAGGGTGTACTTTGGGTGAGAGCAACCGGACTGGTCCCATTTCATAAAATCGAGGTAGAGGCAAGCCGGTACAGAAGACAGCTCACAAATCACATCATCGTTATGGGGCTAATAGCGTTGCCCCGTGGGTGCATGCAGGCTGAAAGTCAGCCACCTAACTCGACGGAAAAACTCGGTAGAGAATCCGTGGTTCAGCGAAAACAGCCGCTCCTGAGGGTAGAAGAATTTTGTTGTGTGCGTGCATGAGAGCACTGCAAGGGAGTCCAAACCTTTTTCCGAGTGAGACTCAGGCACCAGAAAAGGCATAACAAGACTCCCCATGTGTTTGATTTCGCTAGCACTGCGGCCCTCCATTTGCATTGAAGTCTAATCGCGAGGGTTCTAAGTCGAAGAAACAAGAGTGTACAGAGACCGTGTTTGAGCTCCCGACGACCTCTCGGTGGGAGGAAGCAGTTTAAGGTGGAGTTTGGGTGAGAGCCACGGGACTGTTGCCATTTCGTAAAATCGGGGTAGAGAACGCCTGTAGAGTAGGCAGTGCGCAAATCACATCACGGTTATGGGGCTAGTAGCGGTGCTCCGGGAGTGCGTGCAGGCTGAAATTCAGCCACCTCACTCGAAGGAAAAACTCGGTAGAGAATCAGTGCTTCAGCGAAAAGAGCCGCTCCTGAGGGTGGAAGCATTTCGTTGTGTGTGTTCGTGAGATTAGTGCAAGGGAGTCCAAAGCTATATACGAGTCAGACTCAGGCCACATCAAAAGGCAGAGCAAGACTCCCAGTGTGTTTGATGTAGCTAGCACTGCGGCCCTACTTTTGCATGGAAGTCTACTTGCTAGGGTTCTGATTCGAACAAACAACAGTGTACAGAAACAGTGTTTTAGCGTCCGACGACCTCTCTGTGGGTGGAAGCAGTTTCGCGTGTACTGTGGGTGGGAGCCACGGGACCTGTGCCATTTCGTAAAATCGGGGTAGAGACAAGCCGGTACAGAATGCAGCTCACAAATCACATCATGCTTCTGGGGCTAGTAGCGTTGCCCCGGGGGTGCGTGCAGGCTGAAAGTCAGCCACCTAACTCGACGGAAAAACTCGGTAGAGAATCCGTGCTTCAGCGAAAACAGCCGCTCCCGAGGGTGGAAGCACTTTGTTGTGTGCGTGCGTGAGAGCACTGCAAGGGAGTCCAAACCTTTTTCCGAGGGAGACTCAGGCCCCAGCAAAAGGCAGAACAAGACTCCCCGTGTGTTTGATTTCGCTAGCTCTGCGGCCCTCCATGTGCATTGATGTCTAATAGCTAGGGTTCTGACTCAAACAAACAACAGTGTATAGAAACACTGTTTTAGCTTCCGACGACCTCTCTGTGGGAGGAAGCAGTTTAGGGTGTACTGTGGGTGAGAGCCACAGGACCGGTTCCATTTCGTAAAACCGGAGTAGAGACAGGCCCGTACAGAAGGCAGCTCACAAATCACATCATGGTTATGGGGCTAGTAGCGTTGCCCCGGGGGTGCGTGAAGGTTGAAAGTCAGCCACCAAACCTGAAGGAAAAACTCGGTAGAGAATTCGTGCTTCAGCGAAAACAGCCGATCCTGAGGGTGGAAACATTTTGTTGTGTGCATTCGTGAAAGCACTGCAAGGGATTCCAAACCTATATACGAGTCATCCTCAGGCCCCAGCAAAAGGCAGAACAAGGCTCCCCGTGTTTTTTATTGAGCTAGCACTGAGGCCCTCCATTTGCATTGAACTCTTATCGCTAGGGTTCAAACTCGAAGAAACAACAGTGTACAGAACTGTGTTTTATCTTCCGACGACCTCTCTGTGCGAGGAAGCCGTTTAGCGTGTACTGTGGGTGAGAGCCACGGGACTGGTGCCATTTCGTAAAATCGGGGTAGAGACAAGCCGGTACAGAAGGCAGATCACAAATCACATCATGGTTATGGTTCTAGTAGCGTTGCCCCGGGGCTGCGTGCAGGCTGAAAGTCAGCCACCTAACTCGACAGAAAAACTCGGTAGAGGTTCCGTGCTTTACCGAAAACAGCCACTCCTGAGGGTGGAAGCCTTTTGGTGTGTGCGTGCGTGAGAGCACGGCAAGGGAGTCCAATCCTGTTCTGGGGGAGACTGAGGCCGCAGCAAAAGGCAGAACAAGACTCCCCGTGTGTTTGATTTAGCTAGAACTGCGGCCCTCCTTTTGCATTGAAGTCTAAACGCTAGGGTTGTGACTCCAACAAACAACAGTGTAGAGAAATAGTGTTTTAGCTTCTGACGACCACTCTGTGGGAGGAAGAAGTTTAGGGTGTACTTTGGGTGAGAGCCACGGGACGGGCTCCACTTCATAAAATCGGAGTCGAGACAGGCCGGAAAAGAAGGCAGCTCACCAATCACATCATGGTTATGGGGCTAGTAGCGTTGCCCCGGGGGTGCGTGCAGGTTGAAAGTCAGCCACCTAACTGCAAGGAAAAACTCGGTAGAGAATCCGTGTTTCCGCGAAAACAGCCGATCCTGAGGGTGGAAGCATTTTGTTGTGTGCGTGCATGAAAGCACTGCAAGGGATTCCAAACCTATATACGAGTCAGACTCAGGCCACATCAAAAGGCAGAAGGAGACTCCCAGTGTGTTCGATTTAGCTAGCACGGAGGCCCTAGTTTTGCATGAAAGTCTACTCGCTCGCGTTCTAACTCGAAGAAAGAAAAGTGTACAGAAACAATGTTTTAGCTTCCGACGACCTCTCTGTGGGAGGAAGCATTTTAGGGTGTTCTGTGGGTGAGAGCCTGGGGATGGGTTCCGTTTCATAAAATTGGGGTAGAGACAGGCCGGTACAGAAGGCAGCTCACAAATCACATCATGGTTATGGGGCTAGTAGCGTTGCCCCGGGGGTGCATGCAGGGTGAAAATCAGCCACCTAACACGAAGGGTAAACTCGGTAGAGAATCCGTGCTTCCGCGAAAACAGCCGCTCCTGAGGGTGGAAGCATTTTGTTGTGTGCGTGTGTGAGAGCACTGCAAGGGAGTCCAAAGCTATATACGAGTGAGAGTCAGACCCCAGCAAAGTTAGAACAAGGCTCCCCGTGTGTATGACTTAGCTAGCACTGAGGCCCTCCATTTGCACTGAAGTCTAATTGCTAGGGTTCTAACTCGAAGAAACAACAGTGTAAAGAGACAGTGTTTTAGCTTCCGACGACCTCTCTGTGGGAGGAAGCAGTTTAGTGTGTGCTTTCGTTGAGAGCCACGGGACTGGCTCCATTTCGTAAAATCGGGGTAGACACAGGCCGGTACGAAGGCAGCGCACAAATCACATCATGGTTATGGGGCTAGTAGCGTTGCCCCTGGGTTGCATGCAGACTGAAAGTCAGCCACCTAACTCGACGGACAAACTCGGTAGAGAATCCGTGCTTCAGCGAAAACAGCCGCTCCTGAGGGTGGAAGCATTTTGTTGTGTGCGTGCCTGAGAGCACTGCAAAGGAGTCCAAAGCTATATACGAGTCAGCCTCAGGCCACATCAAAAGGCAGAACAAGACTCCCAGTGTGTTTGATTTAGCTAGCACTGCTGGCCTATTTTGCATGGAAGTCTACTCGCTAGCGTTCTAACTCGAAGAAAAACAGTGTACAGAAACAGTGTCTTAGCTTCCGACGACCTCTCTGTGGGAGGAAGCAGTTTAGGGTGTACTGAGGGTGAGAGCCTGGGGCTGGGTTCCATTTCGTAAAATCGGGGTAGAGACAGGCCGGTACAGAAGGCAGCTCCCAAATCACATCATGCTTATGGGACTAGTAGCGTTGCCCCGGGGGTGCGGGTAGGCTGAAAGTCAGCCACCTACCTCGAAGGAAAAACTCGGTAGAGAATCCGAGCTTCAGCGAAAAGTGCCGCTCCTGAGGGTGGAAGCATTTTGTTGTGTGCGTGCGTGAGAGCACTGCAAGGGATTCCGAACCTCTATACGTGTGAGACTCAGACCCCAGCAAAAGGCAGAACATGGCTCCCCGTGTGTTTGATTTACCTAGCACTGAGGCCCTCCATTTGCATTGAAGTCTAATCGCTAGGGTTCTAACTCGAAGAAACAACAGTGTCCAAAACAGTGTTTTAGCTTGCGACGACCTCTCTGTGGGAGGAAGCAGTTTAGGGTGTACTTTGGGTGAGAGCAACCGGACTGGTCCCATTTCATAAAATCGAGGTAGAGGCAAGCCGGTACAGAAGACAGCTCACAAATCACATCATCGTTATGGGGCTAATAGCGTTGCCCCGTGGGTGCATGCAGGCTGAAAGTCAGCCACCTAACTCGACGGAAAAACTCGGTAGAGAATCCGTGGTTCAGCGAAAACAGCCGCTCCTGAGGGTAGAAGAATTTTGTTGTGTGCGTGCATGAGAGCACTGCAAGGGAGTCCAAACCTTTTTCCGAGTGAGACTCAGGCACCAGAAAAGGCATAACAAGACTCCCCATGTGTTTGATTTCGCTAGCACTGCGGCCCTCCATTTGCATTGAAGTCTAATCGCGAGGGTTCTAAGTCGAAGAAACAAGAGTGTACAGAGACCGTGTTTGAGCTCCCGACGACCTCTCGGTGGGAGGAAGCAGTTTAAGGTGGAGTTTGGGTGAGAGCCACGGGACTGTTGCCATTTCGTAAAATCGGGGTAGAGAACGCCTGTAGAGTAGGCAGTGCGCAAATCACATCACGGTTATGGGGCTAGTAGCGGTGCTCCGGGAGTGCGTGCAGGCTGAAATTCAGCCACCTCACTCGAAGGAAAAACTCGGTAGAGAATCAGTGCTTCAGCGAAAAGAGCCGCTCCTGAGGGTGGAAGCATTTCGTTGTGTGTGTTCGTGAGATTAGTGCAAGGGAGTCCAAAGCTATATACGAGTCAGACTCAGGCCACATCAAAAGGCAGAGCAAGACTCCCAGTGTGTTTGATGTAGCTAGCACTGCGGCCCTACTTTTGCATGGAAGTCTACTTGCTAGGGTTCTGATTCGAACAAACAACAGTGTACAGAAACAGTGTTTTAGCGTCCGACGACCTCTCTGTGGGTGGAAGCAGTTTCGCGTGTACTGTGGGTGGGAGCCACGGGACCTGTGCCATTTCGTAAAATCGGGGTAGAGACAAGCCGGTACAGAATGCAGCTCACAAATCACATCATGCTTCTGGGGCTAGTAGCGTTGCCCCGGGGGTGCGTGCAGGCTGAAAGTCAGCCACCTAACTCGACGGAAAAACTCGGTAGAGAATCCGTGCTTCAGCGAAAACAGCCGCTCCCGAGGGTGGAAGCACTTTGTTGTGTGCGTGCGTGAGAGCACTGCAAGGGAGTCCAAACCTTTTTCCGAGGGAGACTCAGGCCCCAGCAAAAGGCAGAACAAGACTCCCCGTGTGTTTGATTTCGCTAGCTCTGCGGCCCTCCATGTGCATTGATGTCTAATAGCTAGGGTTCTGACTCAAACAAACAACAGTGTATAGAAACACTGTTTTAGCTTCCGACGACCTCTCTGTGGGAGGAAGCAGTTTAGGGTGTACTGTGGGTGAGAGCCACAGGACCGGTTCCATTTCGTAAAACCGGAGTAGAGACAGGCCCGTACAGAAGGCAGCTCACAAATCACATCATGGTTATGGGGCTAGTAGCGTTGCCCCGGGGGTGCGTGAAGGTTGAAAGTCAGCCACCAAACCTGAAGGAAAAACTCGGTAGAGAATTCGTGCTTCAGCGAAAACAGCCGATCCTGAGGGTGGAAACATTTTGTTGTGTGCATTCGTGAAAGCACTGCAAGGGATTCCAAACCTATATACGAGTCATCCTCAGGCCCCAGCAAAAGGCAGAACAAGGCTCCCCGTGTTTTTTATTGAGCTAGCACTGAGGCCCTCCATTTGCATTGAACTCTTATCGCTAGGGTTCAAACTCGAAGAAACAACAGTGTACAGAACTGTGTTTTATCTTCCGACGACCTCTCTGTGCGAGGAAGCCGTTTAGCGTGTACTGTGGGTGAGAGCCACGGGACTGGTGCCATTTCGTAAAATCGGGGTAGAGACAAGCCGGTACAGAAGGCAGATCACAAATCACATCATGGTTATGGTTCTAGTAGCGTTGCCCCGGGGCTGCGTGCAGGCTGAAAGTCAGCCACCTAACTCGACAGAAAAACTCGGTAGAGGTTCCGTGCTTTACCGAAAACAGCCACTCCTGAGGGTGGAAGCCTTTTGGTGTGTGCGTGCGTGAGAGCACGGCAAGGGAGTCCAATCCTGTTCTGGGGGAGACTGAGGCCGCAGCAAAAGGCAGAACAAGACTCCCCGTGTGTTTGATTTAGCTAGAACTGCGGCCCTCCTTTTGCATTGAAGTCTAAACGCTAGGGTTGTGACTCCAACAAACAACAGTGTAGAGAAATAGTGTTTTAGCTTCTGACGACCACTCTGTGGGAGGAAGAAGTTTAGGGTGTACTTTGGGTGAGAGCCACGGGACGGGCTCCACTTCATAAAATCGGAGTCGAGACAGGCCGGAAAAGAAGGCAGCTCACCAATCACATCATGGTTATGGGGCTAGTAGCGTTGCCCCGGGGGTGCGTGCAGGTTGAAAGTCAGCCACCTAACTGCAAGGAAAAACTCGGTAGAGAATCCGTGTTTCCGCGAAAACAGCCGATCCTGAGGGTGGAAGCATTTTGTTGTGTGCGTGCATGAAAGCACTGCAAGGGATTCCAAACCTATATACGAGTCAGACTCAGGCCACATCAAAAGGCAGAAGGAGACTCCCAGTGTGTTCGATTTAGCTAGCACGGAGGCCCTAGTTTTGCATGAAAGTCTACTCGCTCGCGTTCTAACTCGAAGAAAGAAAAGTGTACAGAAACAATGTTTTAGCTTCCGACGACCTCTCTGTGGGAGGAAGCATTTTAGGGTGTTCTGTGGGTGAGAGCCTGGGGATGGGTTCCGTTTCATAAAATTGGGGTAGAGACAGGCCGGTACAGAAGGCAGCTCACAAATCACATCATGGTTATGGGGCTAGTAGCGTTGCCCCGGGGGTGCATGCAGGGTGAAAATCAGCCACCTAACACGAAGGGTAAACTCGGTAGAGAATCCGTGCTTCCGCGAAAACAGCCGCTCCTGAGGGTGGAAGCATTTTGTTGTGTGCGTGTGTGAGAGCACTGCAAGGGAGTCCAAAGCTATATACGAGTGAGAGTCAGACCCCAGCAAAGTTAGAACAAGGCTCCCCGTGTGTATGACTTAGCTAGCACTGAGGCCCTCCATTTGCACTGAAGTCTAATTGCTAGGGTTCTAACTCGAAGAAACAACAGTGTAAAGAGACAGTGTTTTAGCTTCCGACGACCTCTCTGTGGGAGGAAGCAGTTTAGTGTGTGCTTTCGTTGAGAGCCACGGGACTGGCTCCATTTCGTAAAATCGGGGTAGACACAGGCCGGTACGAAGGCAGCGCACAAATCACATCATGGTTATGGGGCTAGTAGCGTTGCCCCTGGGTTGCATGCAGACTGAAAGTCAGCCACCTAACTCGACGGACAAACTCGGTAGAGAATCCGTGCTTCAGCGAAAACAGCCGCTCCTGAGGGTGGAAGCATTTTGTTGTGTGCGTGCCTGAGAGCACTGCAAAGGAGTCCAAAGCTATATACGAGTCAGCCTCAGGCCACATCAAAAGGCAGAACAAGACTCCCAGTGTGTTTGATTTAGCTAGCACTGCTGGCCTATTTTGCATGGAAGTCTACTCGCTAGCGTTCTAACTCGAAGAAAAACAGTGTACAGAAACAGTGTCTTAGCTTCCGACGACCTCTCTGTGGGAGGAAGCAGTTTAGGGTGTACTGAGGGTGAGAGCCTGGGGCTGGGTTCCATTTCGTAAAATCGGGGTAGAGACAGGCCGGTACAGAAGGCAGCTCCCAAATCACATCATGCTTATGGGACTAGTAGCGTTGCCCCGGGGGTGCGGGTAGGCTGAAAGTCAGCCACCTACCTCGAAGGAAAAACTCGGTAGAGAATCCGAGCTTCAGCGAAAAGTGCCGCTCCTGAGGGTGGAAGCATTTTGTTGTGTGCGTGCGTGAGAGCACTGCAAGGGATTCCGAACCTCTATACGTGTGAGACTCAGACCCCAGCAAAAGGCAGAACATGGCTCCCCGTGTGTTTGATTTACCTAGCACTGAGGCCCTCCATTTGCATTGAAGTCTAATCGCTAGGGTTCTAACTCGAAGAAACAACAGTGTCCAAAACAGTGTTTTAGCTTGCGACGACCTCTCTGTGGGAGGAAGCAGTTTAGGGTGTACTTTGGGTGAGAGCAACCGGACTGGTCCCATTTCATAAAATCGAGGTAGAGGCAAGCCGGTACAGAAGACAGCTCACAAATCACATCATCGTTATGGGGCTAATAGCGTTGCCCCGTGGGTGCATGCAGGCTGAAAGTCAGCCACCTAACTCGACGGAAAAACTCGGTAGAGAATCCGTGGTTCAGCGAAAACAGCCGCTCCTGAGGGTAGAAGAATTTTGTTGTGTGCGTGCATGAGAGCACTGCAAGGGAGTCCAAACCTTTTTCCGAGTGAGACTCAGGCACCAGAAAAGGCATAACAAGACTCCCCATGTGTTTGATTTCGCTAGCACTGCGGCCCTCCATTTGCATTGAAGTCTAATCGCGAGGGTTCTAAGTCGAAGAAACAAGAGTGTACAGAGACCGTGTTTGAGCTCCCGACGACCTCTCGGTGGGAGGAAGCAGTTTAAGGTGGAGTTTGGGTGAGAGCCACGGGACTGTTGCCATTTCGTAAAATCGGGGTAGAGAACGCCTGTAGAGTAGGCAGTGCGCAAATCACATCACGGTTATGGGGCTAGTAGCGGTGCTCCGGGAGTGCGTGCAGGCTGAAATTCAGCCACCTCACTCGAAGGAAAAACTCGGTAGAGAATCAGTGCTTCAGCGAAAAGAGCCGCTCCTGAGGGTGGAAGCATTTCGTTGTGTGTGTTCGTGAGATTAGTGCAAGGGAGTCCAAAGCTATATACGAGTCAGACTCAGGCCACATCAAAAGGCAGAGCAAGACTCCCAGTGTGTTTGATGTAGCTAGCACTGCGGCCCTACTTTTGCATGGAAGTCTACTTGCTAGGGTTCTGATTCGAACAAACAACAGTGTACAGAAACAGTGTTTTAGCGTCCGACGACCTCTCTGTGGGTGGAAGCAGTTTCGCGTGTACTGTGGGTGGGAGCCACGGGACCTGTGCCATTTCGTAAAATCGGGGTAGAGACAAGCCGGTACAGAATGCAGCTCACAAATCACATCATGCTTCTGGGGCTAGTAGCGTTGCCCCGGGGGTGCGTGCAGGCTGAAAGTCAGCCACCTAACTCGACGGAAAAACTCGGTAGAGAATCCGTGCTTCAGCGAAAACAGCCGCTCCCGAGGGTGGAAGCACTTTGTTGTGTGCGTGCGTGAGAGCACTGCAAGGGAGTCCAAACCTTTTTCCGAGGGAGACTCAGGCCCCAGCAAAAGGCAGAACAAGACTCCCCGTGTGTTTGATTTCGCTAGCTCTGCGGCCCTCCATGTGCATTGATGTCTAATAGCTAGGGTTCTGACTCAAACAAACAACAGTGTATAGAAACACTGTTTTAGCTTCCGACGACCTCTCTGTGGGAGGAAGCAGTTTAGGGTGTACTGTGGGTGAGAGCCACAGGACCGGTTCCATTTCGTAAAACCGGAGTAGAGACAGGCCCGTACAGAAGGCAGCTCACAAATCACATCATGGTTATGGGGCTAGTAGCGTTGCCCCGGGGGTGCGTGAAGGTTGAAAGTCAGCCACCAAACCTGAAGGAAAAACTCGGTAGAGAATTCGTGCTTCAGCGAAAACAGCCGATCCTGAGGGTGGAAACATTTTGTTGTGTGCATTCGTGAAAGCACTGCAAGGGATTCCAAACCTATATACGAGTCATCCTCAGGCCCCAGCAAAAGGCAGAACAAGGCTCCCCGTGTTTTTTATTGAGCTAGCACTGAGGCCCTCCATTTGCATTGAACTCTTATCGCTAGGGTTCAAACTCGAAGAAACAACAGTGTACAGAACTGTGTTTTATCTTCCGACGACCTCTCTGTGCGAGGAAGCCGTTTAGCGTGTACTGTGGGTGAGAGCCACGGGACTGGTGCCATTTCGTAAAATCGGGGTAGAGACAAGCCGGTACAGAAGGCAGATCACAAATCACATCATGGTTATGGTTCTAGTAGCGTTGCCCCGGGGCTGCGTGCAGGCTGAAAGTCAGCCACCTAACTCGACAGAAAAACTCGGTAGAGGTTCCGTGCTTTACCGAAAACAGCCACTCCTGAGGGTGGAAGCCTTTTGGTGTGTGCGTGCGTGAGAGCACGGCAAGGGAGTCCAATCCTGTTCTGGGGGAGACTGAGGCCGCAGCAAAAGGCAGAACAAGACTCCCCGTGTGTTTGATTTAGCTAGAACTGCGGCCCTCCTTTTGCATTGAAGTCTAAACGCTAGGGTTGTGACTCCAACAAACAACAGTGTAGAGAAATAGTGTTTTAGCTTCTGACGACCACTCTGTGGGAGGAAGAAGTTTAGGGTGTACTTTGGGTGAGAGCCACGGGACGGGCTCCACTTCATAAAATCGGAGTCGAGACAGGCCGGAAAAGAAGGCAGCTCACCAATCACATCATGGTTATGGGGCTAGTAGCGTTGCCCCGGGGGTGCGTGCAGGTTGAAAGTCAGCCACCTAACTGCAAGGAAAAACTCGGTAGAGAATCCGTGTTTCCGCGAAAACAGCCGATCCTGAGGGTGGAAGCATTTTGTTGTGTGCGTGCATGAAAGCACTGCAAGGGATTCCAAACCTATATACGAGTCAGACTCAGGCCACATCAAAAGGCAGAAGGAGACTCCCAGTGTGTTCGATTTAGCTAGCACGGAGGCCCTAGTTTTGCATGAAAGTCTACTCGCTCGCGTTCTAACTCGAAGAAAGAAAAGTGTACAGAAACAATGTTTTAGCTTCCGACGACCTCTCTGTGGGAGGAAGCATTTTAGGGTGTTCTGTGGGTGAGAGCCTGGGGATGGGTTCCGTTTCATAAAATTGGGGTAGAGACAGGCCGGTACAGAAGGCAGCTCACAAATCACATCATGGTTATGGGGCTAGTAGCGTTGCCCCGGGGGTGCATGCAGGGTGAAAATCAGCCACCTAACACGAAGGGTAAACTCGGTAGAGAATCCGTGCTTCCGCGAAAACAGCCGCTCCTGAGGGTGGAAGCATTTTGTTGTGTGCGTGTGTGAGAGCACTGCAAGGGAGTCCAAAGCTATATACGAGTGAGAGTCAGACCCCAGCAAAGTTAGAACAAGGCTCCCCGTGTGTATGACTTAGCTAGCACTGAGGCCCTCCATTTGCACTGAAGTCTAATTGCTAGGGTTCTAACTCGAAGAAACAACAGTGTAAAGAGACAGTGTTTTAGCTTCCGACGACCTCTCTGTGGGAGGAAGCAGTTTAGTGTGTGCTTTCGTTGAGAGCCACGGGACTGGCTCCATTTCGTAAAATCGGGGTAGACACAGGCCGGTACGAAGGCAGCGCACAAATCACATCATGGTTATGGGGCTAGTAGCGTTGCCCCTGGGTTGCATGCAGACTGAAAGTCAGCCACCTAACTCGACGGACAAACTCGGTAGAGAATCCGTGCTTCAGCGAAAACAGCCGCTCCTGAGGGTGGAAGCATTTTGTTGTGTGCGTGCCTGAGAGCACTGCAAAGGAGTCCAAAGCTATATACGAGTCAGCCTCAGGCCACATCAAAAGGCAGAACAAGACTCCCAGTGTGTTTGATTTAGCTAGCACTGCTGGCCTATTTTGCATGGAAGTCTACTCGCTAGCGTTCTAACTCGAAGAAAAACAGTGTACAGAAACAGTGTCTTAGCTTCCGACGACCTCTCTGTGGGAGGAAGCAGTTTAGGGTGTACTGAGGGTGAGAGCCTGGGGCTGGGTTCCATTTCGTAAAATCGGGGTAGAGACAGGCCGGTACAGAAGGCAGCTCCCAAATCACATCATGCTTATGGGACTAGTAGCGTTGCCCCGGGGGTGCGGGTAGGCTGAAAGTCAGCCACCTACCTCGAAGGAAAAACTCGGTAGAGAATCCGAGCTTCAGCGAAAAGTGCCGCTCCTGAGGGTGGAAGCATTTTGTTGTGTGCGTGCGTGAGAGCACTGCAAGGGATTCCGAACCTCTATACGTGTGAGACTCAGACCCCAGCAAAAGGCAGAACATGGCTCCCCGTGTGTTTGATTTACCTAGCACTGAGGCCCTCCATTTGCATTGAAGTCTAATCGCTAGGGTTCTAACTCGAAGAAACAACAGTGTCCAAAACAGTGTTTTAGCTTGCGACGACCTCTCTGTGGGAGGAAGCAGTTTAGGGTGTACTTTGGGTGAGAGCAACCGGACTGGTCCCATTTCATAAAATCGAGGTAGAGGCAAGCCGGTACAGAAGACAGCTCACAAATCACATCATCGTTATGGGGCTAATAGCGTTGCCCCGTGGGTGCATGCAGGCTGAAAGTCAGCCACCTAACTCGACGGAAAAACTCGGTAGAGAATCCGTGGTTCAGCGAAAACAGCCGCTCCTGAGGGTAGAAGAATTTTGTTGTGTGCGTGCATGAGAGCACTGCAAGGGAGTCCAAACCTTTTTCCGAGTGAGACTCAGGCACCAGAAAAGGCATAACAAGACTCCCCATGTGTTTGATTTCGCTAGCACTGCGGCCCTCCATTTGCATTGAAGTCTAATCGCGAGGGTTCTAAGTCGAAGAAACAAGAGTGTACAGAGACCGTGTTTGAGCTCCCGACGACCTCTCGGTGGGAGGAAGCAGTTTAAGGTGGAGTTTGGGTGAGAGCCACGGGACTGTTGCCATTTCGTAAAATCGGGGTAGAGAACGCCTGTAGAGTAGGCAGTGCGCAAATCACATCACGGTTATGGGGCTAGTAGCGGTGCTCCGGGAGTGCGTGCAGGCTGAAATTCAGCCACCTCACTCGAAGGAAAAACTCGGTAGAGAATCAGTGCTTCAGCGAAAAGAGCCGCTCCTGAGGGTGGAAGCATTTCGTTGTGTGTGTTCGTGAGATTAGTGCAAGGGAGTCCAAAGCTATATACGAGTCAGACTCAGGCCACATCAAAAGGCAGAGCAAGACTCCCAGTGTGTTTGATGTAGCTAGCACTGCGGCCCTACTTTTGCATGGAAGTCTACTTGCTAGGGTTCTGATTCGAACAAACAACAGTGTACAGAAACAGTGTTTTAGCGTCCGACGACCTCTCTGTGGGTGGAAGCAGTTTCGCGTGTACTGTGGGTGGGAGCCACGGGACCTGTGCCATTTCGTAAAATCGGGGTAGAGACAAGCCGGTACAGAATGCAGCTCACAAATCACATCATGCTTCTGGGGCTAGTAGCGTTGCCCCGGGGGTGCGTGCAGGCTGAAAGTCAGCCACCTAACTCGACGGAAAAACTCGGTAGAGAATCCGTGCTTCAGCGAAAACAGCCGCTCCCGAGGGTGGAAGCACTTTGTTGTGTGCGTGCGTGAGAGCACTGCAAGGGAGTCCAAACCTTTTTCCGAGGGAGACTCAGGCCCCAGCAAAAGGCAGAACAAGACTCCCCGTGTGTTTGATTTCGCTAGCTCTGCGGCCCTCCATGTGCATTGATGTCTAATAGCTAGGGTTCTGACTCAAACAAACAACAGTGTATAGAAACACTGTTTTAGCTTCCGACGACCTCTCTGTGGGAGGAAGCAGTTTAGGGTGTACTGTGGGTGAGAGCCACAGGACCGGTTCCATTTCGTAAAACCGGAGTAGAGACAGGCCCGTACAGAAGGCAGCTCACAAATCACATCATGGTTATGGGGCTAGTAGCGTTGCCCCGGGGGTGCGTGAAGGTTGAAAGTCAGCCACCAAACCTGAAGGAAAAACTCGGTAGAGAATTCGTGCTTCAGCGAAAACAGCCGATCCTGAGGGTGGAAACATTTTGTTGTGTGCATTCGTGAAAGCACTGCAAGGGATTCCAAACCTATATACGAGTCATCCTCAGGCCCCAGCAAAAGGCAGAACAAGGCTCCCCGTGTTTTTTATTGAGCTAGCACTGAGGCCCTCCATTTGCATTGAACTCTTATCGCTAGGGTTCAAACTCGAAGAAACAACAGTGTACAGAACTGTGTTTTATCTTCCGACGACCTCTCTGTGCGAGGAAGCCGTTTAGCGTGTACTGTGGGTGAGAGCCACGGGACTGGTGCCATTTCGTAAAATCGGGGTAGAGACAAGCCGGTACAGAAGGCAGATCACAAATCACATCATGGTTATGGTTCTAGTAGCGTTGCCCCGGGGCTGCGTGCAGGCTGAAAGTCAGCCACCTAACTCGACAGAAAAACTCGGTAGAGGTTCCGTGCTTTACCGAAAACAGCCACTCCTGAGGGTGGAAGCCTTTTGGTGTGTGCGTGCGTGAGAGCACGGCAAGGGAGTCCAATCCTGTTCTGGGGGAGACTGAGGCCGCAGCAAAAGGCAGAACAAGACTCCCCGTGTGTTTGATTTAGCTAGAACTGCGGCCCTCCTTTTGCATTGAAGTCTAAACGCTAGGGTTGTGACTCCAACAAACAACAGTGTAGAGAAATAGTGTTTTAGCTTCTGACGACCACTCTGTGGGAGGAAGAAGTTTAGGGTGTACTTTGGGTGAGAGCCACGGGACGGGCTCCACTTCATAAAATCGGAGTCGAGACAGGCCGGAAAAGAAGGCAGCTCACCAATCACATCATGGTTATGGGGCTAGTAGCGTTGCCCCGGGGGTGCGTGCAGGTTGAAAGTCAGCCACCTAACTGCAAGGAAAAACTCGGTAGAGAATCCGTGTTTCCGCGAAAACAGCCGATCCTGAGGGTGGAAGCATTTTGTTGTGTGCGTGCATGAAAGCACTGCAAGGGATTCCAAACCTATATACGAGTCAGACTCAGGCCACATCAAAAGGCAGAAGGAGACTCCCAGTGTGTTCGATTTAGCTAGCACGGAGGCCCTAGTTTTGCATGAAAGTCTACTCGCTCGCGTTCTAACTCGAAGAAAGAAAAGTGTACAGAAACAATGTTTTAGCTTCCGACGACCTCTCTGTGGGAGGAAGCATTTTAGGGTGTTCTGTGGGTGAGAGCCTGGGGATGGGTTCCGTTTCATAAAATTGGGGTAGAGACAGGCCGGTACAGAAGGCAGCTCACAAATCACATCATGGTTATGGGGCTAGTAGCGTTGCCCCGGGGGTGCATGCAGGGTGAAAATCAGCCACCTAACACGAAGGGTAAACTCGGTAGAGAATCCGTGCTTCCGCGAAAACAGCCGCTCCTGAGGGTGGAAGCATTTTGTTGTGTGCGTGTGTGAGAGCACTGCAAGGGAGTCCAAAGCTATATACGAGTGAGAGTCAGACCCCAGCAAAGTTAGAACAAGGCTCCCCGTGTGTATGACTTAGCTAGCACTGAGGCCCTCCATTTGCACTGAAGTCTAATTGCTAGGGTTCTAACTCGAAGAAACAACAGTGTAAAGAGACAGTGTTTTAGCTTCCGACGACCTCTCTGTGGGAGGAAGCAGTTTAGTGTGTGCTTTCGTTAAGAGCCACGGGACTGGCTCCATTTCGTAAAATCGGGGTAGACACAGGCCGGTACGAAGGCAGCGCACAAATCACATCATGGTTATGGGGCTAGTAGCGTTGCCCCTGGGTTGCATGCAGACTGAAAGTCAGCCACCTAACTCGACGGACAAACTCGGTAGAGAATCCGTGCTTCAGCGAAAACAGCCGCTCCTGAGGGTGGAAGCATTTTGTTGTGTGCGTGCCTGAGAGCACTGCAAAGGAGTCCAAAGCTATATACGAGTCAGCCTCAGGCCACATCAAAAGGCAGAACAAGACTCCCAGTGTGTTTGATTTAGCTAGCACTGCTGGCCTATTTTGCATGGAAGTCTACTCGCTAGCGTTCTAACTCGAAGAAAAACAGTGTACAGAAACAGTGTCTTAGCTTCCGACGACCTCTCTGTGGGAGGAAGCAGTTTAGGGTGTACTGAGGGTGAGAGCCTGGGGCTGGGTTCCATTTCGTAAAATCGGGGTAGAGACAGGCCGGTACAGAAGGCAGCTCCCAAATCACATCATGCTTATGGGACTAGTAGCGTTGCCCCGGGGGTGCGGGTAGGCTGAAAGTCAGCCACCTACCTCGAAGGAAAAACTCGGTAGAGAATCCGAGCTTCAGCGAAAAGTGCCGCTCCTGAGGGTGGAAGCATTTTGTTGTGTGCGTGCGTGAGAGCACTGCAAGGGATTCCGAACCTCTATACGTGTGAGACTCAGACCCCAGCAAAAGGCAGAACATGGCTCCCCGTGTGTTTGATTTACCTAGCACTGAGGCCCTCCATTTGCATTGAAGTCTAATCGCTAGGGTTCTAACTCGAAGAAACAACAGTGTCCAAAACAGTGTTTTAGCTTGCGACGACCTCTCTGTGGGAGGAAGCAGTTTAGGGTGTACTTTGGGTGAGAGCAACCGGACTGGTCCCATTTCATAAAATCGAGGTAGAGGCAAGCCGGTACAGAAGACAGCTCACAAATCACATCATCGTTATGGGGCTAATAGCGTTGCCCCGTGGGTGCATGCAGGCTGAAAGTCAGCCACCTAACTCGACGGAAAAACTCGGTAGAGAATCCGTGGTTCAGCGAAAACAGCCGCTCCTGAGGGTAGAAGAATTTTGTTGTGTGCGTGCATGAGAGCACTGCAAGGGAGTCCAAACCTTTTTCCGAGTGAGACTCAGGCACCAGAAAAGGCATAACAAGACTCCCCATGTGTTTGATTTCGCTAGCACTGCGGCCCTCCATTTGCATTGAAGTCTAATCGCGAGGGTTCTAAGTCGAAGAAACAAGAGTGTACAGAGACCGTGTTTGAGCTCCCGACGACCTCTCGGTGGGAGGAAGCAGTTTAAGGTGGAGTTTGGGTGAGAGCCACGGGACTGTTGCCATTTCGTAAAATCGGGGTAGAGAACGCCTGTAGAGTAGGCAGTGCGCAAATCACATCACGGTTATGGGGCTAGTAGCGGTGCTCCGGGAGTGCGTGCAGGCTGAAATTCAGCCACCTCACTCGAAGGAAAAACTCGGTAGAGAATCAGTGCTTCAGCGAAAAGAGCCGCTCCTGAGGGTGGAAGCATTTCGTTGTGTGTGTTCGTGAGATTAGTGCAAGGGAGTCCAAAGCTATATACGAGTCAGACTCAGGCCACATCAAAAGGCAGAGCAAGACTCCCAGTGTGTTTGATGTAGCTAGCACTGCGGCCCTACTTTTGCATGGAAGTCTACTTGCTAGGGTTCTGATTCGAACAAACAACAGTGTACAGAAACAGTGTTTTAGCGTCCGACGACCTCTCTGTGGGTGGAAGCAGTTTCGCGTGTACTGTGGGTGGGAGCCACGGGACCTGTGCCATTTCGTAAAATCGGGGTAGAGACAAGCCGGTACAGAATGCAGCTCACAAATCACATCATGCTTCTGGGGCTAGTAGCGTTGCCCCGGGGGTGCGTGCAGGCTGAAAGTCAGCCACCTAACTCGACGGAAAAACTCGGTAGAGAATCCGTGCTTCAGCGAAAACAGCCGCTCCCGAGGGTGGAAGCACTTTGTTGTGTGCGTGCGTGAGAGCACTGCAAGGGAGTCCAAACCTTTTTCCGAGGGAGACTCAGGCCCCAGCAAAAGGCAGAACAAGACTCCCCGTGTGTTTGATTTCGCTAGCTCTGCGGCCCTCCATGTGCATTGATGTCTAATAGCTAGGGTTCTGACTCAAACAAACAACAGTGTATAGAAACACTGTTTTAGCTTCCGACGACCTCTCTGTGGGAGGAAGCAGTTTAGGGTGTACTGTGGGTGAGAGCCACAGGACCGGTTCCATTTCGTAAAACCGGAGTAGAGACAGGCCCGTACAGAAGGCAGCTCACAAATCACATCATGGTTATGGGGCTAGTAGCGTTGCCCCGGGGGTGCGTGAAGGTTGAAAGTCAGCCACCAAACCTGAAGGAAAAACTCGGTAGAGAATTCGTGCTTCAGCGAAAACAGCCGATCCTGAGGGTGGAAACATTTTGTTGTGTGCATTCGTGAAAGCACTGCAAGGGATTCCAAACCTATATACGAGTCATCCTCAGGCCCCAGCAAAAGGCAGAACAAGGCTCCCCGTGTTTTTTATTGAGCTAGCACTGAGGCCCTCCATTTGCATTGAACTCTTATCGCTAGGGTTCAAACTCGAAGAAACAACAGTGTACAGAACTGTGTTTTATCTTCCGACGACCTCTCTGTGCGAGGAAGCCGTTTAGCGTGTACTGTGGGTGAGAGCCACGGGACTGGTGCCATTTCGTAAAATCGGGGTAGAGACAAGCCGGTCCAGAAGGCAGATCACAAATCACATCATGGTTATGGTTCTAGTAGCGTTGCCCCGGGGCTGCGTGCAGGCTGAAAGTCAGCCACCTAACTCGACAGAAAAACTCGGTAGAGGTTCCGTGCTTTACCGAAAACAGCCACTCCTGAGGGTGGAAGCCTTTTGGTGTGTGCGTGCGTGAGAGCACGGCAAGGGAGTCCAATCCTGTTCTGGGGGAGACTGAGGCCGCAGCAAAAGGCAGAACAAGACTCCCCGTGTGTTTGATTTAGCTAGAACTGCGGCCCTCCTTTTGCATTGAAGTCTAAACGCTAGGGTTGTGACTCCAACAAACAACAGTGTAGAGAAATAGTGTTTTAGCTTCTGACGACCACTCTGTGGGAGGAAGAAGTTTAGGGTGTACTTTGGGTGAGAGCCACGGGACGGGCTCCACTTCATAAAATCGGAGTCGAGACAGGCCGGAAAAGAAGGCAGCTCACCAATCACATCATGGTTATGGGGCTAGTAGCGTTGCCCCGGGGGTGCGTGCAGGTTGAAAGTCAGCCACCTAACTGCAAGGAAAAACTCGGTAGAGAATCCGTGTTTCCGCGAAAACAGCCGATCCTGAGGGTGGAAGCATTTTGTTGTGTGCGTGCATGAAAGCACTGCAAGGGATTCCAAACCTATATACGAGTCAGACTCAGGCCACATCAAAAGGCAGAAGGAGACTCCCAGTGTGTTCGATTTAGCTAGCACGGAGGCCCTAGTTTTGCATGAAAGTCTACTCGCTCGCGTTCTAACTCGAAGAAAGAAAAGTGTACAGAAACAATGTTTTAGCTTCCGACGACCTCTCTGTGGGAGGAAGCATTTTAGGGTGTTCTGTGGGTGAGAGCCTGGGGATGGGTTCCGTTTCATAAAATTGGGGTAGAGACAGGCCGGTACAGAAGGCAGCTCACAAATCACATCATGGTTATGGGGCTAGTAGCGTTGCCCCGGGGGTGCATGCAGGGTGAAAATCAGCCACCTAACACGAAGGGTAAACTCGGTAGAGAATCCGTGCTTCCGCGAAAACAGCCGCTCCTGAGGGTGGAAGCATTTTGTTGTGTGCGTGTGTGAGAGCACTGCAAGGGAGTCCAAAGCTATATACGAGTGAGAGTCAGACCCCAGCAAAGTTAGAACAAGGCTCCCCGTGTGTATGACTTAGCTAGCACTGAGGCCCTCCATTTGCACTGAAGTCTAATTGCTAGGGTTCTAACTCGAAGAAACAACAGTGTAAAGAGACAGTGTTTTAGCTTCCGACGACCTCTCTGTGGGAGGAAGCAGTTTAGTGTGTGCTTTCGTTGAGAGCCACGGGACTGGCTCCATTTCGTAAAATCGGGGTAGACACAGGCCGGTACGAAGGCAGCGCACAAATCACATCATGGTTATGGGGCTAGTAGCGTTGCCCCTGGGTTGCATGCAGACTGAAAGTCAGCCACCTAACTCGACGGACAAACTCGGTAGAGAATCCGTGCTTCAGCGAAAACAGCCGCTCCTGAGGGTGGAAGCATTTTGTTGTGTGCGTGCCTGAGAGCACTGCAAAGGAGTCCAAAGCTATATACGAGTCAGCCTCAGGCCACATCAAAAGGCAGAACAAGACTCCCAGTGTGTTTGATTTAGCTAGCACTGCTGGCCTATTTTGCATGGAAGTCTACTCGCTAGCGTTCTAACTCGAAGAAAAACAGTGTACAGAAACAGTGTCTTAGCTTCCAACGACCTCTCTGTGGGAGGAAGCAGTTTAGGGTGTACTGAGGGTGAGAGCCTGGGGCTGGGTTCCATTTCGTAAAATCGGGGTAGAGACAGGCCGGTACAGAAGGCAGCTCCCAAATCACATCATGCTTATGGGACTAGTAGCGTTGCCCCGGGGGTGCGGGTAGGCTGAAAGTCAGCCACCTACCTCGAAGGAAAAACTCGGTAGAGAATCCGAGCTTCAGCGAAAAGTGCCGCTCCTGAGGGTGGAAGCATTTTGTTGTGTGCGTGCGTGAGAGCACTGCAAGGGATTCCGAACCTCTATACGTGTGAGACTCAGACCCCAGCAAAAGGCAGAACATGGCTCCCCGTGTGTTTGATTTACCTAGCACTGAGGCCCTCCATTTGCATTGAAGTCTAATCGCTAGGGTTCTAACTCGAAGAAACAACAGTGTCCAAAACAGTGTTTTAGCTTGCGACGACCTCTCTGTGGGAGGAAGCAGTTTAGGGTGTACTTTGGGTGAGAGCAACCGGACTGGTCCCATTTCATAAAATCGAGGTAGAGGCAAGCCGGTACAGAAGACAGCTCACAAATCACATCATCGTTATGGGGCTAATAGCGTTGCCCCGTGGGTGCATGCAGGCTGAAAGTCAGCCACCTAACTCGACGGAAAAACTCGGTAGAGAATCCGTGGTTCAGCGAAAACAGCCGCTCCTGAGGGTAGAAGAATTTTGTTGTGTGCGTGCATGAGAGCACTGCAAGGGAGTCCAAACCTTTTTCCGAGTGAGACTCAGGCACCAGAAAAGGCATAACAAGACTCCCCATGTGTTTGATTTCGCTAGCCACTGCGGCCCTCCATTTGCATTGAAGTCTAATCGCGAGGGTTCTAAGTCGAAGAAACAAGAGTGTACAGAGACCGTGTTTTAGCTCCCGACGACCTCTCGGTGGGAGGAAGCAGTTTAAGGTGGAGTTTGGGTGAGAGCCACGGGACTGTTGCCATTTCGTAAAATCGGGGTAGAGAACGCCTGTAGAGTAGGCAGTGCGCAAATCACATCACGGTTATGGGGCTAGTAGCGGTGCTCCGGGAGTGCGTGCAGGCTGAAATTCAGCCACCTCACTCGAAGGAAAAACTCGGTAGAGAATCAGTGCTTCAGCGAAAAGAGCCGCTCCTGAGGGTGGAAGCATTTCGTTGTGTGTGTTCGTGAGATTAGTGCAAGGGAGTCCAAAGCTATATACGAGTCAGACTCAGGCCACATCAAAAGGCAGAGCAAGACTCCCAGTGTGTTTGATGTAGCTAGCACTGCGGCCCTACTTTTGCATGGAAGTCTACTTGCTAGGGTTCTGATTCGAACAAACAACAGTGTACAGAAACAGTGTTTTAGCGTCCGACGACCTCTCTGTGGGTGGAAGCAGTTTCGCGTGTACTGTGGGTGGGAGCCACGGGACCTGTGCCATTTCGTAAAATCGGGGTAGAGACAAGCCGGTACAGAATGCAGCTCACAAATCACATCATGCTTCTGGGGCTAGTAGCGTTGCCCCGGGGGTGCGTGCAGGCTGAAAGTCAGCCACCTAACTCGACGGAAAAACTCGGTAGAGAATCCGTGCTTCAGCGAAAACAGCCGCTCCCGAGGGTGGAAGCACTTTGTTGTGTGCGTGCGTGAGAGCACTGCAAGGGAGTCCAAACCTTTTTCCGAGGGAGACTCAGGCCCCAGCAAAAGGCAGAACAAGACTCCCCGTGTGTTTGATTTCGCTAGCTCTGCGGCCCTCCATGTGCATTGATGTCTAATAGCTAGGGTTCTGACTCAAACAAACAACAGTGTATAGAAACACTGTTTTAGCTTCCGACGACCTCTCTGTGGGAGGAAGCAGTTTAGGGTGTACTGTGGGTGAGAGCCACAGGACCGGTTCCATTTCGTAAAACCGGAGTAGAGACAGGCCCGTACAGAAGGCAGCTCACAAATCACATCATGGTTATGGGGCTAGTAGCGTTGCCCCGGGGGTGCGTGAAGGTTGAAAGTCAGCCACCAAACCTGAAGGAAAAACTCGGTAGAGAATTCGTGCTTCAGCGAAAACAGCCGATCCTGAGGGTGGAAACATTTTGTTGTGTGCATTCGTGAAAGCACTGCAAGGGATTCCAAACCTATATACGAGTCATCCTCAGGCCCCAGCAAAAGGCAGAACAAGGCTCCCCGTGTTTTTTATTGAGCTAGCACTGAGGCCCTCCATTTGCATTGAACTCTTATCGCTAGGGTTCAAACTCGAAGAAACAACAGTGTACAGAACTGTGTTTTATCTTCCGACGACCTCTCTGTGCGAGGAAGCCGTTTAGCGTGTACTGTGGGTGAGAGCCACGGGACTGGTGCCATTTCGTAAAATCGGGGTAGAGACAAGCCGGTCCAGAAGGCAGATCACAAATCACATCATGGTTATGGTTCTAGTAGCGTTGCCCCGGGGCTGCGTGCAGGCTGAAAGTCAGCCACCTAACTCGACAGAAAAACTCGGTAGAGGTTCCGTGCTTTACCGAAAACAGCCACTCCTGAGGGTGGAAGCCTTTTGGTGTGTGCGTGCGTGAGAGCACGGCAAGGGAGTCCAATCCTGTTCTGGGGGAGACTGAGGCCGCAGCAAAAGGCAGAACAAGACTCCCCGTGTGTTTGATTTAGCTAGAACTGCGGCCCTCCTTTTGCATTGAAGTCTAAACGCTAGGGTTGTGACTCCAACAAACAACAGTGTAGAGAAATAGTGTTTTAGCTTCTGACGACCACTCTGTGGGAGGAAGAAGTTTAGGGTGTACTTTGGGTGAGAGCCACGGGACGGGCTCCACTTCATAAAATCGGAGTCGAGACAGGCCGGAAAAGAAGGCAGCTCACCAATCACATCATGGTTATGGGGCTAGTAGCGTTGCCCCGGGGGTGCGTGCAGGTTGAAAGTCAGCCACCTAACTGCAAGGAAAAACTCGGTAGAGAATCCGTGTTTCCGCGAAAACAGCCGATCCTGAGGGTGGAAGCATTTTGTTGTGTGCGTGCATGAAAGCACTGCAAGGGATTCCAAACCTATATACGAGTCAGACTCAGGCCACATCAAAAGGCAGAAGGAGACTCCCAGTGTGTTCGATTTAGCTAGCACGGAGGCCCTAGTTTTGCATGAAAGTCTACTCGCTCGCGTTCTAACTCGAAGAAAGAAAAGTGTACAGAAACAATGTTTTAGCTTCCGACGACCTCTCTGTGGGAGGAAGCATTTTAGGGTGTTCTGTGGGTGAGAGCCTGGGGATGGGTTCCGTTTCATAAAATTGGGGTAGAGACAGGCCGGTACAGAAGGCAGCTCACAAATCACATCATGGTTATGGGGCTAGTAGCGTTGCCCCGGGGGTGCATGCAGGGTGAAAATCAGCCACCTAACACGAAGGGTAAACTCGGTAGAGAATCCGTGCTTCCGCGAAAACAGCCGCTCCTGAGGGTGGAAGCATTTTGTTGTGTGCGTGTGTGAGAGCACTGCAAGGGAGTCCAAAGCTATATACGAGTGAGAGTCAGACCCCAGCAAAGTTAGAACAAGGCTCCCCGTGTGTATGACTTAGCTAGCACTGAGGCCCTCCATTTGCACTGAAGTCTAATTGCTAGGGTTCTAACTCGAAGAAACAACAGTGTAAAGAGACAGTGTTTTAGCTTCCGACGACCTCTCTGTGGGAGGAAGCAGTTTAGTGTGTGCTTTCGTTGAGAGCCACGGGACTGGCTCCATTTCGTAAAATCGGGGTAGACACAGGCCGGTACGAAGGCAGCGCACAAATCACATCATGGTTATGGGGCTAGTAGCGTTGCCCCTGGGTTGCATGCAGACTGAAAGTCAGCCACCTAACTCGACGGACAAACTCGGTAGAGAATCCGTGCTTCAGCGAAAACAGCCGCTCCTGAGGGTGGAAGCATTTTGTTGTGTGCGTGCCTGAGAGCACTGCAAAGGAGTCCAAAGCTATATACGAGTCAGCCTCAGGCCACATCAAAAGGCAGAACAAGACTCCCAGTGTGTTTGATTTAGCTAGCACTGCTGGCCTATTTTGCATGGAAGTCTACTCGCTAGCGTTCTAACTCGAAGAAAAACAGTGTACAGAAACAGTGTCTTAGCTTCCAACGACCTCTCTGTGGGAGGAAGCAGTTTAGGGTGTACTGAGGGTGAGAGCCTGGGGCTGGGTTCCATTTCGTAAAATCGGGGTAGAGACAGGCCGGTACAGAAGGCAGCTCCCAAATCACATCATGCTTATGGGACTAGTAGCGTTGCCCCGGGGGTGCGGGTAGGCTGAAAGTCAGCCACCTACCTCGAAGGAAAAACTCGGTAGAGAATCCGAGCTTCAGCGAAAAGTGCCGCTCCTGAGGGTGGAAGCATTTTGTTGTGTGCGTGCGTGAGAGCACTGCAAGGGATTCCGAACCTCTATACGTGTGAGACTCAGACCCCAGCAAAAGGCAGAACATGGCTCCCCATGTGTTTGATTTACCTAGCACTGAGGCCCTCCATTTGCATTGAAGTCTAATCGCTAGGGTTCTAACTCGAAGAAACAACAGTGTCCAAAACAGTGTTTTAGCTTGCGACGACCTCTCTGTGGGAGGAAGCAGTTTAGGGTGTACTTTGGGTGAGAGCAACCGGACTGGTCCCATTTCATAAAATCGAGGTAGAGGCAAGCCGGTACAGAAGACAGCTCACAAATCACATCATCGTTATGGGGCTAATAGCGTTGCCCCGTGGGTGCATGCAGGCTGAAAGTCAGCCACCTAACTCGACGGAAAAACTCGGTAGAGAATCCGTGGTTCAGCGAAAACAGCCGCTCCTGAGGGTAGAAGAATTTTGTTGTGTGCGTGCATGAGAGCACTGCAAGGGAGTCCAAACCTTTTTCCGAGTGAGACTCAGGCACCAGAAAAGGCATAACAAGACTCCCCATGTGTTTGATTTCGCTAGCACTGCGGCCCTCCATTTGCATTGAAGTCTAATCGCGAGGGTTCTAAGTCGAAGAAACAAGAGTGTACAGAGACCGTGTTTTAGCTCCCGACGACCTCTCGGTGGGAGGAAGCAGTTTAAGGTGGAGTTTGGGTGAGAGCCACGGGACTGTTGCCATTTCGTAAAATCGGGGTAGAGAACGCCTGTAGAGTAGGCAGTGCGCAAATCACATCACGGTTATGGGGCTAGTAGCGGTGCTCCGGGAGTGCGTGCAGGCTGAAATTCAGCCACCTCACTCGAAGGAAAAACTCGGTAGAGAATCAGTGCTTCAGCGAAAAGAGCCGCTCCTGAGGGTGGAAGCATTTCGTTGTGTGTGTTCGTGAGATTAGTGCAAGGGAGTCCAAAGCTATATACGAGTCAGACTCAGGCCACATCAAAAGGCAGAGCAAGACTCCCAGTGTGTTTGATGTAGCTAGCACTGCGGCCCTACTTTTGCATGGAAGTCTACTTGCTAGGGTTCTGATTCGAACAAACAACAGTGTACAGAAACAGTGTTTTAGCGTCCGACGACCTCTCTGTGGGTGGAAGCAGTTTCGCGTGTACTGTGGGTGGGAGCCACGGGACCTGTGCCATTTCGTAAAATCGGGGTAGAGACAAGCCGGTACAGAATGCAGCTCACAAATCACATCATGCTTCTGGGGCTAGTAGCGTTGCCCCGGGGGTGCGTGCAGGCTGAAAGTCAGCCACCTAACTCGACGGAAAAACTCGGTAGAGAATCCGTGCTTCAGCGAAAACAGCCGCTCCCGAGGGTGGAAGCACTTTGTTGTGTGCGTGCGTGAGAGCACTGCAAGGGAGTCCAAACCTTTTTCCGAGGGAGACTCAGGCCCCAGCAAAAGGCAGAACAAGACTCCCCGTGTGTTTGATTTCGCTAGCTCTGCGGCCCTCCATGTGCATTGATGTCTAATAGCTAGGGTTCTGACTCAAACAAACAACAGTGTATAGAAACACTGTTTTAGCTTCCGACGACCTCTCTGTGGGAGGAAGCAGTTTAGGGTGTACTGTGGGTGAGAGCCACAGGACCGGTTCCATTTCGTAAAACCGGAGTAGAGACAGGCCCGTACAGAAGGCAGCTCACAAATCACATCATGGTTATGGGGCTAGTAGCGTTGCCCCGGGGGTGCGTGAAGGTTGAAAGTCAGCCACCAAACCTGAAGGAAAAACTCGGTAGAGAATTCGTGCTTCAGCGAAAACAGCCGATCCTGAGGGTGGAAACATTTTGTTGTGTGCATTCGTGAAAGCACTGCAAGGGATTCCAAACCTATATACGAGTCATCCTCAGGCCCCAGCAAAAGGCAGAACAAGGCTCCCCGTGTTTTTTATTGAGCTAGCACTGAGGCCCTCCATTTGCATTGAACTCTTATCGCTAGGGTTCAAACTCGAAGAAACAACAGTGTACAGAACTGTGTTTTATCTTCCGACGACCTCTCTGTGCGAGGAAGCCGTTTAGCGTGTACTGTGGGTGAGAGCCACGGGACTGGTGCCATTTCGTAAAATCGGGGTAGAGACAAGCCGGTCCAGAAGGCAGATCACAAATCACATCATGGTTATGGTTCTAGTAGCGTTGCCCCGGGGCTGCGTGCAGGCTGAAAGTCAGCCACCTAACTCGACAGAAAAACTCGGTAGAGGTTCCGTGCTTTACCGAAAACAGCCACTCCTGAGGGTGGAAGCCTTTTGGTGTGTGCGTGCGTGAGAGCACGGCAAGGGAGTCCAATCCTGTTCTGGGGGAGACTGAGGCCGCAGCAAAAGGCAGAACAAGACTCCCCGTGTGTTTGATTTAGCTAGAACTGCGGCCCTCCTTTTGCATTGAAGTCTAAACGCTAGGGTTGTGACTCCAACAAACAACAGTGTAGAGAAATAGTGTTTTAGCTTCTGACGACCACTCTGTGGGAGGAAGAAGTTTAGGGTGTACTTTGGGTGAGAGCCACGGGACGGGCTCCACTTCATAAAATCGGAGTCGAGACAGGCCGGAAAAGAAGGCAGCTCACCAATCACATCATGGTTATGGGGCTAGTAGCGTTGCCCCGGGGGTGCGTGCAGGTTGAAAGTCAGCCACCTAACTGCAAGGAAAAACTCGGTAGAGAATCCGTGTTTCCGCGAAAACAGCCGATCCTGAGGGTGGAAGCATTTTGTTGTGTGCGTGCATGAAAGCACTGCAAGGGATTCCAAACCTATATACGAGTCAGACTCAGGCCACATCAAAAGGCAGAAGGAGACTCCCAGTGTGTTCGATTTAGCTAGCACGGAGGCCCTAGTTTTGCATGAAAGTCTACTCGCTCGCGTTCTAACTCGAAGAAAGAAAAGTGTACAGAAACAATGTTTTAGCTTCCGACGACCTCTCTGTGGGAGGAAGCATTTTAGGGTGTTCTGTGGGTGAGAGCCTGGGGATGGGTTCCGTTTCATAAAATTGGGGTAGAGACAGGCCGGTACAGAAGGCAGCTCACAAATCACATCATGGTTATGGGGCTAGTAGCGTTGCCCCGGGGGTGCATGCAGGGTGAAAATCAGCCACCTATCACGAAGGGTAAACTCGGTAGAGAATCCGTGCTTCCGCGAAAACAGCCGCTCCTGAGGGTGGAAGCATTTTGTTGTGTGCGTGTGTGAGAGCACTGCAAGGGAGTCCAAAGCTATATACGAGCGAGAGTCAGACCCCAGCAAAGTTAGAACAAGGCTCCCCGTGTGTATGACTTAGCTAGCACTGAGGCCCTCCATTTGCACTGAAGTCTAATTGCTAGGGTTCTAACTCGAAGAAACAACAGTGTAAAGAGACAGTGTTTTAGCTTCCGACGACCTCTCTGTGGGAGGAAGCAGTTTAGTGTGTGCTTTCGTTGAGAGCCACGGGACTGGCTCCATTTCGTAAAATCGGGGTAGACACAGGCCGGTACGAAGGCAGCGCACAAATCACATCATGGTTATGGGGCTAGTAGCGTTGCCCCTGGGTTGCATGCAGACTGAAAGTCAGCCACCTAACTCGACGGACAAACTCGGTAGAGAATCCGTGCTTCAGCGAAAACAGCCGCTCCTGAGGGTGGAAGCATTTTGTTGTGTGCGTGCCTGAGAGCACTGCAAAGGAGTCCAAAGCTATATACGAGTCAGCCTCAGGCCACATCAAAAGGCAGAACAAGACTCCCAGTGTGTTTGATTTAGCTAGCACTGCTGGCCTATTTTGCATGGAAGTCTACTCGCTAGCGTTCTAACTCGAAGAAAAACAGTGTACAGAAACAGTGTCTTAGCTTCCGACGACCTCTCTGTGGGAGGAAGCAGTTTAGGGTGTACTGAGGGTGAGAGCCTGGGGCTGGGTTCCATTTCGTAAAATCGGGGTAGAGACAGGCCGGTACAGAAGGCAGCTCCCAAATCACATCATGCTTATGGGACTAGTAGCGTTGCCCCGGGGGTGCGGGTAGGCTGAAAGTCAGCCACCTACCTCGAAGGAAAAACTCGGTAGAGAATCCGAGCTTCAGCGAAAAGTGCCGCTCCTGAGGGTGGAAGCATTTTGTTGTGTGCGTGCGTGAGAGCACTGCAAGGGATTCCGAACCTCTATACGTGTGAGACTCAGACCCCAGCAAAAGGCAGAACATGGCTCCCCGTGTGTTTGATTTACCTAGCACTGAGGCCCTCCATTTGCATTGAAGTCTAATCGCTAGGGTTCTAACTCGAAGAAACAACAGTGTCCAAAACAGTGTTTTAGCTTGCGACGACCTCTCTGTGGGAGGAAGCAGTTTAGGGTGTACTTTGGGTGAGAGCAACCGGACTGGTCCCATTTCATAAAATCGAGGTAGAGGCAAGCCGGTACAGAAGACAGCTCACAAATCACATCATCGTTATGGGGCTAATAGCGTTGCCCCGTGGGTGCATGCAGGCTGAAAGTCAGCCACCTAACTCGACGGAAAAACTCGGTAGAGAATCCGTGGTTCAGCGAAAACAGCCGCTCCTGAGGGTAGAAGAATTTTGTTGTGTGCGTGCATGAGAGCACTGCAAGGGAGTCCAAACCTTTTTCCGAGTGAGACTCAGGCACCAGAAAAGGCATAACAAGACTCCCCATGTGTTTGATTTCGCTAGCACTGCGGCCCTCCATTTGCATTGAAGTCTAATCGCGAGGGTTCTAAGTCGAAGAAACAAGAGTGTACAGAGACCGTGTTTTAGCTCCCGACGACCTCTCGGTGGGAGGAAGCAGTTTAAGGTGGAGTTTGGGTGAGAGCCACGGGACTGTTGCCATTTCGTAAAATCGGGGTAGAGAACGCCTGTAGAGTAGGCAGTGCGCAAATCACATCACGGTTATGGGGCTAGTAGCGGTGCTCCGGGAGTGCGTGCAGGCTGAAATTCAGCCACCTCACTCGAAGGAAAAACTCGGTAGAGAATCAGTGCTTCAGCGAAAAGAGCCGCTCCTGAGGGTGGAAGCATTTCGTTGTGTGTGTTCGTGAGATTAGTGCAAGGGAGTCCAAAGCTATATACGAGTCAGACTCAGGCCACATCAAAAGGCAGAGCAAGACTCCCAGTGTGTTTGATGTAGCTAGCACTGCGGCCCTACTTTTGCATGGAAGTCTACTTGCTAGGGTTCTGATTCGAACAAACAACAGTGTACAGAAACAGTGTTTTAGCGTCCGACGACCTCTCTGTGGGTGGAAGCAGTTTCGCGTGTACTGTGGGTGGGAGCCACGGGACCTGTGCCATTTCGTAAAATCGGGGTAGAGACAAGCCGGTACAGAATGCAGCTCACAAATCACATCATGCTTCTGGGGCTAGTAGCGTTGCCCCGGGGGTGCGTGCAGGCTGAAAGTCAGCCACCTAACTCGACGGAAAAACTCGGTAGAGAATCCGTGCTTCAGCGAAAACAGCCGCTCCCGAGGGTGGAAGCACTTTGTTGTGTGCGTGCGTGAGAGCACTGCAAGGGAGTCCAAACCTTTTTCCGAGGGAGACTCAGGCCCCAGCAAAAGGCAGAACAAGACTCCCCGTGTGTTTGATTTCGCTAGCTCTGCGGCCCTCCATGTGCATTGATGTCTAATAGCTAGGGTTCTGACTCAAACAAACAACAGTGTATAGAAACACTGTTTTAGCTTCCGACGACCTCTCTGTGGGAGGAAGCAGTTTAGGGTGTACTGTGGGTGAGAGCCACAGGACCGGTTCCATTTCGTAAAACCGGAGTAGAGACAGGCCCGTACAGAAGGCAGCTCACAAATCACATCATGGTTATGGGGCTAGTAGCGTTGCCCCGGGGGTGCGTGAAGGTTGAAAGTCAGCCACCAAACCTGAAGGAAAAACTCGGTAGAGAATTCGTGCTTCAGCGAAAACAGCCGATCCTGAGGGTGGAAACATTTTGTTGTGTGCATTCGTGAAAGCACTGCAAGGGATTCCAAACCTATATACGAGTCATCCTCAGGCCCCAGCAAAAGGCAGAACAAGGCTCCCCGTGTTTTTTATTGAGCTAGCACTGAGGCCCTCCATTTGCATTGAACTCTTATCGCTAGGGTTCAAACTCGAAGAAACAACAATGTACAGAACTGTGTTTTATCTTCCGACGACCTCTCTGTGCGAGGAAGCCGTTTAGCGTGTACTGTGGGTGAGAGCCACGGGACTGGTGCCATTTCGTAAAATCGGGGTAGAGACAAGCCGGTCCAGAAGGCAGATCACAAATCACATCATGGTTATGGTTCTAGTAGCGTTGCCCCGGGGCTGCGTGCAGGCTGAAAGTCAGCCACCTAACTCGACAGAAAAACTCGGTAGAGGTTCCGTGCTTTACCGAAAACAGCCACTCCTGAGGGTGGAAGCCTTTTGGTGTGTGCGTGCGTGAGAGCACGGCAAGGGAGTCCAATCCTGTTCTGGGGGAGACTGAGGCCGCAGCAAAAGGCAGAACAAGACTCCCCGTGTGTTTGATTTAGCTAGAACTGCGGCCCTCCTTTTGCATTGAAGTCTAAACGCTAGGGTTGTGACTCCAACAAACAACAGTGTAGAGAAATAGTGTTTTAGCTTCTGACGACCACTCTGTGGGAGGAAGAAGTTTAGGGTGTACTTTGGGTGAGAGCCACGGGACGGGCTCCACTTCATAAAATCGGAGTCGAGACAGGCCGGAAAAGAAGGCAGCTCACCAATCACATCATGGTTATGGGGCTAGTAGCGTTGCCCCGGGGGTGCGTGCAGGTTGAAAGTCAGCCACCTAACTGCAAGGAAAAACTCGGTAGAGAATCCGTGTTTCCGCGAAAACAGCCGATCCTGAGGGTGGAAGCATTTTGTTGTGTGCGTGCATGAAAGCACTGCAAGGGATTCCAAACCTATATACGAGTCAGACTCAGGCCACATCAAAAGGCAGAAGGAGACTCCCAGTGTGTTCGATTTAGCTAGCACGGAGGCCCTAGTTTTGCATGAAAGTCTACTCGCTCGCGTTCTAACTCGAAGAAAGAAAAGTGTACAGAAACAATGTTTTAGCTTCCGACGACCTCTCTGTGGGAGGAAGCATTTTAGGGTGTTCTGTGGGTGAGAGCCTGGGGATGGGTTCCGTTTCATAAAATTGGGGTAGAGACAGGCCGGTACAGAAGGCAGCTCACAAATCACATCATGGTTATGGGGCTAGTAGCGTTGCCCCGGGGGTGCATGCAGGGTGAAAATCAGCCACCTATCACGAAGGGTAAACTCGGTAGAGAATCCGTGCTTCCGCGAAAACAGCCGCTCCTGAGGGTGGAAGCATTTTGTTGTGTGCGTGTGTGAGAGCACTGCAAGGGAGTCCAAAGCTATATACGAGTGAGAGTCAGACCCCAGCAAAGTTAGAACAAGGCTCCCCGTGTGTATGACTTAGCTAGCACTGAGGCCCTCCATTTGCACTGAAGTCTAATTGCTAGGGTTCTAACTCGAAGAAACAACAGTGTAAAGAGACAGTGTTTTAGCTTCCGACGACCTCTCTGTGGGAGGAAGCAGTTTAGTGTGTGCTTTCGTTGAGAGCCACGGGACTGGCTCCATTTCGTAAAATCGGGGTAGACACAGGCCGGTACGAAGGCAGCGCACAAATCACATCATGGTTATGGGGCTAGTAGCGTTGCCCCTGGGTTGCATGCAGACTGAAAGTCAGCCACCTAACTCGACGGACAAACTCGGTAGAGAATCCGTGCTTCAGCGAAAACAGCCGCTCCTGAGGGTGGAAGCATTTTGTTGTGTGCGTGCCTGAGAGCACTGCAAAGGAGTCCAAAGCTATATACGAGTCAGCCTCAGGCCACATCAAAAGGCAGAACAAGACTCCCAGTGTGTTTGATTTAGCTAGCACTGCTGGCCTATTTTGCATGGAAGTCTACTCGCTAGCGTTCTAACTCGAAGAAAAACAGTGTACAGAAACAGTGTCTTAGCTTCCGACGACCTCTCTGTGGGAGGAAGCAGTTTAGGGTGTACTGAGGGTGAGAGCCTGGGGCTGGGTTCCATTTCGTAAAATCGGGGTAGAGACAGGCCGGTACAGAAGGCAGCTCCCAAATCACATCATGCTTATGGGACTAGTAGCGTTGCCCCGGGGGTGCGGGTAGGCTGAAAGTCAGCCACCTACCTCGAAGGAAAAACTCGGTAGAGAATCCGAGCTTCAGCGAAAAGTGCCGCTCCTGAGGGTGGAAGCATTTTGTTGTGTGCGTGCGTGAGAGCACTGCAAGGGATTCCGAACCTCTATACGTGTGAGACTCAGACCCCAGCAAAAGGCAGAACATGGCTCCCCGTGTGTTTGATTTACCTAGCACTGAGGCCCTCCATTTGCATTGAAGTCTAATCGCTAGGGTTCTAACTCGAAGAAACAACAGTGTCCAAAACAGTGTTTTAGCTTGCGACGACCTCTCTGTGGGAGGAAGCAGTTTAGGGTGTACTTTGGGTGAGAGCAACCGGACTGGTCCCATTTCATAAAATCGAGGTAGAGGCAAGCCGGTACAGAAGACAGCTCACAAATCACATCATCGTTATGGGGCTAATAGCGTTGCCCCGTGGGTGCATGCAGGCTGAAAGTCAGCCACCTAACTCGACGGAAAAACTCGGTAGAGAATCCGTGGTTCAGCGAAAACAGCCGCTCCTGAGGGTAGAAGAATTTTGTTGTGTGCGTGCATGAGAGCACTGCAAGGGAGTCCAAACCTTTTTCCGAGTGAGACTCAGGCACCAGAAAAGGCATAACAAGACTCCCCATGTGTTTGATTTCGCTAGCACTGCGGCCCTCCATTTGCATTGAAGTCTAATCGCGAGGGTTCTAAGTCGAAGAAACAAGAGTGTACAGAGACCGTGTTTGAGCTCCCGACGACCTCTCGGTGGGAGGAAGCAGTTTAAGGTGGAGTTTGGGTGAGAGCCACGGGACTGTTGCCATTTCGTAAAATCGGGGTAGAGAACGCCTGTAGAGTAGGCAGTGCGCAAATCACATCACGGTTATGGGGCTAGTAGCGGTGCTCCGGGAGTGCGTGCAGGCTGAAATTCAGCCACCTCACTCGAAGGAAAAACTCGGTAGAGAATCAGTGCTTCAGCAAAAAGAGCCGCTCCTGAGGGTGGAAGCATTTCGTTGTGTGTGTTCGTGAGATTAGTGCAAGGGAGTCCAAAGCTATATACGAGTCAGACTCAGGCCACATCAAAAGGCAGAGCAAGACTCCCAGTGTGTTTGATGTAGCTAGCACTGCGGCCCTACTTTTGCATGGAAGTCTACTTGCTAGGGTTCTGATTCGAACAAACAACAGTGTACAGAAACAGTGTTTTAGCGTCCGACGACCTCTCTGTGGGTGGAAGCAGTTTCGCGTGTACTGTGGGTGGGAGCCACGGGACCTGTGCCATTTCGTAAAATCGGGGTAGAGACAAGCCGGTACAGAATGCAGCTCACAAATCACATCATGCTTCTGGGGCTAGTAGCGTTGCCCCGGGGGTGCGTGCAGGCTGAAAGTCAGCCACCTAACTCGACGGAAAAACTCGGTAGAGAATCCGTGCTTCAGCGAAAACAGCCGCTCCCGAGGGTGGAAGCACTTTGTTGTGTGCGTGCGTGAGAGCACTGCAAGGGAGTCCAAACCTTTTTCCGAGGGAGACTCAGGCCCCAGCAAAAGGCAGAACAAGACTCCCCGTGTGTTTGATTTCGCTAGCTCTGCGGCCCTCCATGTGCATTGATGTCTAATAGCTAGGGTTCTGACTCAAACAAACAACAGTGTATAGAAACACTGTTTTAGCTTCCGACGACCTCTCTGTGGGAGGAAGCAGTTTAGGGTGTACTGTGGGTGAGAGCCACAGGACCGGTTCCATTTCGTAAAACCGGAGTAGAGACAGGCCCGTACAGAAGGCAGCTCACAAATCACATCATGGTTATGGGGCTAGTAGCGTTGCCCCGGGGGTGCGTGAAGGTTGAAAGTCAGCCACCAAACCTGAAGGAAAAACTCGGTAGAGAATTCGTGCTTCAGCGAAAACAGCCGATCCTGAGGGTGGAAACATTTTGTTGTGTGCATTCGTGAAAGCACTGCAAGGGATTCCAAACCTATATACGAGTCATCCTCAGGCCCCAGCAAAAGGCAGAACAAGGCTCCCCGTGTTTTTTATTGAGCTAGCACTGAGGCCCTCCATTTGCATTGAACTCTTATCGCTAGGGTTCAAACTCGAAGAAACAACAGTGTACAGAACTGTGTTTTATCTTCCGACGACCTCTCTGTGCGAGGAAGCCGTTTAGCGTGTACTGTGGGTGAGAGCCACGGGACTGGTGCCATTTCGTAAAATCGGGGTAGAGACAAGCCGGTCCAGAAGGCAGATCACAAATCACATCATGGTTATGGTTCTAGTAGCGTTGCCCCGGGGCTGCGTGCAGGCTGAAAGTCAGCCACCTAACTCGACAGAAAAACTCGGTAGAGGTTCCGTGCTTTACCGAAAACAGCCACTCCTGAGGGTGGAAGCCTTTTGGTGTGTGCGTGCGTGAGAGCACGGCAAGGGAGTCCAATCCTGTTCTGGGGGAGACTGAGGCCGCAGCAAAAGGCAGAACAAGACTCCCCGTGTGTTTGATTTAGCTAGAACTGCGGCCCTCCTTTTGCATTGAAGTCTAAACGCTAGGGTTGTGACTCCAACAAACAACAGTGTAGAGAAATAGTGTTTTAGCTTCTGACGACCACTCTGTGGGAGGAAGAAGTTTAGGGTGTACTTTGGGTGAGAGCCACGGGACGGGCTCCACTTCATAAAATCGGAGTCGAGACAGGCCGGAAAAGAAGGCAGCTCACCAATCACATCATGGTTATGGGGCTAGTAGCGTTGCCCCGGGGGTGCGTGCAGGTTGAAAGTCAGCCACCTAACTGCAAGGAAAAACTCGGTAGAGAATCCGTGTTTCCGCGAAAACAGCCGATCCTGAGGGTGGAAGCATTTTGTTGTGTGCGTGCATGAAAGCACTGCAAGGGATTCCAAACCTATATACGAGTCAGACTCAGGCCACATCAAAAGGCAGAAGGAGACTCCCAGTGTGTTCGATTTAGCTAGCACGGAGGCCCTAGTTTTGCATGAAAGTCTACTCGCTCGCGTTCTAACTCGAAGAAAGAAAAGTGTACAGAAACAATGTTTTAGCTTCCGACGACCTCTCTGTGGGAGGAAGCATTTTAGGGTGTTCTGTGGGTGAGAGCCTGGGGATGGGTTCCGTTTCATAAAATTGGGGTAGAGACAGGCCGGTACAGAAGGCAGCTCACAAATCACATCATGGTTATGGGGCTAGTAGCGTTGCCCCGGGGGTGCATGCAGGGTGAAAATCAGCCACCTAACACGAAGGGTAAACTCGGTAGAGAATCCGTGCTTCCGCGAAAACAGCCGCTCCTGAGGGTGGAAGCATTTTGTTGTGTGCGTGTGTGAGAGCACTGCAAGGGAGTCCAAAGCTATATACGAGTGAGAGTCAGACCCCAGCAAAGTTAGAACAAGGCTCCCCGTGTGTATGACTTAGCTAGCACTGAGGCCCTCCATTTGCACTGAAGTCTAATTGCTAGGGTTCTAACTCGAAGAAACAACAGTGTAAAGAGACAGTGTTTTAGCTTCCGACGACCTCTCTGTGGGAGGAAGCAGTTTAGTGTGTGCTTTCGTTGAGAGCCACGGGACTGGCTCCATTTCGTAAAATCGGGGTAGACACAGGCCGGTACGAAGGCAGCGCACAAATCACATCATGGTTATGGGGCTAGTAGCGTTGCCCCTGGGTTGCATGCAGACTGAAAGTCAGCCACCTAACTCGACGGACAAACTCGGTAGAGAATCCGGGCTTCAGCGAAAACAGCCGCTCCTGAGGGTGGAAGCATTTTGTTGTGTGCGTGCCTGAGAGCACTGCAAAGGAGTCCAAAGCTATATACGAGTCAGCCTCAGGCCACATCAAAAGGCAGAACAAGACTCCCAGTGTGTTTGATTTAGCTAGCACTGCTGGCCTATTTTGCATGGAAGTCTACTCGCTAGCGTTCTAACTCGAAGAAAAACAGTGTACAGAAACAGTGTCTTAGCTTCCGACGACCTCTCTGTGGGAGGAAGCAGTTTAGGGTGTACTGAGGGTGAGAGCCTGGGGCTGGGTTCCATTTCGTAAAATCGGGGTAGAGACAGGCCGGTACAGAAGGCAGCTCCCAAATCACATCATGCATATGGGACTAGTAGCGTTGCCCCGGGGGTGCGGGTAGGCTGAAAGTCAGCCACCTACCTCGAAGGAAAAACTCGGTAGAGAATCCGAGCTTCAGCGAAAAGTGCCGCTCCTGAGGGTGGAAGCATTTTGTTGTGTGCGTGCGTGAGAGCACTGCAAGGGATTCCGAACCTCTATACGTGTGAGACTCAGACCCCAGCAAAAGGCAGAACATGGCTCCCCGTGTGTTTGATTTACCTAGCACTGAGGCCCTCCATTTGCATTGAAGTCTAATCGCTAGGGTTCTAACTCGAAGAAACAACAGTGTCCAAAACAGTGTTTTAGCTTGCGACGACCTCTCTGTGGGAGGAAGCAGTTTAGGGTGTACTTTGGGTGAGAGCAACCGGACTGGTCCCATTTCATAAAATCGAGGTAGAGGCAAGCCGGTACAGAAGACAGCTCACAAATCACATCATCGTTATGGGGCTAATAGCGTTGCCCCGTGGGTGCATGCAGGCTGAAAGTCAGCCACCTAACTCGACGGAAAAACTCGGTAGAGAATCCGTGCTTCAGCCAAAACAGCCGCTCCTGAGGGTAGAAGAATTTTGTTGTGTGCGTGCATGAGAGCACTGCAAGGGAGTCCAAACCTTTTTCCGAGTGAGACTCAGGCACCAGAAAAGGCATAACAAGACTCCCCATGTGTTTGATTTCGCTAGCCACTGCGGCCCTCCATTTGCATTGAAGTCTAATCGCGAGGGTTCTAAGTCGAAGAAACAAGAGTGTACAGAGACCGTGTTTTAGCTCCCGACGACCTCTCGGTGGGAGGAAGCAGTTTAAGGTGGAGTTTGGGTGAGAGCCACGGGACTGTTGCCATTTCGTAAAATCGGGGTAGAGAACGCCTGTAGAGTAGGCAGTGCGCAAATCACATCACGGTTATGGGGCTAGTAGCGGTGCTCCGGGAGTGCGTGCAGGCTGAAATTCAGCCACCTCACTCGAAGGAAAAACTCGGTAGAGAATCAGTGCTTCAGCGAAAAGAGCCGCTCCTGAGGGTGGAAGCATTTCGTTGTGTGTGTTCGTGAGATTAGTGCAAGGGAGTCCAAAGCTATATACGAGTCAGACTCAGGCCACATCAAAAGGCAGAGCAAGACTCCCAGTGTGTTTGATGTAGCTAGCACTGCGGCCCTACTTTTGCATGGAAGTCTACTTGCTAGGGTTCTGATTCGAACAAACAACAGTGTACAGAAACAGTGTTTTAGCGTCCGACGACCTCTCTGTGGGTGGAAGCAGTTTCGCGTGTACTGTGGGTGGGAGCCACGGGACCTGTGCCATTTCGTAAAATCGGGGTAGAGACAAGCCGGTACAGAATGCAGCTCACAAATCACATCATGCTTCTGGGGCTAGTAGCGTTGCCCCGGGGGTGCGTGCAGGCTGAAAGTCAGCCACCTAACTCGACGGAAAAACTCGGTAGAGAATCCGTGCTTCAGCGAAAACAGCCGCTCCCGAGGGTGGAAGCACTTTGTTGTGTGCGTGCGTGAGAGCACTGCAAGGGAGTCCAAACCTTTTTCCGAGGGAGACTCAGGCCCCAGCAAAAGGCAGAACAAGACTCCCCGTGTGTTTGATTTCGCTAGCTCTGCGGCCCTCCATGTGCATTGATGTCTAATAGCTAGGGTTCTGACTCAAACAAACAACAGTGTATAGAAACACTGTTTTAGCTTCCGACGACCTCTCTGTGGGAGGAAGCAGTTTAGGGTGTACTGTGGGTGAGAGCCACAGGACCGGTTCCATTTCGTAAAACCGGAGTAGAGACAGGCCCGTACAGAAGGCAGCTCACAAATCACATCATGGTTATGGGGCTAGTAGCGTTGCCCCGGGGGTGCGTGAAGGTTGAAAGTCAGCCACCAAACCTGAAGGAAAAACTCGGTAGAGAATTCGTGCTTCAGCGAAAACAGCCGATCCTGAGGGTGGAAACATTTTGTTGTGTGCATTCGTGAAAGCACTGCAAGGGATTCCAAACCTATATACGAGTCATCCTCAGGCCCCAGCAAAAGGCAGAACAAGGCTCCCCGTGTTTTTTATTGAGCTAGCACTGAGGCCCTCCATTTGCATTGAACTCTTATCGCTAGGGTTCAAACTCGAAGAAACAACAGTGTACAGAACTGTGTTTTATCTTCCGACGACCTCTCTGTGCGAGGAAGCCGTTTAGCGTGTACTGTGGGTGAGAGCCACGGGACTGGTGCCATTTCGTAAAATCGGGGTAGAGACAAGCCGGTCCAGAAGGCAGATCACAAATCACATCATGGTTATGGTTCTAGTAGCGTTGCCCCGGGGCTGCGTGCAGGCTGAAAGTCAGCCACCTAACTCGACAGAAAAACTCGGTAGAGGTTCCGTGCTTTACCGAAAACAGCCACTCCTGAGGGTGGAAGCCTTTTGGTGTGTGCGTGCGTGAGAGCACGGCAAGGGAGTCCAATCCTGTTCTGGGGGAGACTGAGGCCGCAGCAAAAGGCAGAACAAGACTCCCCGTGTGTTTGATTTAGCTAGAACTGCGGCCCTCCTTTTGCATTGAAGTCTAAACGCTAGGGTTGTGACTCCAACAAACAACAGTGTAGAGAAATAGTGTTTTAGCTTCTGACGACCACTCTGTGGGAGGAAGAAGTTTAGGGTGTACTTTGGGTGAGAGCCACGGGACGGGCTCCACTTCATAAAATCGGAGTCGAGACAGGCCGGAAAAGAAGGCAGCTCACCAATCACATCATGGTTATGGGGCTAGTAGCGTTGCCCCGGGGGTGCGTGCAGGTTGAAAGTCAGCCACCTAACTGCAAGGAAAAACTCGGTAGAGAATCCGTGTTTCCGCGAAAACAGCCGATCCTGAGGGTGGAAGCATTTTGTTGTGTGCGTGCATGAAAGCACTGCAAGGGATTCCAAACCTATATACGAGTCAGACTCAGGCCACATCAAAAGGCAGAAGGAGACTCCCAGTGTGTTCGATTTAGCTAGCACGGAGGCCCTAGTTTTGCATGAAAGTCTACTCGCTCGCGTTCTAACTCGAAGAAAGAAAAGTGTACAGAAACAATGTTTTAGCTTCCGACGACCTCTCTGTGGGAGGAAGCATTTTAGGGTGTTCTGTGGGTGAGAGCCTGGGGATGGGTTCCGTTTCATAAAATTGGGGTAGAGACAGGCCGGTACAGAAGGCAGCTCACAAATCACATCATGGTTATGGGGCTAGTAGCGTTGCCCCGGGGGTGCATGCAGGGTGAAAATCAGCCACCTAACACGAAGGGTAAACTCGGTAGAGAATCCGTGCTTCCGCGAAAACAGCCGCTCCTGAGGGTGGAAGCATTTTGTTGTGTGCGTGTGTGAGAGCACTGCAAGGGAGTCCAAAGCTATATACGAGTGAGAGTCAGACCCCAGCAAAGTTAGAACAAGGCTCCCCGTGTGTATGACTTAGCTAGCACTGAGGCCCTCCATTTGCACTGAAGTCTAATTGCTAGGGTTCTAACTCGAAGAAACAACAGTGTAAAGAGACAGTGTTTTAGCTTCCGACGACCTCTCTGTGGGAGGAAGCAGTTTAGTGTGTGCTTTCGTTGAGAACCACGGGACTGGCTCCATTTCGTAAAATCGGGGTAGACACAGGCCGGTACGAAGGCAGCGCACAAATCACATCATGGTTATGGGGCTAGTAGCGTTGCCCCTGGGTTGCATGCAGACTGAAAGTCAGCCACCTAACTCGACGGACAAACTCGGTAGAGAATCCGTGCTTCAGCGAAAACAGCCGCTCCTGAGGGTGGAAGCATTTTGTTGTGTGCGTGCCTGAGAGCACTGCAAAGGAGTCCAAAGCTATATACGAGTCAGCCTCAGGCCACATCAAAAGGCAGAACAAGACTCCCAGTGTGTTTGATTTAGCTAGCACTGCTGGCCTATTTTGCATGGAAGTCTACTCGCTAGCGTTCTAACTCGAAGAAAAACAGTGTACAGAAACAGTGTCTTAGCTTCCGACGACCTCTCTGTGGGAGGAAGCAGTTTAGGGTGTACTGAGGGTGAGAGCCTGGGGCTGGGTTCCATTTCGTAAAATCGGGGTAGAGACAGGCCGGTACAGAAGGCAGCTCCCAAATCACATCATGCATATGGGACTAGTAGCGTTGCCCCGGGGGTGCGGGTAGGCTGAAAGTCAGCCACCTACCTCGAAGGAAAAACTCGGTAGAGAATCCGAGCTTAAGCGAAAAGTGCCGCTCCTGAGGGTGGAAGCATTTTGTTGTGTGCGTGCGTGAGAGCACTGCAAGGGATTCCGAACCTCTATACGTGTGAGACTCAGACCCCAGCAAAAGGCAGAACATGGCTCCCCGTGTGTTTGATTTACCTAGCACTGAGGCCCTCCATTTGCATTGAAGTCTAATCGCTAGGGTTCTAACTCGAAGAAACAACAGTGTCCAAAACAGTGTTTTAGCTTGCGACGACCTCTCTGTGGGAGGAAGCAGTTTAGGGTGTACTTTGGGTGAGAGCAACCGGACTGGTCCCATTTCATAAAATCGAGGTAGAGGCAAGCCGGTACAGAAGACAGCTCACAAATCACATCATCGTTATGGGGCTAATAGCGTTGCCCCGTGGGTGCATGCAGGCTGAAAGTCAGCCACCTAACTCGACGGAAAAACTCGGTAGAGAATCCGTGGTTCAGCGAAAACAGCCGCTCCTGAGGGTAGAAGAATTTTGTTGTGTGCGTGCATGAGAGCACTGCAAGGGAGTCCAAACCTTTTTCCGAGTGAGACTCAGACACCAGAAAAGGCATAACAAGACTCCCCATGTGTTTGATTTCGCTAGCCACTGCGGCCCTCCATTTGCATTGAAGTCTAATCGCGAGGGTTCTAAGTCGAAGAAACAAGAGTGTACAGAGACCGTGTTTGAGCTCCCGACGACCTCTCGGTGGGAGGAAGCAGTTTAAGGTGTAGTTTGGGTGAGAGCCACGGGACTGTTGCCATTTCGTAAAATCGGGGTAGAGAACGCCTGTAGAGTAGGCAGTGCGCAAATCACATCACGGTTATGGGGCTAGTAGCGGTGCTCCGGGAGTGCGTGCAGGCTGAAATTCAGCCACCTCACTCGAAGGAAAAACTCGGTAGAGAATCAGTGCTTCAGCGAAAAGAGCCGCTCCTGAGGGTGGAAGCATTTCGTTGTGTGTGTTCGTGAGATTAGTGCAAGGGAGTCCAAAGCTATATACGAGTCAGACTCAGGCCACATCAAAAGGCAGAGCAAGACTCCCAGTGTGTTTGATGTAGCTAGCACTGCGGCCCTACTTTTGCATGGAAGTCTACTTGCTAGGGTTCTGATTCGAACAAACAACAGTGTACAGAAACAGTGTTTTAGCGTCCGACGACCTCTCTGTGGGTGGAAGCAGTTTCGCGTGTACTGTGGGTGGGAGCCACGGGACCTGTGCCATTTCGTAAAATCGGGGTAGAGACAAGCCGGTACAGAATGCAGCTCACAAATCACATCATGCTTCTGGGGCTAGTAGCGTTGCCCCGGGGGTGCGTGCAGGCTGAAAGTCAGCCACCTAACTCGACGGAAAAACTCGGTAGAGAATCCGTGCTTCAGCGAAAACAGCCGCTCCCGAGGGTGGAAGCACTTTGTTGTGTGCGTGCGTGAGAGCACTGCAAGGGAGTCCAAACCTTTTTCCGAGGGAGACTCAGGCCCCAGCAAAAGGCAGAACAAGACTCCCCGTGTGTTTGATTTCGCTAGCTCTGCGGCCCTCCATGTGCATTGATGTCTAATAGCTAGGGTTCTGACTCAAACAAACAACAGTGTATAGAAACACTGTTTTAGCTTCCGACGACCTCTCTGTGGGAGGAAGCAGTTTAGGGTGTACTGTGGGTGAGAGCCACAGGACCGGTTCCATTTCGTAAAACCGGAGTAGAGACAGGCCCGTACAGAAGGCAGCTCACAAATCACATCATGGTTATGGGGCTAGTAGCGTTGCCCCGGGGGTGCGTGAAGGTTGAAAGTCAGCCACCAAACCTGACGGAAAAACTCGGTAGAGAATTCGTGCTTCAGCGAAAACAGCCGATCCTGAGGGTGGAAACATTTTGTTGTGTGCATTCGTGAAAGCACTGCAAGGGATTCCAAACCTATATACGAGTCATCCTCAGGCCCCAGCAAAAGGCAGAACAAGGCTCCCCGTGTTTTTTATTGAGCTAGCACTGAGGCCCTCCATTTGCATTGAACTCTTATCGCTAGGGTTCAAACTCGAAGAAACAACAGTGTACAGAACTGTGTTTTATCTTCCGACGACCTCTCTGTGCGAGGAAGCCGTTTAGCGTGTACTGTGGGTGAGAGCCACGGGACTGGTGCCATTTCGTAAAATCGGGGTAGAGACAAGCCGGTCCAGAAGGCAGATCACAAATCACATCATGGTTATGGTTCTAGTAGCGTTGCCCCGGGGCTGCGTGCAGGCTGAAAGTCAGCCACCTAACTCGACAGAAAAACTCGGTAGAGGTTCCGTGCTTTACCGAAAACAGCCACTCCTGAGGGTGGAAGCCTTTTGGTGTGTGCGTGCGTGAGAGCACGGCAAGGGAGTCCAATCCTGTTCTGGGGGAGACTGAGGCCGCAGCAAAAGGCAGAACAAGACTCCCCGTGTGTTTGATTTAGCTAGAACTGCGGCCCTCCTTTTGCATTGAAGTCTAAACGCTAGGGTTGTGACTCCAACAAACAACAGTGTAGAGAAATAGTGTTTTAGCTTCTGACGACCACTCTGTGGGAGGAAGAAGTTTAGGGTGTACTTTGGGTGAGAGCCACGGGACGGGCTCCACTTCATAAAATCGGAGTCGAGACAGGCCGGAAAAGAAGGCAGCTCACCAATCACATCATGGTTATGGGGCTAGTAGCGTTGCCCCGGGGGTGCGTGCAGGTTGAAAGTCAGCCACCTAACTGCAAGGAAAAACTCGGTAGAGAATCCGTGTTTCCGCGAAAACAGCCGATCCTGAGGGTGGAAGCATTTTGTTGTGTGCGTGCATGAAAGCACTGCAAGGGATTCCAAACCTATATACGAGTCAGACTCAGGCCACATCAAAAGGCAGAAGGAGACTCCCAGTGTGTTCGATTTAGCTAGCACGGAGGCCCTAGTTTTGCATGAAAGTCTACTCGCTCGCGTTCTAACTCGAAGAAAGAAAAGTGTACAGAAACAATGTTTTAGCTTCCGACGACCTCTCTGTGGGAGGAAGCATTTTAGGGTGTTCTGTGGGTGAGAGCCTGGGGATGGGTTCCGTTTCATAAAATTGGGGTAGAGACAGGCCGGTACAGAAGGCAGCTCACAAATCACATCATGGTTATGGGGCTAGTAGCGTTGCCCCGGGGGTGCATGCAGGGTGAAAATCAGCCACCTAACACGAAGGGTAAACTCGGTAGAGAATCCGTGCTTCCGCGAAAACAGCCGCTCCTGAGGGTGGAAGCATTTTGTTGTGTGCGTGTGTGAGAGCACTGCAAGGGAGTCCAAAGCTATATACGAGTGAGAGTCAGACCCCAGCAAAGTTAGAACAAGTCTCCCCGTGTGTATGACTTAGCTAGCACTGAGGCCCTCCATTTGCACTGAAGTCTAATTGCTAGGGTTCTAACTCGAAGAAACAACAGTGTAAAGAGACAGTGTTTTAGCTTCCGACGACCTCTCTGTGGGAGGAAGCAGTTTAGTGTGTGCTTTCGTTGAGAGCCACGGGACTGGCTCCATTTCGTAAAATCGGGGTAGACACAGGCCGGTACGAAGGCAGCGCACAAATCACATCATGGTTATGGGGCTAGTAGCGTTGCCCCTGGGTTGCATGCAGACTGAAAGTCAGCCACCTAACTCGACGGACAAACTCGGTAGAGAATCCGTGCTTCAGCGAAAACAGCCGCTCCTGAGGGTGGAAGCATTTTGTTGTGTGCGTGCCTGAGAGCACTGCAAAGGAGTCCAAAGCTATATACGAGTCAGCCTCAGGCCACATCAAAAGGCAGAACAAGACTCCCAGTGTGTTTGATTTAGCTAGCACTGCTGGCCTATTTTGCATGGAAGTCTACTCGCTAGCGTTCTAACTCGAAGAAAAACAGTGTACAGAAACAGTGTCTTAGCTTCCGACGACCTCTCTGTGGGAGGAAGCAGTTTAGGGTGTACTGAGGGTGAGAGCCTGGGGCTGGGTTCCATTTCGTAAAATCGGGGTAGAGACAGGCCGGTACAGAAGGCAGCTCCCAAATCACATCATGCATATGGGACTAGTAGCGTTGCCCCGGGGGTGCGGGTAGGCTGAAAGTCAGCCACCTACCTCGAAGGAAAAACTCGGTAGAGAATCCGAGCTTCAGCGAAAAGTGCCGCTCCTGAGGGTGGAAGCATTTTGTTGTGTGCGTGCGTGAGAGCACTGCAAGGGATTCCGAACCTCTATACGTGTGAGACTCAGACCCCAGCAAAAGGCAGAACATGGCTCCCCGTGTGTTTGATTTACCTAGCACTGAGGCCCTCCATTTGCATTGAAGTCTAATCGCTAGGGTTCTAACTCGAAGAAACAACAGTGTCCAAAACAGTGTTTTAGCTTGCGACGACCTCTCTGTGGGAGGAAGCAGTTTAGGGTGTACTTTGGGTGAGAGCAACCGGACTGGTCCCATTTCATAAAATCGAGGTAGAGGCAAGCCGGTACAGAAGACAGCTCACAAATCACATCATCGTTATGGGGCTAATAGCGTTGCCCCGTGGGTGCATGCAGGCTGAAAGTCAGCCACCTAACTCGACGGAAAAACTCGGTAGAGAATCCGTGGTTCAGCGAAAACAGCCGCTCCTGAGGGTAGAAGAATTTTGTTGTGTGCGTGCATGAGAGCACTGCAAGGGAGTCCAAACCTTTTTCCGAGTGAGACTCAGGCACCAGAAAAGGCATAACAAGACTCCCCATGTGTTTGATTTCGCTAGCACTGCGGCCCTCCATTTGCATTGAAGTCTAATCGCGAGGGTTCTAAGTCGAAGAAACAAGAGTGTACAGAGACCGTGTTTGAGCTCCCGACGACCTCTCGGTGGGAGGAAGCAGTTTAAGGTGGAGTTTGGGTGAGAGCCACGGGACTGTTGCCATTTCGTAAAATCGGGGTAGAGAACGCCTGTAGAGTAGGCAGTGCGCAAATCACATCACGGTTATGGGGCTAGTAGCGGTGCTCCGGGAGTGCGTGCAGGCTGAAATTCAGCCACCTCACTCGAAGGAAAAACTCGGTAGAGAATCAGTGCTTCAGCGAAAAGAGCCGCTCCTGAGGGTGGAAGCATTTCGTTGTGTGTGTTCGTGAGATTAGTGCAAGGGAGTCCAAAGCTATATACGAGTCAGACTCAGGCCACATCAAAAGGCAGAGCAAGACTCCCAGTGTGTTTGATGTAGCTAGCACTGCGGCCCTACTTTTGCATGGAAGTCTACTTGCTAGGGTTCTGATTCGAACAAACAACAGTGTACAGAAACAGTGTTTTAGCGTCCGACGACCTCTCTGTGGGTGGAAGCAGTTTCGCGTGTACTGTGGGTGGGAGCCACGGGACCTGTGCCATTTCGTAAAATCGGGGTAGAGACAAGCCGGTACAGAATGCAGCTCACAAATCACATCATGCTTCTGGGGCTAGTAGCGTTGCCCCGGGGGTGCGTGCAGGCTGAAAGTCAGCCACCTAACTCGACGGAAAAACTCGGTAGAGAATCCGTGCTTCAGCGAAAACAGCCGCTCCCGAGGGTGGAAGCACTTTGTTGTGTGCGTGCGTGAGAGCACTGCAAGGGAGTCCAAACCTTTTTCCGAGGGAGACTCAGGCCCCAGCAAAAGGCAGAACAAGACTCCCCGTGTGTTTGATTTCGCTAGCTCTGCGGCCCTCCATGTGCATTGATGTCTAATAGCTAGGGTTCTGACTCAAACAAACAACAGTGTATAGAAACACTGTTTTAGCTTCCGACGACCTCTCTGTGGGAGGAAGCAGTTTAGGGTGTACTGTGGGTGAGAGCCACAGGACCGGTTCCATTTCGTAAAACCGGAGTAGAGACAGGCCCGTACAGAAGGCAGCTCACAAATCACATCATGGTTATGGGGCTAGTAGCGTTGCCCCGGGGGTGCGTGAAGGTTGAAAGTCAGCCACCAAACCTGAAGGAAAAACTCGGTAGAGAATTCGTGCTTCAGCGAAAACAGCCGATCCTGAGGGTGGAAACATTTTGTTGTGTGCATTCGTGAAAGCACTGCAAGGGATTCCAAACCTATATACGAGTCATCCTCAGGCCCCAGCAAAAGGCAGAACAAGGCTCCCCGTGTTTTTTATTGAGCTAGCACTGAGGCCCTCCATTTGCATTGAACTCTTATCGCTAGGGTTCAAACTCGAAGAAACAACAGTGTACAGAACTGTGTTTTATCTTCCGACGACCTCTCTGTGCGAGGAAGCCGTTTAGCGTGTACTGTGGGTGAGAGCCACGGGACTGGTGCCATTTCGTAAAATCGGGGTAGAGACAAGCCGGTCCAGAAGGCAGATCACAAATCACATCATGGTTATGGTTCTAGTAGCGTTGCCCCGGGGCTGCGTGCAGGCTGAAAGTCAGCCACCTAACTCGACAGAAAAACTCGGTAGAGGTTCCGTGCTTTACCGAAAACAGCCACTCCTGAGGGTGGAAGCCTTTTGGTGTGTGCGTGCGTGAGAGCACGGCAAGGGAGTCCAATCCTGTTCTGGGGGAGACTGAGGCCGCAGCAAAAGGCAGAACAAGACTCCCCGTGTGTTTGATTTAGCTAGAACTGCGGCCCTCCTTTTGCATTGAAGTCTAAACGCTAGGGTTGTGACTCCAACAAACAACAGTGTAGAGAAATAGTGTTTTAGCTTCTGACGACCACTCTGTGGGAGGAAGAAGTTTAGGGTGTACTTTGGGTGAGAGCCACGGGACGGGCTCCACTTCATAAAATCGGAGTCGAGACAGGCCGGAAAAGAAGGCAGCTCACCAATCACATCATGGTTATGGGGCTAGTAGCGTTGCCCCGGGGGTGCGTGCAGGTTGAAAGTCAGCCACCTAACTGCAAGGAAAAACTCGGTAGAGAATCCGTGTTTCCGCGAAAACAGCCGATCCTGAGGGTGGAAGCATTTTGTTGTGTGCGTGCATGAAAGCACTGCAAGGGATTCCAAACCTATATACGAGTCAGACTCAGGCCACATCAAAAGGCAGAAGGAGACTCCCAGTGTGTTCGATTTAGCTAGCACGGAGGCCCTAGTTTTGCATGAAAGTCTACTCGCTCGCGTTCTAACTCGAAGAAAGAAAAGTGTACAGAAACAATGTTTTAGCTTCCGACGACCTCTCTGTGGGAGGAAGCATTTTAGGGTGTTCTGTGGGTGAGAGCCTGGGGATGGGTTCCGTTTCATAAAATTGGGGTAGAGACAGGCCGGTACAGAAGGCAGCTCACAAATCACATCATGGTTATGGGGCTAGTAGCGTTGCCCCGGGGGTGCATGCAGGGTGAAAATCAGCCACCTAACACGAAGGGTAAACTCGGTAGAGAATCCGTGCTTCCGCGAAAACAGCCGCTCCTGAGGGTGGAAGCATTTTGTTGTGTGCGTGTGTGAGAGCACTGCAAGGGAGTCCAAAGCTATATACGAGTGAGAGTCAGACCCCAGCAAAGTTAGAACAAGGCTCCCCGTGTGTATGACTTAGCTAGCACTGAGGCCCTCCATTTGCACTGAAGTCTAATTGCTAGGGTTCTAACTCGAAGAAACAACAGTGTAAAGAGACAGTGTTTTAGCTTCCGACGACCTCTCTGTGGGAGGAAGCAGTTTAGTGTGTGCTTTCGTTGAGAGCCACGGGACTGGCTCCATTTCGTAAAATCGGGGTAGACACAGGCCGGTACGAAGGCAGCGCACAAATCACATCATGGTTATGGGGCTAGTAGCGTTGCCCCTGGGTTGCATGCAGACTGAAAGTCAGCCACCTAACTCGACGGACAAACTCGGTAGAGAATCCGTGCTTCAGCGAAAACAGCCGCTCCTGAGGGTGGAAGCATTTTGTTGTGTGCGTGCCTGAGAGCACTGCAAAGGAGTCCAAAGCTATATACGAGTCAGCCTCAGGCCACATCAAAAGGCAGAACAAGACTCCCAGTGTGTTTGATTTAGCTAGCACTGCTGGCCTATTTTGCATGGAAGTCTACTCGCTAGCGTTCTAACTCGAAGAAAAACAGTGTACAGAAACAGTGTCTTAGCTTCCGACGACCTCTCTGTGGGAGGAAGCAGTTTAGGGTGTACTGAGGGTGAGAGCCTGGGGCTGGGTTCCATTTCGTAAAATCGGGGTAGAGACAGGCCGGTACAGAAGGCAGCTCCCAAATCACATCATGCATATGGGACTAGTAGCGTTGCCCCGGGGGTGCGGGTAGGCTGAAAGTCAGCCACCTACCTCGAAGGAAAAACTCGGTAGAGAATCCGAGCTTAAGCGAAAAGTGCCGCTCCTGAGGGTGGAAGCATTTTGTTGTGTGCGTGCGTGAGAGCACTGCAAGGGATTCCGAACCTCTATACGTGTGAGACTCAGACCCCAGCAAAAGGCAGAACATGGCTCCCCGTGTGTTTGATTTACCTAGCACTGAGGCCCTCCATTTGCATTGAAGTCTAATCGCTAGGGTTCTAACTCGAAGAAACAACAGTGTCCAAAACAGTGTTTTAGCTTGCGACGACCTCTCTGTGGGAGGAAGCAGTTTAGGGTGTACTTTGGGTGAGAGCAACCGGACTGGTCCCATTTCATAAAATCGAGGTAGAGGCAAGCCGGTACAGAAGACAGCTCACAAATCACATCATCGTTATGGGGCTAATAGCGTTGCCCCGTGGGTGCATGCAGGCTGAAAGTCAGCCACCTAACTCGACGGAAAAACTCGGTAGAGAATCCGTGGTTCAGCGAAAACAGCCGCTCCTGAGGGTAGAAGAATTTTGTTGTGTGCGTGCATGAGAGCACTGCAAGGGAGTCCAAACCTTTTTCCGAGTGAGACTCAGGCACCAGAAAAGGCATAACAAGACTCCCCATGTGTTTGATTTCGCTAGCCACTGCGGCCCTCCATTTGCATTGAAGTCTAATCGCGAGGGTTCTAAGTCGAAGAAACAAGAGTGTACAGAGACCGTGTTTGAGCTCCCGACGACCTCTCGGTGGGAGGAAGCAGTTTAAGGTGTAGTTTGGGTGAGAGCCACGGGACTGTTGCCATTTCGTAAAATCGGGGTAGAGAACGCCTGTAGAGTAGGCAGTGCGCAAATCACATCACGGTTATGGGGCTAGTAGCGGTGCTCCGGGAGTGCGTGCAGGCTGAAATTCAGCCACCTCACTCGAAGGAAAAACTCGGTAGAGAATCAGTGCTTCAGCGAAAAGAGCCGCTCCTGAGGGTGGAAGCATTTCGTTGTGTGTGTTCGTGAGATTAGTGCAAGGGAGTCCAAAGCTATATACGAGTCAGACTCAGGCCACATCAAAAGGCAGAGCAAGACTCCCAGTGTGTTTGATGTAGCTAGCACTGCGGCCCTACTTTTGCATGGAAGTCTACTTGCTAGGGTTCTGATTCGAACAAACAACAGTGTACAGAAACAGTGTTTTAGCGTCCGACGACCTCTCTGTGGGTGGAAGCAGTTTCGCGTGTACTGTGGGTGGGAGCCACGGGACCTGTGCCATTTCGTAAAATCGGGGTAGAGACAAGCCGGTACAGAATGCAGCTCACAAATCACATCATGCTTCTGGGGCTAGTAGCGTTGCCCCGGGGGTGCGTGCAGGCTGAAAGTCAGCCACCTAACTCGACGGAAAAACTCGGTAGAGAATCCGTGCTTCAGCGAAAACAGCCGCTCCCGAGGGTGGAAGCACTTTGTTGTGTGCGTGCGTGAGAGCACTGCAAGGGAGTCCAAACCTTTTTCCGAGGGAGACTCAGGCCCCAGCAAAAGGCAGAACAAGACTCCCCGTGTGTTTGATTTCGCTAGCTCTGCGGCCCTCCATGTGCATTGATGTCTAATAGCTAGGGTTCTGACTCAAACAAACAACAGTGTATAGAAACACTGTTTTAGCTTCCGACGACCTCTCTGTGGGAGGAAGCAGTTTAGGGTGTACTGTGGGTGAGAGCCACAGGACCGGTTCCATTTCGTAAAACCGGAGTAGAGACAGGCCCGTACAGAAGGCAGCTCACAAATCACATCATGGTTATGGGGCTAGTAGCGTTGCCCCGGGGGTGCGTGAAGGTTGAAAGTCAGCCACCAAACCTGACGGAAAAACTCGGTAGAGAATTCGTGCTTCAGCGAAAACAGCCGATCCTGAGGGTGGAAACATTTTGTTGTGTGCATTCGTGAAAGCACTGCAAGGGATTCCAAACCTATATACGAGTCATCCTCAGGCCCCAGCAAAAGGCAGAACAAGGCTCCCCGTGTTTTTTATTGAGCTAGCACTGAGGCCCTCCATTTGCATTGAACTCTTATCGCTAGGGTTCAAACTCGAAGAAACAACAGTGTACAGAACTGTGTTTTATCTTCCGACGACCTCTCTGTGCGAGGAAGCCGTTTAGCGTGTACTGTGGGTGAGAGCCACGGGACTGGTGCCATTTCGTAAAATCGGGGTAGAGACAAGCCGGTCCAGAAGGCAGATCACAAATCACATCATGGTTATGGTTCTAGTAGCGTTGCCCCGGGGCTGCGTGCAGGCTGAAAGTCAGCCACCTAACTCGACAGAAAAACTCGGTAGAGGTTCCGTGCTTTACCGAAAACAGCCACTCCTGAGGGTGGAAGCCTTTTGGTGTGTGCGTGCGTGAGAGCACGGCAAGGGAGTCCAATCCTGTTCTGGGGGAGACTGAGGCCGCAGCAAAAGGCAGAACAAGACTCCCCGTGTGTTTGATTTAGCTAGAACTGCGGCCCTCCTTTTGCATTGAAGTCTAAACGCTAGGGTTGTGACTCCAACAAACAACAGTGTAGAGAAATAGTGTTTTAGCTTCTGACGACCACTCTGTGGGAGGAAGAAGTTTAGGGTGTACTTTGGGTGAGAGCCACGGGACGGGCTCCACTTCATAAAATCGGAGTCGAGACAGGCCGGAAAAGAAGGCAGCTCACCAATCACATCATGGTTATGGGGCTAGTAGCGTTGCCCCGGGGGTGCGTGCAGGTTGAAAGTCAGCCACCTAACTGCAAGGAAAAACTCGGTAGAGAATCCGTGTTTCCGCGAAAACAGCCGATCCTGAGGGTGGAAGCATTTTGTTGTGTGCGTGCATGAAAGCACTGCAAGGGATTCCAAACCTATATACGAGTCAGACTCAGGCCACATCAAAAGGCAGAAGGAGACTCCCAGTGTGTTCGATTTAGCTAGCACGGAGGCCCTAGTTTTGCATGAAAGTCTACTCGCTCGCGTTCTAACTCGAAGAAAGAAAAGTGTACAGAAACAATGTTTTAGCTTCCGACGACCTCTCTGTGGGAGGAAGCATTTTAGGGTGTTCTGTGGGTGAGAGCCTGGGGATGGGTTCCGTTTCATAAAATTGGGGTAGAGACAGGCCGGTACAGAAGGCAGCTCACAAATCACATCATGGTTATGGGGCTAGTAGCGTTGCCCCGGGGGTGCATGCAGGGTGAAAATCAGCCACCTAACACGAAGGGTAAACTCGGTAGAGAATCCGTGCTTCCGCGAAAACAGCCGCTCCTGAGGGTGGAAGCATTTTGTTGTGTGCGTGTGTGAGAGCACTGCAAGGGAGTCCAAAGCTATATACGAGCGAGAGTCAGACCCCAGCAAAGTTAGAACAAGGCTCCCCGTGTGTATGACTTAGCTAGCACTGAGGCCCTCCATTTGCACTGAAGTCTAATTGCTAGGGTTCTAACTCGAAGAAACAACAGTGTAAAGAGACAGTGTTTTAGCTTCCGACGACCTCTCTGTGGGAGGAAGCAGTTTAGTGTGTGCTTTCGTTGAGAGCCACGGGACTGGCTCCATTTCGTAAAATCGGGGTAGACACAGGCCGGTACGAAGGCAGCGCACAAATCACATCATGGTTATGGGGCTAGTAGCGTTGCCCCTGGGTTGCATGCAGACTGAAAGTCAGCCACCTAACTCGACGGACAAATTCGGTAGAGAATCCGTGCTTCAGCGAAAACAGCCGCTCCTGAGGGTGGAAGCATTTTGTTGTGTGCGTGCCTGAGAGCACTGCAAAGGAGTCCAAAGCTATATACGAGTCAGCCTCAGGCCACATCAAAAGGCAGAACAAGACTCCCAGTGTGTTTGATTTAGCTAGCACTGCTGGCCTATTTTGCATGGAAGTCTACTCGCTAGCGTTCTAACTCGAAGAAAAACAGTGTACAGAAACAGTGTCTTAGCTTCCGACGACCTCTCTGTGGGAGGAAGCAGTTTAGGGTGTACTGAGGGTGAGAGCCTGGGGCTGGGTTCCATTTCGTAAAATCGGGGTAGAGACAGGCCGGTACAGAAGGCAGCTCCCAAATCACATCATGCTTATGGGACTAGTAGCGTTGCCCCGGGGGTGCGTGTAGGCTGAAAGTCAGCCACCTACCTCGAAGGAAAAACTCGGTAGAGAATCCGAGCTTCAGCGAAAAGTGCCGCTCCTGAGGGTGGAAGCATTTTGTTGTGTGCGTGCGTGAGAGCACTGCAAGGGATTCCGAACCTCTATACGTGTGAGACTCAGACCCCAGCAAAAGGCAGAACATGGCTCCCCGTGTGTTTGATTTACCTAGCACTGAGGCCCTCCATTTGCATTGAAGTCTAATCGCTAGGGTTCTAACTCGAAGAAACAACAGTGTCCAAAACAGTGTTTTAGCTTGCGACGACCTCTCTGTGGGAGGAAGCAGTTTAGGGTGTACTTTGGGTGAGAGCAACCGGACTGGTCCCATTTCATAAAATCGAGGTAGAGGCAAGCCGGTACAGAAGACAGCTCACAAATCACATCATCGTTATGGGGCTAATAGCGTTGCCCCTTGGGTGCATGCAGGCTGAAAGTCCGCCACCTAACTCGACGGAAAAACTCGGTAGAGAATCCGTGGTTCAGCGAAAACAGCCGCTCCTGAGGGTAGAAGAATTTTGTTGTGTGCGTGCATGAGAGCACTGCAAGGGAGTCCAAACCTTTTTCCGAGTGAGACTCAGGCACCAGAAAAGGCATAACAAGACTCCCCATGTGTTTGATTTCGCTAGCACTGCGGCCCTCCATTTGCATTGAAGTCTAATCGCGAGGGTTCTAAGTCGAAGAAACAAGAGTGTACAGAGACCGTGTTTTAGCTCCCGACGACCTCTCGGTGGGAGGAAGCAGTTTAAGGTGTAGTTTGGGTGAGAGCCACGGGACTGTTGCTATTTCGTAAAATCGGGGTAGAGAACGCCTGTAGAGTAGGCAGTGCGCAAATCACATCACGGTTATGGGGCTAGTAGCGGTGCTCCGGGAGTGCGTGCAGGCTGAAATTCAGCCACCTCACTCGAAGGAAAAACTCGGTAGAGAATCAGTGCTTCAGCCAAAAGAGCCGCTCCTGAGGGTGGAAGCATTTCGTTGTGTGTGTTCGTGAGATTAGTGCAAGGGAGTCCAAAGCTATATACGAGTCAGACTCAGGCCACATCAAAAGGCAGAGCAAGACTCCCAGTGTGTTTGATGTAGCTAGCACTGCGGCCCTACTTTTGCATGGAAGTCTACTTGCTAGGGTTCTGATTCGAACAAACAACAGTGTACAGAAACAGTGTTTTAGCGTCCGACGACCTCTCTGTGGGTGGAAGCAGTTTCGCGTGTACTGTGGGTGGGAGCCACGGGACCTGTGCCATTTCGTAAAATCGGGGTAGAGACAAGCCGGTACAGAATGCAGCTCACAAATCACATCATGCTTCTGGGGCTAGTAGCGTTGCCCCGGGGGTGCGTGCAGGCTGAAAGTCAGCCACCTAACTCGACGGAAAAACTCGGTAGAGAATCCGTGCTTCAGCGAAAACAGCCGCTCCCGAGGGTAGAAGCACTTTGTTGTGTGCGTGCGTGAGAGCACTGCAAGGGAGTCCAAACCTTTTTCCGAGGGAGACTCAGGCCCCAGCAAAAGGCAGAACAAGACTCCCCGTGTGTTTGATTTCGCTAGCTCTGCGGCCCTCCATGTGCATTGATGTCTAATAGCTAGGGTTCTGACTCAAACAAACAACAGTGTATAGAAACACTGTTTTAGCTTCCGACGACCTCTCTGTGGGAGGAAGCAGTTTAGGGTGTACTGTGGGTGAGAGCCACAGGACCGGTTCCATTTCGTAAAACCGGAGTAGAGACAGGCCCGTACAGAAGGCAGCTCACAAATCACATCATGGTTATGGGGCTAGTAGCGTTGCCCCGGGGGTGCGTGAAGGTTGAAAGTCAGCCACCAAACCTGAAGGAAAAACTCGGTAGAGAATTCGTGCTTCAGCGAAAACAGCCGATCCTGAGGGTGGAAACATTTTGTTGTGTGCATTCGTGAAAGCACTGCAAGGGATTCCAAACCTATATACGAGTCATCCTCAGGCCCCAGCAAAAGGCAGAACAAGGCTCCCCGTGTTTTTTATTGAGCTAGCACTGAGGCCCTCCATTTGCATTGAACTCTTATCGCTAGGGTTCAAACTCGAAGAAACAACAGTGTACAGAACTGTGTTTTATCTTCCGACGACCTCTCTGTGCGAGGAAGCCGTTTAGCGTGTACTGTGGGTGAGAGCCACGGGACTGGTGCCATTTCGTAAAATCGGGGTAGAGACAAGCCGGTACAGAAGGCAGATCACATATCACATCATGGTTATGGTTCTAGTAGCGTTGCCCCGGGGCTGCGTGCAGGCTGAAAGTCAGCCACCTAACTCGACAGAAAAACTCGGTAGAGGTTCCGTGCTTTACCGAAAACAGCCACTCCTGAGGGTGGAAGCCTTTTGGTGTGTGCGTGCGTGAGAGCACGGCAAGGGAGTCCAATCCTGTTCTGGGGGAGACTGAGGCCGCAGCAAAAGGCAGAACAAGACTCCCCGTGTGTTTGATTTAGCTAGAACTGCAGCCCTCCTTTTGCATTGAAGTCTAAACGCTAGGGTTGTGACTCCAACAAACAACAGTGTAGAGAAATAGTGTTTTAGCTTCTGACGACCACTCTGTGGGAGGAAGAAGTTTAGGGTGTACTTTGGGTGAGAGCCACGGGACGGGCTCCACTTCATAAAATCGGAGTCGAGACAGGCCGGAAAAGAAGGCAGCTCACCAATCACATCATGGTTATGGGGCTAGTAGCGTTGCCCCGGGGGTGCGTGCAGGTTGAAAGTCAGCCACCTAACTGCAAGGAAAAACTCAGTAGAGAATCCGTGTTTCCGCGAAAACAGCCGATCCTGAGGGTGGAAGCATTTTGTTGTGTGCGTGCATGAAAGCACTGCAAGGGATTCCAAACCTATATACGAGTCAGACTCAGGCCACATCAAAAGGCAGAAGGAGACTCCCAGTGTGTTCGATTTAGCTAGCACGGAGGCCCTAGTTTTGCATGAAAGTCTACTCGCTCGCGTTCTAACTCGAAGAAAGAAAAGTGTACAGAAACAATGTTTTAGCTTCCGACGACCTCTCTGTGGGAGGAAGCATTTTAGGGTGTTCTGTGGGTGAGAGCCTGGGGATGGGTTCCGTTTCATAAAATTGGGGTAGAGACAGGCCGGTACAGAAGGCAGCTCACAAATCACATCATGGTTATGGGGCTAGTAGCGTTGCCCCGGGGGTGCATGCAGGGTGAAAATCAGCCACCTAACACGAAGGGTAAACTCGGTAGAGAATCCGTGCTTCCGCGAAAACAGCCGCTCCTGAGGGTGGAAGCATTTTGTTGTGTGCGTGTGTGAGAGCACTGCAAGGGAGTCCAAAGCTATATACGAGTGAGAGTCAGACCCCAGCAAAGTTAGAACAAGGCTCCCCGTGTGTATGACTTAGCTAGCACTGAGGCCCTCCATTTGCACTGAAGTCTAATTGCTAGGGTTCTAACTCGAAGAAACAACAGTGTAAAGAGACAGTGTTTTAGCTTCCGACGACCTCTCTGTGGGAGGAAGCAGTTTAGTGTGTGCTTTCGTTGAGAGCCACGGGACTGGCTCCATTTCGTAAAATCGGGGTAGACACAGGCCGGTACGAAGGCAGCGCACAAATCACATCATGGTTATGGGGCTAGTAGCGTTGCCCCTGGGTTGCATGCAGACTGAAAGTCAGCCACCTAACTCGACGGACAAACTCGGTAGAGAATCCGTGCTTCAGCGAAAACAGCCGCTCCTGAGGGTGGAAGCATTTTGTTGTGTGCGTGCCTGAGAGCACTGCAAAGGAGTCCAAAGCTATATACGAGTCAGCCTCAGGCCACATCAAAAGGCAGAACAAGACTCCCAGTGTGTTTGATTTAGCTAGCACTGCTGGCCTATTTTGCATGGAAGTCTACTCGCTAGCGTTCTAACTCGAAGAAAAACAGTGTACAGAAACAGTGTCTTAGCTTCCGACGACCTCTCTGTGGGAGGAAGCAGTTTAGGGTGTACTGAGGGTGAGAGCCTGGGGCTGGGTTCCATTTCGTAAAATCGGGGTAGAGACAGGCCGGTACAGAAGGCAGCTCCCAAATCACATCATGCTTATGGGACTAGTAGCGTTGCCCCGGGGGTGCGGGTAGGCTGAAAGTCAGCCACCTACCTCGAAGGAAAAACTCGGTAGAGAATCCGAGCTTCAGCGAAAAGTGCCGCTCCTGAGGGTGGAAGCATTTTGTTGTGTGCGTGCGTGAGAGCACTGCAAGATTCCGAACCTCTATACGTGTGAGACTCAGACCCCAGCAAAAGGCAGAACATGGCTCCCCGTGTGTTTGATTTACCTAGCACTGAGGCCCTCCATTTGCATTGAAGTCTAATCGCTAGGGTTCTAACTCGAAGAAACAACAGTGTCCAAAACAGTGTTTTAGCTTGCGACGACCTCTCTGTGGGAGGAAGCAGTTTAGGGTGTACTTTGGGTGAGAGCAACCGGACTGGTCCCATTTCATAAAATCGAGGTAGAGGCAAGCCGGTACAGAAGACAGCTCACAAATCACATCATCGTTATGGGGCTAATAGCGTTGCCCCGTGGGTGCATGCAGGCTGAAAGTCAGCCACCTAACTCGACGGAAAAACTCGGTAGAGAATCCGTGGTTCAGCGAAAACAGCCGCTCCTGAGGGTAGAAGAATTTTGTTGTGTGCGTGCATGAGAGCACTGCAAGGGAGTCCAAACCTTTTTCCGAGTGAGACTCAGGCACCAGAAAAGGCATAACAAGACTCCCCATGTGTTTGATTTCGCTAGCACTGCGGCCCTCCATTTGCATTGAAGTCTAATCGCGAGGGTTCTAAGTCGAAGAAACAAGAGTGTACAGAGACCGTGTTTGAGCTCCCGACGACCTCTCGGTGGGAGGAAGCAGTTTAAGGTGTAGTTTGGGTGAGAGCCACGGGACTGTTGCCATTTCGTAAAATCGGGGTAGAGAACGCCTGTAGAGTAGGCAGTGCGCAAATCACATCACGGTTATGGGGCTAGTAGCGGTGCTCCGGGAGTGCGTGCAGGCTGAAATTCAGCCACCTCACTCGAAGGAAAAACTCGGTAGAGAATCAGTGCTTCAGCGAAAAGAGCCGCTCCTGAGGGTGGAAGCATTTCGTTGTGTGTGTTCGTGAGATTAGTGCAAGGGAGTCCAAAGCTATATACGAGTCAGACTCAGGCCACATCAAAAGGCAGAGCAAGACTCCCAGTGTGTTTGATGTAGCTAGCACTGCGGCCCTACTTTTGCATGGAAGTCTACTTGCTAGGGTTCTGATTCGAACAAACAACAGTGTACAGAAACAGTGTTTTAGCGTCCGACGACCTCTCTGTGGGTGGAAGCAGTTTCGCGTGTACTGTGGGTGGGAGCCACGGGACCTGTGCCATTTCGTAAAATCGGGGTAGAGACAAGCCGGTACAGAATGCAGCTCACAAATCACATCATGCTTCTGGGGCTAGTAGCGTTGCCCCGGGGGTGCGTGCAGGCTGAAAGTCAGCCACCTAACTCGACGGAAAAACTCGGTAGAGAATCCGTGCTTCAGCGAAAACAGCCGCTCCCGAGGGTGGAAGCACTTTGTTGTGTGCGTGCGTGAGAGCACTGCAAGGGAGTCCAAACCTTTTTCCGAGGGAGACTCAGGCCCCAGCAAAAGGCAGAACAAGACTCCCCGTGTGTTTGATTTCGCTAGCTCTGCGGCCCTCCATGTGCATTGATGTCTAATAGCTAGGGTTCTGACTCAAACAAACAACAGTGTATAGAAACACTGTTTTAGCTTCCGACGACCTCTCTGTGGGAGGAAGCAGTTTAGGGTGTACTGTGGGTGAGAGCCACAGGACCGGTTCCATTTCGTAAAACCGGAGTAGAGACAGGCCCGTACAGAAGGCAGCTCACAAATCACATCATGGTTATGGGGCTAGTAGCGTTGCCCCGGGGGTGCGTGAAGGTTGAAAGTCAGCCACCAAACCTGAAGGAAAAACTCGGTAGAGAATTCGTGCTTCAGCGAAAACAGCCGATCCTGAGGGTGGAAACATTTTGTTGTGTGCATTCGTGAAAGCACTGCAAGGGATTCCAAACCTATATACGAGTCATCCTCAGGCCCCAGCAAAAGGCAGAACAAGGCTCCCCGTGTTTTTTATTGAGCTAGCACTGAGGCCCTCCATTTGCATTGAACTCTTATCGCTAGGGTTCAAACTCGAAGAAACAACAGTGTACAGAACTGTGTTTTATCTTCCGACGACCTCTCTGTGCGAGGAAGCCGTTTAGCGTGTACTGTGGGTGAGAGCCACGGGACTGGTGCCATTTCGTAAAATCGGGGTAGAGACAAGCCGGTCCAGAAGGCAGATCACAAATCACATCATGGTTATGGTTCTAGTAGCGTTGCCCCGGGGCTGCGTGCAGGCTGAAAGTCAGCCACCTAACTCGACAGAAAAACTCGGTAGAGGTTCCGTGCTTTACCGAAAACAGCCACTCCTGAGGGTGGAAGCCTTTTGGTGTGTGCGTGCGTGAGAGCACGGCAAGGGAGTCCAATCCTGTTCTGGGGGAGACTGAGGCCGCAGCAAAAGGCAGAACAAGACTCCCCGTGTGTTTGATTTAGCTAGAACTGCGGCCCTCCTTTTGCATTGAAGTCTAAACGCTAGGGTTGTGACTCCAACAAACAACAGTGTAGAGAAATAGTGTTTTAGCTTCTGACGACCACTCTGTGGGAGGAAGAAGTTTAGGGTGTACTTTGGGTGAGAGCCACGGGACGGGCTCCACTTCATAAAATCGGAGTCGAGACAGGCCGGAAAAGAAGGCAGCTCACCAATCACATCATGGTTATGGGGCTAGTAGCGTTGCCCCGGGGGTGCGTGCAGGTTGAAAGTCAGCCACCTAACTGCAAGGAAAAACTCGGTAGAGAATCCGTGTTTCCGCGAAAACAGCCGATCCTGAGGGTGGAAGCATTTTGTTGTGTGCGTGCATGAAAGCACTGCAAGGGATTCCAAACCTATATACGAGTCAGACTCAGGCCACATCAAAAGGCAGAAGGAGACTCCCAGTGTGTTCGATTTAGCTAGCACGGAGGCCCTAGTTTTGCATGAAAGTCTACTCGCTCGCGTTCTAACTCGAAGAAAGAAAAGTGTACAGAAACAATGTTTTAGCTTCCGACGACCTCTCTGTGGGAGGAAGCATTTTAGGGTGTTCTGTGGGTGAGAGCCTGGGGATGGGTTCCGTTTCATAAAATTGGGGTAGAGACAGGCCGGTACAGAAGGCAGCTCACAAATCACATCATGGTTATGGGGCTAGTAGCGTTGCCCCGGGGGTGCATGCAGGGTGAAAATCAGCCACCTAACACGAAGGGTAAACTCGGTAGAGAATCCGTGCTTCCGCGAAAACAGCCGCTCCTGAGGGTGGAAGCATTTTGTTGTGTGCGTGTGTGAGAGCACTGCAAGGGAGTCCAAAGCTATATACGAGTGAGAGTCAGACCCCAGCAAAGTTAGAACAAGGCTCCCCGTGTGTATGACTTAGCTAGCACTGAGGCCCTCCATTTGCACTGAAGTCTAATTGCTAGGGTTCTAACTCGAAGAAACAACAGTGTAAAGAGACAGTGTTTTAGCTTCCGACGACCTCTCTGTGGGAGGAAGCAGTTTAGTGTGTGCTTTCGTTGAGAGCCACGGGACTGGCTCCATTTCGTAAAATCGGGGTAGACACAGGCCGGTACGAAGGCAGCGCACAAATCACATCATGGTTATGGGGCTAGTAGCGTTGCCCCTGGGTTGCATGCAGACTGAAAGTCAGCCACCTAACTCGACGGACAAACTCGGTAGAGAATCCGTGCTTCAGCGAAAACAGCCGCTCCTGAGGGTGGAAGCATTTTGTTGTGTGCGTGCCTGAGAGCACTGCAAAGGAGTCCAAAGCTATATACGAGTCAGCCTCAGGCCACATCAAAAGGCAGAACAAGACTCCCAGTGTGTTTGATTTAGCTAGCACTGCTGGCCTATTTTGCATGGAAGTCTACTCGCTAGCGTTCTAACTCGAAGAAAAACAGTGTACAGAAACAGTGTCTTAGCTTCCGACGACCTCTCTGTGGGAGGAAGCAGTTTAGGGTGTACTGAGGGTGAGAGCCTGGGGCTGGGTTCCATTTCGTAAAATCGGGGTAGAGACAGGCCGGTACAGAAGGCAGCTCCCAAATCACATCATGCATATGGGACTAGTAGCGTTGCCCCGGGGGTGCGGGTAGGCTGAAAGTCAGCCACCTACCTCGAAGGAAAAACTCGGTAGAGAATCCGAGCTTAAGCGAAAAGTGCCGCTCCTGAGGGTGGAAGCATTTTGTTGTGTGCGTGCGTGAGAGCACTGCAAGGGATTCCGAACCTCTATACGTGTGAGACTCAGACCCCAGCAAAAGGCAGAACATGGCTCCCCGTGTGTTTGATTTACCTAGCACTGAGGCCCTCCATTTGCATTGAAGTCTAATCGCTAGGGTTCTAACTCGAAGAAACAACAGTGTCCAAAACAGTGTTTTAGCTTGCGACGACCTCTCTGTGGGAGGAAGCAGTTTAGGGTGTACTTTGGGTGAGAGCAACCGGACTGGTCCCATTTCATAAAATCGAGGTAGAGGCAAGCCGGTACAGAAGACAGCTCACAAATCACATCATCGTTATGGGGCTAATAGCGTTGCCCCGTGGGTGCATGCAGGCTGAAAGTCAGCCACCTAACTCGACGGAAAAACTCGGTAGAGAATCCGTGGTTCAGCGAAAACAGCCGCTCCTGAGGGTAGAAGAATTTTGTTGTGTGCGTGCATGAGAGCACTGCAAGGGAGTCCAAACCTTTTTCCGAGTGAGACTCAGGCACCAGAAAAGGCATAACAAGACTCCCCATGTGTTTGATTTCGCTAGCCACTGCGGCCCTCCATTTGCATTGAAGTCTAATCGCGAGGGTTCTAAGTCGAAGAAACAAGAGTGTACAGAGACCGTGTTTGAGCTCCCGACGACCTCTCGGTGGGAGGAAGCAGTTTAAGGTGTAGTTTGGGTGAGAGCCACGGGACTGTTGCCATTTCGTAAAATCGGGGTAGAGAACGCCTGTAGAGTAGGCAGTGCGCAAATCACATCACGGTTATGGGGCTAGTAGCGGTGCTCCGGGAGTGCGTGCAGGCTGAAATTCAGCCACCTCACTCGAAGGAAAAACTCGGTAGAGAATCAGTGCTTCAGCGAAAAGAGCCGCTCCTGAGGGTGGAAGCATTTCGTTGTGTGTGTTCGTGAGATTAGTGCAAGGGAGTCCAAAGCTATATACGAGTCAGACTCAGGCCACATCAAAAGGCAGAGCAAGACTCCCAGTGTGTTTGATGTAGCTAGCACTGCGGCCCTACTTTTGCATGGAAGTCTACTTGCTAGGGTTCTGATTCGAACAAACAACAGTGTACAGAAACAGTGTTTTAGCGTCCGACGACCTCTCTGTGGGTGGAAGCAGTTTCGCGTGTACTGTGGGTGGGAGCCACGGGACCTGTGCCATTTCGTAAAATCGGGGTAGAGACAAGCCGGTACAGAATGCAGCTCACAAATCACATCATGCTTCTGGGGCTAGTAGCGTTGCCCCGGGGGTGCGTGCAGGCTGAAAGTCAGCCACCTAACTCGACGGAAAAACTCGGTAGAGAATCCGTGCTTCAGCGAAAACAGCCGCTCCCGAGGGTGGAAGCACTTTGTTGTGTGCGTGCGTGAGAGCACTGCAAGGGAGTCCAAACCTTTTTCCGAGGGAGACTCAGGCCCCAGCAAAAGGCAGAACAAGACTCCCCGTGTGTTTGATTTCGCTAGCTCTGCGGCCCTCCATGTGCATTGATGTCTAATAGCTAGGGTTCTGACTCAAACAAACAACAGTGTATAGAAACACTGTTTTAGCTTCCGACGACCTCTCTGTGGGAGGAAGCAGTTTAGGGTGTACTGTGGGTGAGAGCCACAGGACCGGTTCCATTTCGTAAAACCGGAGTAGAGACAGGCCCGTACAGAAGGCAGCTCACAAATCACATCATGGTTATGGGGCTAGTAGCGTTGCCCCGGGGGTGCGTGAAGGTTGAAAGTCAGCCACCAAACCTGACGGAAAAACTCGGTAGAGAATTCGTGCTTCAGCGAAAACAGCCGATCCTGAGGGTGGAAACATTTTGTTGTGTGCATTCGTGAAAGCACTGCAAGGGATTCCAAACCTATATACGAGTCATCCTCAGGCCCCAGCAAAAGGCAGAACAAGGCTCCCCGTGTTTTTTATTGAGCTAGCACTGAGGCCCTCCATTTGCATTGAACTCTTATCGCTAGGGTTCAAACTCGAAGAAACAACAGTGTACAGAACTGTGTTTTATCTTCCGACGACCTCTCTGTGCGAGGAAGCCGTTTAGCGTGTACTGTGGGTGAGAGCCACGGGACTGGTGCCATTTCGTAAAATCGGGGTAGAGACAAGCCGGTCCAGAAGGCAGATCACAAATCACATCATGGTTATGGTTCTAGTAGCGTTGCCCCGGGGCTGCGTGCAGGCTGAAAGTCAGCCACCTAACTCGACAGAAAAACTCGGTAGAGGTTCCGTGCTTTACCGAAAACAGCCACTCCTGAGGGTGGAAGCCTTTTGGTGTGTGCGTGCGTGAGAGCACGGCAAGGGAGTCCAATCCTGTTCTGGGGGAGACTGAGGCCGCAGCAAAAGGCAGAACAAGACTCCCCGTGTGTTTGATTTAGCTAGAACTGCGGCCCTCCTTTTGCATTGAAGTCTAAACGCTAGGGTTGTGACTCCAACAAACAACAGTGTAGAGAAATAGTGTTTTAGCTTCTGACGACCACTCTGTGGGAGGAAGAAGTTTAGGGTGTACTTTGGGTGAGAGCCACGGGACGGGCTCCACTTCATAAAATCGGAGTCGAGACAGGCCGGAAAAGAAGGCAGCTCACCAATCACATCATGGTTATGGGGCTAGTAGCGTTGCCCCGGGGGTGCGTGCAGGTTGAAAGTCAGCCACCTAACTGCAAGGAAAAACTCGGTAGAGAATCCGTGTTTCCGCGAAAACAGCCGATCCTGAGGGTGGAAGCATTTTGTTGTGTGCGTGCATGAAAGCACTGCAAGGGATTCCAAACCTATATACGAGTCAGACTCAGGCCACATCAAAAGGCAGAAGGAGACTCCCAGTGTGTTCGATTTAGCTAGCACGGAGGCCCTAGTTTTGCATGAAAGTCTACTCGCTCGCGTTCTAACTCGAAGAAAGAAAAGTGTACAGAAACAATGTTTTAGCTTCCGACGACCTCTCTGTGGGAGGAAGCATTTTAGGGTGTTCTGTGGGTGAGAGCCTGGGGATGGGTTCCGTTTCATAAAATTGGGGTAGAGACAGGCCGGTACAGAAGGCAGCTCACAAATCACATCATGGTTATGGGGCTAGTAGCGTTGCCCCGGGGGTGCATGCAGGGTGAAAATCAGCCACCTAACACGAAGGGTAAACTCGGTAGAGAATCCGTGCTTCCGCGAAAACAGCCGCTCCTGAGGGTGGAAGCATTTTGTTGTGTGCGTGGGTGAGAGCACTGCAAGGGAGTCCAAAGCTATATACGAGCGAGAGTCAGACCCCAGCAAAGTTAGAACAAGGCTCCCCGTGTGTATGACTTAGCTAGCACTGAGGCCCTCCATTTGCACTGAAGTCTAATTGCTAGGGTTCTAACTCGAAGAAACAACAGTGTAAAGAGACAGTGTTTTAGCTTCCGACGACCTCTCTGTGGGAGGAAGCAGTTTAGTGTGTGCTTTCGTTGAGAGCCACGGGACTGGCTCCATTTCGTAAAATCGGGGTAGACACAGGCCGGTACGAAGGCAGCGCACAAATCACATCATGGTTATGGGGCTAGTAGCGTTGCCCCTGGGTTGCATGCAGACTGAAAGTCAGCCACCTAACTCGACGGACAAATTCGGTAGAGAATCCGTGCTTCAGCGAAAACAGCCGCTCCTGAGGGTGGAAGCATTTTGTTGTGTGCGTGCCTGAGAGCACTGCAAAGGAGTCCAAAGCTATATACGAGTCAGCCTCAGGCCACATCAAAAGGCAGAACAAGACTCCCAGTGTGTTTGATTTAGCTAGCACTGCTGGCCTATTTTGCATGGAAGTCTACTCGCTAGCGTTCTAACTCGAAGAAAAACAGTGTACAGAAACAGTGTCTTAGCTTCCGACGACCTCTCTGTGGGAGGAAGCAGTTTAGGGTGTACTGAGGGTGAGAGCCTGGGGCTGGGTTCCATTTCGTAAAATCGGGGTAGAGACAGGCCGGTACAGAAGGCAGCTCCCAAATCACATCATGCTTATGGGACTAGTAGCGTTGCCCCGGGGGTGCGTGTAGGCTGAAAGTCAGCCACCTACCTCGAAGGAAAAACTCGGTAGAGAATCCGAGCTTCAGCGAAAAGTGCCGCTCCTGAGGGTGGAAGCATTTTGTTGTGTGCGTGCGTGAGAGCACTGCAAGGGATTCCGAACCTCTATACGTGTGAGACTCAGACCCCAGCAAAAGGCAGAACATGGCTCCCCGTGTGTTTGATTTACCTAGCACTGAGGCCCTCCATTTGCATTGAAGTCTAATCGCTAGGGTTCTAACTCGAAGAAACAACAGTGTCCAAAACAGTGTTTTAGCTTGCGACGACCTCTCTGTGGGAGGAAGCAGTTTAGGGTGTACTTTGGGTGAGAGCAACCGGACTGGTCCCATTTCATAAAATCGAGGTAGAGGCAAGCCGGTACAGAAGACAGCTCACAAATCACATCATCGTTATGGGGCTAATAGCGTTGCCCCTTGGGTGCATGCAGGCTGAAAGTCCGCCACCTAACTCGACGGAAAAACTCGGTAGAGAATCCGTGGTTCAGCGAAAACAGCCGCTCCTGAGGGTAGAAGAATTTTGTTGTGTGCGTGCATGAGAGCACTGCAAGGGAGTCCAAACCTTTTTCCGAGTGAGACTCAGGCACCAGAAAAGGCATAACAAGACTCCCCATGTGTTTGATTTCGCTAGCACTGCGGCCCTCCATTTGCATTGAAGTCTAATCGCGAGGGTTCTAAGTCGAAGAAACAAGAGTGTACAGAGACCGTGTTTTAGCTCCCGACGACCTCTCGGTGGGAGGAAGCAGTTTAAGGTGTAGTTTGGGTGAGAGCCACGGGACTGTTGCTATTTCGTAAAATCGGGGTAGAGAACGCCTGTAGAGTAGGCAGTGCGCAAATCACATCACGGTTATGGGGCTAGTAGCGGTGCTCCGGGAGTGCGTGCAGGCTGAAATTCAGCCACCTCACTCGAAGGAAAAACTCGGTAGAGAATCAGTGCTTCAGCCAAAAGAGCCGCTCCTGAGGGTGGAAGCATTTCGTTGTGTGTGTTCGTGAGATTAGTGCAAGGGAGTCCAAAGCTATATACGAGTCAGACTCAGGCCACATCAAAAGGCAGAGCAAGACTCCCAGTGTGTTTGATGTAGCTAGCACTGCGGCCCTACTTTTGCATGGAAGTCTACTTGCTAGGGTTCTGATTCGAACAAACAACAGTGTACAGAAACAGTGTTTTAGCGTCCGACGACCTCTCTGTGGGTGGAAGCAGTTTCGCGTGTACTGTGGGTGGGAGCCACGGGACCTGTGCCATTTCGTAAAATCGGGGTAGAGACAAGCCGGTACAGAATGCAGCTCACAAATCACATCATGCTTCTGGGGCTAGTAGCGTTGCCCCGGGGGTGCGTGCAGGCTGAAAGTCAGCCACCTAACTCGACGGAAAAACTCGGTAGAGAATCCGTGCTTCAGCGAAAACAGCCGCTCCCGAGGGTAGAAGCACTTTGTTGTGTGCGTGCGTGAGAGCACTGCAAGGGAGTCCAAACCTTTTTCCGAGGGAGACTCAGGCCCCAGCAAAAGGCAGAACAAGACTCCCCGTGTGTTTGATTTCGCTAGCTCTGCGGCCCTCCATGTGCATTGATGTCTAATAGCTAGGGTTCTGACTCAAACAAACAACAGTGTATAGAAACACTGTTTTAGCTTCCGACGACCTCTCTGTGGGAGGAAGCAGTTTAGGGTGTACTGTGGGTGAGAGCCACAGGACCGGTTCCATTTCGTAAAACCGGAGTAGAGACAGGCCCGTACAGAAGGCAGCTCACAAATCACATCATGGTTATGGGGCTAGTAGCGTTGCCCCGGGGGTGCGTGAAGGTTGAAAGTCAGCCACCAAACCTGAAGGAAAAACTCGGTAGAGAATTCGTGCTTCAGCGAAAACAGCCGATCCTGAGGGTGGAAACATTTTGTTGTGTGCATTCGTGAAAGCACTGCAAGGGATTCCAAACCTATATACGAGTCATCCTCAGGCCCCAGCAAAAGGCAGAACAAGGCTCCCCGTGTTTTTTATTGAGCTAGCACTGAGGCCCTCCATTTGCATTGAACTCTTATCGCTAGGGTTCAAACTCGAAGAAACAACAGTGTACAGAACTGTGTTTTATCTTCCGACGACCTCTCTGTGCGAGGAAGCCGTTTAGCGTGTACTGTGGGTGAGAGCCACGGGACTGGTGCCATTTCGTAAAATCGGGGTAGAGACAAGCCGGTACAGAAGGCAGATCACATATCACATCATGGTTATGGTTCTAGTAGCGTTGCCCCGGGGCTGCGTGCAGGCTGAAAGTCAGCCACCTAACTCGACAGAAAAACTCGGTAGAGGTTCCGTGCTTTACCGAAAACAGCCACTCCTGAGGGTGGAAGCCTTTTGGTGTGTGCGTGCGTGAGAGCACGGCAAGGGAGTCCAATCCTGTTCTGGGGGAGACTGAGGCCGCAGCAAAAGGCAGAACAAGACTCCCCGTGTGTTTGATTTAGCTAGAACTGCAGCCCTCCTTTTGCATTGAAGTCTAAACGCTAGGGTTGTGACTCCAACAAACAACAGTGTAGAGAAATAGTGTTTTAGCTTCTGACGACCACTCTGTGGGAGGAAGAAGTTTAGGGTGTACTTTGGGTGAGAGCCACGGGACGGGCTCCACTTCATAAAATCGGAGTCGAGACAGGCCGGAAAAGAAGGCAGCTCACCAATCACATCATGGTTATGGGGCTAGTAGCGTTGCCCCGGGGGTGCGTGCAGGTTGAAAGTCAGCCACCTAACTGCAAGGAAAAACTCAGTAGAGAATCCGTGTTTCCGCGAAAACAGCCGATCCTGAGGGTGGAAGCATTTTGTTGTGTGCGTGCATGAAAGCACTGCAAGGGATTCCAAACCTATATACGAGTCAGACTCAGGCCACATCAAAAGGCAGAAGGAGACTCCCAGTGTGTTCGATTTAGCTAGCACGGAGGCCCTAGTTTTGCATGAAAGTCTACTCGCTCGCGTTCTAACTCGAAGAAAGAAAAGTGTACAGAAACAATGTTTTAGCTTCCGACGACCTCTCTGTGGGAGGAAGCATTTTAGGGTGTTCTGTGGGTGAGAGCCTGGGGATGGGTTCCGTTTCATAAAATTGGGGTAGAGACAGGCCGGTACAGAAGGCAGCTCACAAATCACATCATGGTTATGGGGCTAGTAGCGTTGCCCCGGGGGTGCATGCAGGGTGAAAATCAGCCACCTAACACGAAGGGTAAACTCGGTAGAGAATCCGTGCTTCCGCGAAAACAGCCGCTCCTGAGGGTGGAAGCATTTTGTTGTGTGCGTGTGTGAGAGCACTGCAAGGGAGTCCAAAGCTATATACGAGTGAGAGTCAGACCCCAGCAAAGTTAGAACAAGGCTCCCCGTGTGTATGACTTAGCTAGCACTGAGGCCCTCCATTTGCACTGAAGTCTAATTGCTAGGGTTCTAACTCGAAGAAACAACAGTGTAAAGAGACAGTGTTTTAGCTTCCGACGACCTCTCTGTGGGAGGAAGCAGTTTAGTGTGTGCTTTCGTTGAGAGCCACGGGACTGGCTCCATTTCGTAAAATCGGGGTAGACACAGGCCGGTACGAAGGCAGCGCACAAATCACATCATGGTTATGGGGCTAGTAGCGTTGCCCCTGGGTTGCATGCAGACTGAAAGTCAGCCACCTAACTCGACGGACAAACTCGGTAGAGAATCCGTGCTTCAGCGAAAACAGCCGCTCCTGAGGGTGGAAGCATTTTGTTGTGTGCGTGCCTGAGAGCACTGCAAAGGAGTCCAAAGCTATATACGAGTCAGCCTCAGGCCACATCAAAAGGCAGAACAAGACTCCCAGTGTGTTTGATTTAGCTAGCACTGCTGGCCTATTTTGCATGGAAGTCTACTCGCTAGCGTTCTAACTCGAAGAAAAACAGTGTACAGAAACAGTGTCTTAGCTTCCGACGACCTCTCTGTGGGAGGAAGCAGTTTAGGGTGTACTGAGGGTGAGAGCCTGGGGCTGGGTTCCATTTCGTAAAATCGGGGTAGAGACAGGCCGGTACAGAAGGCAGCTCCCAAATCACATCATGCTTATGGGACTAGTAGCGTTGCCCCGGGGGTGCGGGTAGGCTGAAAGTCAGCCACCTACCTCGAAGGAAAAACTCGGTAGAGAATCCGAGCTTCAGCGAAAAGTGCCGCTCCTGAGGGTGGAAGCATTTTGTTGTGTGCGTGCGTGAGAGCACTGCAAGATTCCGAACCTCTATACGTGTGAGACTCAGACCCCAGCAAAAGGCAGAACATGGCTCCCCGTGTGTTTGATTTACCTAGCACTGAGGCCCTCCATTTGCATTGAAGTCTAATCGCTAGGGTTCTAACTCGAAGAAACAACAGTGTCCAAAACAGTGTTTTAGCTTGCGACGACCTCTCTGTGGGAGGAAGCAGTTTAGGGTGTACTTTGGGTGAGAGCAACCGGACTGGTCCCATTTCATAAAATCGAGGTAGAGGCAAGCCGGTACAGAAGACAGCTCACAAATCACATCATCGTTATGGGGCTAATAGCGTTGCCCCGTGGGTGCATGCAGGCTGAAAGTCAGCCACCTAACTCGACGGAAAAACTCGGTAGAGAATCCGTGCTTCAGCGAAAACAGCCGCTCCTGAGGGTAGAAGAATTTTGTTGTGTGCGTGCATGAGAGCACTGCAAGGGAGTCCAAACCTTTTTCCGAGTGAGACTCAGGCACCAGAAAAGGCATAACAAGACTCCCCATGTGTTTGATTTCGCTAGCACTGCGGCCCTCCATTTGCATTGAAGTCTAATCGCGAGGGTTCTAAGTCGAAGAAACAAGAGTGTACAGAGACCGTGTTTGAGCTCCCGACGACCTCTCGGTGGGAGGAAGCAGTTTAAGGTGTAGTTTGGGTGAGAGCCACGGGAGTGTTGCCATTTCGTAAAATCGGGGTAGAGAACGCCTGTAGAGTAGGCAGTGCGCAAATCACATAACGGTTATGGGGCTAGTAGCGGTGCTCCGGGAGTGCGTGCAGGCTGAAATTCAGCCACCTCACTCGAAGGAAAAACTCGGTAGAGAATCAGTGCTTCAGCGAAAAGAGCCGCTCCTGAGGGTGGAAGCATTTCGTTGTGTGTGTTCGTGAGATTAGTGCAAGGGAGTCCAAAGCTATATACGAGTCAGACTCAGGCCACATCAAAAGGCAGAGCAAGACTCCCAGTGTGTTTGATGTAGCTAGCACTGCGGCCCTACTTTTGCATGGAAGTCTACTTGCTAGGGTTCTGATTCGAACAAACAACAGTGTACAGAAACAGTGTTTTAGCGTCCGACGACCTCTCTGTGGGTGGAAGCAGTTTCGCGTGTACTGTGGGTGGGAGCCACGGGACCTGTGCCATTTCGTAAAATCGGGGTAGAGACAAGCCGGTACAGAATGCAGCTCACAAATCACATCATGCTTCTGGGGCTAGTAGCGTTGCCCCGGGGGTGCGTGTAGGCTGAAAGTCAGCCACCTAACTCGACGGAAAAACTCGGTAGAGAATCCGTGCTTCAGCGAAAACAGCCGCTCCCGAGGGTGGAAGCACTTTGTTGTGTGCGTGCGTGAGAGCACTGCAAGGGAGTCCAAACCTTTTTCCGAGGGAGACTCAGGCCCCAGCAAAAGGCAGAACAAGACTCCCCGTGTGTTTGATTTCGCTAGCTCTGCGGCCCTCCATGTGCATTGATGTCTAATAGCTAGGGTTCTGACTCAAACAAACAACAGTGTATAGAAACACTGTTTTAGCTTCCGACGACCTCTCTGTGGGAGGAAGCAGTTTAGGGTGTACTGTGGGTGAGAGCCACAGGACCGGTTCCATTTCGTAAAACCGGAGTAGAGACAGGCCCGTACAGAAGGCAGCTCACAAATCACATCATGGTTATGGGGCTAGTAGCGTTGCCCCGGGGGTGCGTGAAGGTTGAAAGTCAGCCACCAAACCTGAAGGAAAAACTCGGTAGAGAATTCGTGCTTCAGCAAAAACAGCCGATCCTGAGGGTGGAAACATTTTGTTGTGTGCATTCGTGAAAGCACTGCAAGGGATTCCAAACCTATATACGAGTCATCCTCAGGCCCCAGCAAAAGGCAGAACAAGGTTCCCCGTGTTTTTTATTGAGCTAGCACTGAGGCCCTCCATTTGCATTGAACTCTTATCGCTAGGGTTCAAACTCGAAGAAACAACAGTGTACAGAACTGTGTTTTATCTTCCGACGACCTCTCTGTGCGAGGAAGCCGTTTAGCGTGTACTGTGGGTGAGAGCCACGGGACTGGTGCCATTTCGTAAAATCGGGGTAGAGACAAGCCGGTACAGAAGGCAGATCACAAATCACATCATGGTTATGGTTCTAGTAGCGTTGCCCCGGGGCTGCGTGCAGGCTGAAAGTCAGCCACCTAACTCGACAGAAAAACTCGGTAGAGGTTCCGTGCTTTACCGAAAACAGCCACTCCTGAGGGTGGAAGCCTTTTGGTGTGTGCGTGCGTGAGAGCACGGCAAGGGAGTCCAATCCTGTTCTGGGGGAGACTGAGGCCGCAGCAAAAGGCAGAACAAGACTCCCCGTGTGTTTGATTTAGCTAGAACTGCGGCCCTCCTTTTGCATTGAAGTCTAAACGCTAGGGTTGTGACTCCAACAAACAACAGTGTAGAGAAATAGTGTTTTAGCTTCTGACGACCACTCTGTGGGAGGAAGAAGTTTAGGGTGTACTTTGGGTGAGAGCCACGGGACGGGCTCCACTTCATAAAATCGGAGTCGAGACAGGCCGGAAAAGAAGGCAGCTCACCAATCACATCATGGTTATGGGGCTAGTAGCGTTGCCCCGGGGGTGCGTGCAGGTTGAAAGTCAGCCACCTAACTGCAAGGAAAAACTCGGTAGAGAATCCGTGTTTCCGCGAAAACAGCCGATCCTGAGGGTGGAAGCATTTTGTTGTGTGCGTGCATGAAAGCACTGCAAGGGATTCCAAACCTATATACGAGTCAGACTCAGGCCACATCAAAAGGCAGAAGGAGACTCCCAGTGTGTTCGATTTAGCTAGCACGGAGGCCCTAGTTTTGCATGAAAGTCTACTCGCTCGCGTTCTAACTCGAAGAAAGAAAAGTGTACAGAAACAATGTTTTAGCTTCCGACGACCTCTCTGTGGGAGGAAGCATTTTAGGGTGTTCTGTGGGTGAGAGCCTGGGGATGGGTTCCGTTTCATAAAATTGGGGTAGAGACAGGCCGGTACAGAAGGCAGCTCACAAATCACATCATGGTTATGGGGCTAGTAGCGTTGCCCCGGGGGTGCATGCAGGGTGAAAATCAGCCACCTAACACGAAGGGTAAACTCGGTAGAGAATCCGTGCTTCCGCGAAAACAGCCGCTCCTGAGGGTGGAAGCATTTTGTTGTGTGCGTGTGTGAGAGCACTGCAAGGGAGTCCAAAGCTATATACGAGTGAGAGTCAGACCCCAGCAAAGTTAGAACAAGGCTCCCCGTGTGTATGACTTAGCTAGCACTGAGGCCCTCCATTTGCACTGAAGTCTAATTGCTAGGGTTCTAACTCGAAGAAACAACAGTGTAAAGAGACAGTGTTTTAGCTTCCGACGACCTCTCTGTGGGAGGAAGCAGTTTAGTGTGTGCTTTCGTTGAGAGCCACGGGACTGGCTCCATTTCGTAAAATCGGGGTAGACACAGGCCGGTACGAAGGCAGCGCACAAATCACATCATGGTTATGGGGCTAGTAGCGTTGCCCCTGGGTTGCATGCAGACTGAAAGTTAGCCACCTAACTCGACGGACAAACTCAGTAGAGAATCCGTGCTTCAGCGAAAACAGCCGCTCCTGAGGGTGGAAGCATTTTGTTGTGTGCGTGCCTGAGAGCACTGCAAAGGAGTCCAAAGCTATATACGAGTCAGCCTCAGGCCACATCAAAAGGCAGAACAAGACTCCCAGTGTGTTTGATTTAGCTAGCACTGCTGGCCTATTTTGCATGGAAGTCTACTCGCTAGCGTTCTAACTCGAAGAAAAACAGTGTACAGAAACAGTGTCTTAGCTTCCGACGACCTCTCTGTGGGAGGAAGCAGTTTAGGGTGTACTGAGGGTGAGAGCCTGGGGCTGGGTTCCATTTCGTAAAATCGGGGTAGAGACAGGCCGGTACAGAAGGCAGCTCCCAAATCACATCATGCTTATGGGACTAGTAGCGTTGCCCCGGGGGTGCGGGTAGGCTGAAAGTCAGCCACCTACCTCGAAGGAAAAACTCGGTAGAGAATCCGAGCTTCAGCGAAAAGTGCCGCTCCTGAGGGTGGAAGCATTTTGTTGTGTGCGTGCGTGAGAGCACTGCAAGGGATTCCGAACCTCTATACGTGTGAGACTCAGACCCCAGCAAAAGGCAGAACATGGCTCCCCGTGTGTTTGATTTACCTAGCACTGAGGCCCTCCATTTGCATTGAAGTCTAATCGCTAGGGTTCTAACTCGAAGAAACAACAGTGTCCAAAACAGTGTTTTAGCTTGCGACGACCTCTCTGTGGGAGGAAGCAGTTTAGGGTGTACTTTGGGTGAGAGCAACCGGACTGGTCCCATTTCATAAAATCGAGGTAGAGGCAAGCCGGTACAGAAGACAGCTCACAAATCACATCATCGTTATGGGGCTAATAGCGTTGCCCCGTGGGTGCATGCAGGCTGAAAGTCAGCCACCTAACTCGACGGAAAAACTCGGTAGAGAATCCGTGGTTCAGCGAAAACAGCCGCTCCTGAGGGTAGAAGAATTTTGTTGTGTGCGTGCATGAGAGCACTGCAAGGGAGTCCAAACCTTTTTCCGAGTGAGACTCAGGCACCAGAAAAGGCATAACAAGACTCCCCATGTGTTTGATTTCGCTAGCACTGCGGCCCTCCATTTGCATTGAAGTCTAATCGCGAGGGTTCTAAGTCGAAGAAACAAGAGTGTACAGAGACCGTGTTTGAGCTCCCGACGACCTCTCGGTGGGAGGAAGCAGTTTAAGGTGGAGTTTGGGTGAGAGCCACGGGACTGTTGCCATTTCGTAAAATCGGGGTAGAGAACGCCTGTAGAGTAGGCAGTGCGCAAATCACATCACGGTTATGGGGCTAGTAGCGGTGCTCCGGGAGTGCGTGCAGGCTGAAATTCAGCCACCTCACTCGAAGGAAAAACTCGGTAGAGAATCAGTGCTTCAGCGAAAAGAGCCGCTCCTGAGGGTGGAAGCATTTCGTTGTGTGTGTTCGTGAGATTAGTGCAAGGGAGTCCAAAGCTATATACGAGTCAGACTCAGGCCACATCAAAAGGCAGAGCAAGACTCCCAGTGTGTTTGATGTAGCTAGCACTGCGGCCCTACTTTTGCATGGAAGTCTACTTGCTAGGGTTCTGATTCGAACAAACAACAGTGTACAGAAACAGTGTTTTAGCGTCCGACGACCTCTCTGTGGGTGGAAGCAGTTTCGCGTGTACTGTGGGTGGGAGCCACGGGACCTGTGCCATTTCGTAAAATCGGGGTAGAGACAAGCCGGTACAGAATGCAGCTCACAAATCACATCATGCTTCTGGGGCTAGTAGCGTTGCCCCGGGGGTGCGTGCAGGCTGAAAGTCAGCCACCTAACTCGACGGAAAAACTCGGTAGAGAATCCGTGCTTCAGCGAAAACAGCCGCTCCCGAGGGTGGAAGCACTTTGTTGTGTGCGTGCGTGAGAGCACTGCAAGGGAGTCCAAACCTTTTTCCGAGGGAGACTCAGGCCCCAGCAAAAGGCAGAACAAGACTCCCCGTGTGTTTGATTTCGCTAGCTCTGCGGCCCTCCATGTGCATTGATGTCTAATAGCTAGGGTTCTGACTCAAACAAACAACAGTGTATAGAAACACTGTTTTAGCTTCCGACGACCTCTCTGTGGGAGGAAGCAGTTTAGGGTGTACTGTGGGTGAGAGCCACAGGACCGGTTCCATTTCGTAAAACCGGAGTAGAGACAGGCCCGTACAGAAGGCAGCTCACAAATCACATCATGGTTATGGGGCTAGTAGCGTTGCCCCGGGGGTGCGTGAAGGTTGAAAGTCAGCCACCAAACCTGAAGGAAAAACTCGGTAGAGAATTCGTGCTTCAGCGAAAACAGCCGATCCTGAGGGTGGAAACATTTTGTTGTGTGCATTCGTGAAAGCACTGCAAGGGATTCCAAACCTATATACGAGTCATCCTCAGGCCCCAGCAAAAGGCAGAACAAGGTTCCCCGTGTTTTTTATTGAGCTAGCACTGAGGCCCTCCATTTGCATTGAACTCTTATCGCTAGGGTTCAAACTCGAAGAAACAACAGTGTACAGAACTGTGTTTTATCTTCCGACGACCTCTCTGTGCGAGGAAGCCGTTTAGCGTGTACTGTGGGTGAGAGCCACGGGACTGGTGCCATTTCGTAAAATCGGGGTAGAGACAAGCCGGTACAGAAGGCAGATCACAAATCACATCATGGTTATGGTTCTAGTAGCGTTGCCCCGGGGCTGCGTGCAGGCTGAAAGTCAGCCACCTAACTCGACAGAAAAACTCGGTAGAGGTTCCGTGCTTTACCGAAAACAGCCACTCCTGAGGGTGGAAGCCTTTTGGTGTGTGCGTGCGTGAGAGCACGGCAAGGGAGTCCAATCCTGTTCTGGGGGAGACTGAGGCCGCAGCAAAAGGCAGAACAAGACTCCCCGTGTGTTTGATTTAGCTAGAACTGCGGCCCTCCTTTTGCATTGAAGTCTAAACGCTAGGGTTGTGACTCCAACAAACAACAGTGTAGAGAAATAGTGTTTTAGCTTCTGACGACCACTCTGTGGGAGGAAGAAGTTTAGGGTGTACTTTGGGTGAGAGCCACGGGACGGGCTCCACTTCATAAAATCGGAGTCGAGACAGGCCGGAAAAGAAGGCAGCTCACCAATCACATCATGGTTATGGGGCTAGTAGCGTTGCCCCGGGGGTGCGTGCAGGTTGAAAGTCAGCCACCTAACTGCAAGGAAAAACTCGGTAGAGAATCCGTGTTTCCGCGAAAACAGCCGATCCTGAGGGTGGAAGCATTTTGTTGTGTGCGTGCATGAAAGCACTGCAAGGGATTCCAAACCTATATACGAGTCAGACTCAGGCCACATCAAAAGGCAGAAGGAGACTCCCAGTGTGTTCGATTTAGCTAGCACGGAGGCCCTAGTTTTGCATGAAAGTCTACTCGCTCGCGTTCTAACTCGAAGAAAGAAAAGTGTACAGAAACAATGTTTTAGCTTCCGACGACCTCTCTGTGGGAGGAAGCATTTTAGGGTGTTCTGTGGGTGAGAGCCTGGGGATGGGTTCCGTTTCATAAAATTGGGGTAGAGACAGGCCGGTACAGAAGGCAGCTCACAAATCACATCATGGTTATGGGGCTAGTAGCGTTGCCCCGGGGGTGCATGCAGGGTGAAAATCAGCCACCTAACACGAAGGGTAAACTCGGTAGAGAATCCGTGCTTCCGCGAAAACAGCCGCTCCTGAGGGTGGAAGCATTTTGTTGTGTGCGTGTGTGAGAGCACTGCAAGGGAGTCCAAAGCTATATACGAGTGAGAGTCAGACCCCAGCAAAGTTAGAACAAGGCTCCCCGTGTGTATGACTTAGCTAGCACTGAGGCCCTCCATTTGCACTGAAGTCTAATTGCTAGGGTTCTAACTCGAAGAAACAACAGTGTAAAGAGACAGTGTTTTAGCTTCCGACGACCTCTCTGTGGGAGGAAGCAGTTTAGTGTGTGCTTTCGTTGAGAGCCACGGGACTGGCTCCATTTCGTAAAATCGGGGTAGACACAGGCCGGTACGAAGGCAGCGCACAAATCACATCATGGTTATGGGGCTAGTAGCGTTGCCCCTGGGTTGCATGCAGACTGAAAGTCAGCCACCTAACTCGATGGACAAACTCGGTAGAGAATCCGTGCTTCAGCGAAAACATCCGCTCCTGAGGGTGGAAGCATTTTGTTGTGTGCGTGCCTGAGAGCACTGCAAAGGAGTCCAAAGCTATATACGAGTCAGCCTCAGGCCACATCAAAAGGCAGAACAAGACTCCCAGTGTGTTTGATTTAGCTAGCACTGCTGGCCTATTTTGCATGGAAGTCTACTCGCTAGCGTTCTAACTCGAAGAAAAACAGTGTACAGAAACAGTGTCTTAGCTTCCGACGACCTCTCTGTGGGAGGAAGCAGTTTAGGGTGTACTGAGGGTGAGAGCCTGGGGCTGGGTTCCATTTCGTAAAATCGGGGTAGAGACAGGCCGGTACAGAAGGCAGCTCCCAAATCACATCATGCTTATGGGACTAGTAGCGTTGCCCCGGGGGTGCGGGTAGGCTGAAAGTCAGCCACCTACCTCGAAGGAAAAACTCGGTAGAGAATCCGAGCTTCAGCGAAAAGTGCCGCTCCTGAGGGTGGAAGCATTTTGTTGTGTGCGTGCGTGAGAGCACTGCAAGGGATTCCGAACCTCTATACGTGTGAGACTCAGACCCCAGCAAAAGGCAGAACATGGCTCCCCGTGTGTTTGATTTACCTAGCACTGAGGCCCTCCATTTGCATTGAAGTCTAATCGCTAGGGTTCTAACTCGAAGAAACAACAGTGTCCAAAACAGTGTTTTAGCTTGCGACGACCTCTCTGTGGGAGGAAGCAGTTTAGGGTGTACTTTGGGTGAGAGCAACCGGACTGGTCCCATTTCATAAAATCGAGGTAGAGGCAAGCCGGTACAGAAGACAGCTCACAAATCACATCATCGTTATGGGGCTAATAGCGTTGCCCCGTGGGTGCATGCAGGCTGAAAGTCAGCCACCTAACTCGACGGAAAAACTCGGTAGAGAATCCGTGGTTCAGCGAAAACAGCCGCTCCTGAGGGTAGAAGAATTTTGTTGTGTGCGTGCATGAGAGCACTGCAAGGGAGTCCAAACTTTTTTCCGAGTGAAACTCAGGCACCAGAAAAGGCATAACAAGACTCCCCATGTGTTTGATTTCGCTAGCACTGCGGCCCTCCATTTGCATTGAAGTCTAATCGCGAGGGTTCTAAGTCGAAGAAACAAGAGTGTACAGAGACCGTGTTTGAGCTCCCGACGACCTCTCGGTGGGAGGAAGCAGTTTAAGGTGGAGTTTGGGTGAGAGCCACGGGACTGTTGCCATTTCGTAAAATCGGGGTAGAGAACGCCTGTAGAGTAGGCAGTGCGCAAATCACATCACGGTTATGGGGCTAGTAGCGGTGCTCCGGGAGTGCGTGCAGGCTGAAATTCAGCCACCTCACTCGAAGGAAAAACTCGGTAGAGAATCAGTGCTTCAGCGAAAAGAGCCGCTCCTGAGGGTGGAAGCATTTCGTTGTGTGTGTTCGTGAGATTAGTGCAAGGGAGTCCAAAGCTATATACGAGTCAGACTCAGGCCACATCAAAAGGCAGAGCAAGACTCCCAGTGTGTTTGATGTAGCTAGCACTGCGGCCCTACTTTTGCATGGAAGTCTACTTGCTAGGGTTCTGATTCGAACAAACAACAGTGTACAGAAACAGTGTTTTAGCGTCCGACGACCTCTCTGTGGGTGGAAGCAGTTTCGCGTGTACTGTGGGTGGGAGCCACGGGACCTGTGCCATTTCGTAAAATCGGGGTAGAGACAAGCCGGTACAGAATGCAGCTCACAAATCACATCATGCTTCTGGGGCTAGTAGCGTTGCCCCGGGGGTGCGTGCAGGCTGAAAGTCAGCCACCTAACTCGACGGAAAAACTCGGTAGAGAATCCGTGCTTCAGCGAAAACAGCCGCTCCCGAGGGTGGAAGCACTTTGTTGTGTGCGTGCGTGAGAGCACTGCAAGGGAGTCCAAACCTTTTTCCGAGGGAGACTCAGGCCCCAGCAAAAGGCAGAACAAGACTCCCCGTGTGTTTGATTTCGCTAGCTCTGCGGCCCTCCATGTGCATTGATGTCTAATAGCTAGGGTTCTGACTCAAACAAACAACAGTGTATAGAAACACTGTTTTAGCTTCCGACGACCTCTCTGTGGGAGGAAGCAGTTTAGGGTGTACTGTGGGTGAGAGCCACAGGACCGGTTCCATTTCGTAAAACCGGAGTAGAGACAGGCCCGTACAGAAGGCAGCTCACAAATCACATCATGGTTATGGGGCTAGTAGCGTTGCCCCGGGGGTGCGTGAAGGTTGAAAGTCAGCCACCAAACCTGAAGGAAAAACTCGGTAGAGAATTCGTGCTTCAGCGAAAACAGCCGATCCTGAGGGTGGAAACATTTTGTTGTGTGCATTCGTGAAAGCACTGCAAGGGATTCCAAACCTATATACGAGTCATCCTCAGGCCCCAGCAAAAGGCAGAACAAGGCTCCCCGTGTTTTTTATTGAGCTAGCACTGAGGCCCTCCATTTGCATTGAACTCTTATCGCTAGGGTTCAAACTCGAAGAAACAACAGTGTACAGAACTGTGTTTTATCTTCCGACGACCTCTCTGTGCGAGGAAGCCGTTTAGCGTGTACTGTGGGTGAGAGCCACGGGACTGGTGCCATTTCGTAAAATCGGGGTAGAGACAAGCTGGTCCAGAAGGCAGATCACAAATCACATCATGGTTATGGTTCTAGTAGCGTTGCCCCGGGGCTGCGTGCAGGCTGAAAGTCAGCCACCTAACTCGACAGAAAAACTCGGTAGAGGTTCCGTGCTTTACCGAAAACAGCCACTCCTGAGGGTGGAAGCCTTTTGGTGTGTGCGTGCGTGAGAGCACGGCAAGGGAGTCCAATCCTGTTCTGGGGGAGACTGAGGCCGCAGCAAAAGGCAGAACAAGACTCCCCGTGTGTTTGATTTAGCTAGAACTGCGGCCCTCCTTTTGCATTGAAGTCTAAACGCTAGGGTTGTGACTCCAACAAACAACAGTGTAGAGAAATAGTGTTTTAGCTTCTGACGACCACTCTGTGGGAGGAAGAAGTTTAGGGTGTACTTTGGGTGAGAGCCACGGGACGGGCTCCACTTCATAAAATCGGAGTCGAGACAGGCCGGAAAAGAAGGCAGCTCACCAATCACATCATGGTTATGGGGCTAGTAGCGTTGCCCCGGGGGTGCGTGCAGGTTGAAAGTCAGCCACCTAACTGCAAGGAAAAACTCGGTAGAGAATCCGTGTTTCCGCGAAAACAGCCGATCCTGAGGGTGGAAGCATTTTGTTGTGTGCGTGCATGAAAGCACTGCAAGGGATTCCAAACCTATATACGAGTCAGACTCAGGCCACATCAAAAGGCAGAAGGAGACTCCCAGTGTGTTCGATTTAGCTAGCACGGAGGCCCTAGTTTTGCATGAAAGTCTACTCGCTCGCGTTCTAACTCGAAGAAAGAAAAGTGTACAGAAACAATGTTTTAGCTTCCGACGACCTCTCTGTGGGAGGAAGCATTTTAGGGTGTTCTGTGGGTGAGAGCCTGGGGATGGGTTCCGTTTCATAAAATTGGGGTAGAGACAGGCCGGTACAGAAGGCAGCTCACAAATCACATCATGGTTATGGGGCTAGTAGCGTTGCCCCGGGGGTGCATGCAGGGTGAAAATCAGCCACCTAACACGAAGGGTAAACTCGGTAGAGAATCCGTGCTTCCGCGAAAACAGCCGCTCCTGAGGGTGGAAGCATTTTGTTGTGTGCGTGTGTGAGAGCACTGCAAGGGAGTCCAAAGCTATATACGAGTGAGAGTCAGACCCCAGCAAAGTTAGAACAAGGCTCCCCGTGTGTATGACTTAGCTAGCACTGAGGCCCTCCATTTGCACTGAAGTCTAATTGCTAGGGTTCTAACTCGAAGAAACAACAGTGTAAAGAGACAGTGTTTTAGCTTCCGACGACCTCTCTGTGGGAGGAAGCAGTTTAGTGTGTGCTTTCGTTGAGAGCCACGGGACTGGCTCCATTTCGTAAAATCGGGGTAGACACAGGCCGGTACGAAGGCAGCGCACAAATCACATCATGGTTATGGGGCTAGTAGCGTTGCCCCTGGGTTGCATGCAGACTGAAAGTCAGCCACCTAACTCGACGGACAAACTCGGTAGAGAATCCGTGCTTCAGCGAAAACAGCCGCTCCTGAGGGTGGAAGCATTTTGTTGTGTGCGTGCCTGAGAGCACTGCAAAGGAGTCCAAAGCTATATACGAGTCAGCCTCAGGCCACATCAAAAGGCAGAACAAGACTCCCAGTGTGTTTGATTTAGCTAGCACTGCTGGCCTATTTTGCATGGAAGTCTACTCGCTAGCGTTCTAACTCGAAGAAAAACAGTGTACAGAAACAGTGTCTTAGCTTCCGACGACCTCTCTGTGGGAGGAAGCAGTTTAGGGTGTACTGAGGGTGAGAGCCTGGGGCTGGGTTCCATTTCGTAAAATCGGGGTAGAGACAGGCCGGTACAGAAGGCAGCTCCCAAATCACATCATGCTTATGGGACTAGTAGCGTTGCCCCGGGGGTGCGGGTAGGCTGAAAGTCAGCCACCTACCTCGAAGGAAAAACTCGGTAGAGAATCCGAGCTTCAGCGAAAAGTGCCGCTCCTGAGGGTGGAAGCATTTTGTTGTGTGCGTGCGTGAGAGCACTGCAAGGGATTCCGAACCTCTATACGTGTGAGACTCAGACCCCAGCAAAAGGCAGAACATGGCTCCCCGTGTGTTTGATTTACCTAGCACTGAGGCCCTCCATTTGCATTGAAGTCTAATCGCTAGGGTTCTAACTCGAAGAAACAACAGTGTCCAAAACAGTGTTTTAGCTTGCGACGACCTCTCTGTGGGAGGAAGCAGTTTAGGGTGTACTTTGGGTGAGAGCAACCGGACTGGTCCCATTTCATAAAATCGAGGTAGAGGCAAGCCGGTACAGAAGACAGCTCACAAATCACATCATCGTTATGGGGCTAATAGCGTTGCCCCGTGGGTGCATGCAGGCTGAAAGTCAGCCACCTAACTCGACGGAAAAACTCGGTAGAGAATCCGTGGTTCAGCGAAAACAGCCGCTCCTGAGGGTAGAAGAATTTTGTTGTGTGCGTGCATGAGAGCACTGCAAGGGAGTCCAAACTTTTTTCCGAGTGAAACTCAGGCACCAGAAAAGGCATAACAAGACTCCCCATGTGTTTGATTTCGCTAGCACTGCGGCCCTCCATTTGCATTGAAGTCTAATCGCGAGGGTTCTAAGTCGAAGAAAGAAGAGTGTACAGAGACCGTGTTTGAGCTCCCGACGACCTCTCGGTGGGAGGAAGCAGTTTAAGGTGGAGTTTGGGTGAGAGCCACGGGACTGTTGCCATTTCGTAAAATCGGGGTAGAGAACGCCTGTAGAGTAGGCAGTGCGCAAATCACATCACGGTTATGGGGCTAGTAGCGGTGCTCCGGGAGTGCGTGCAGGCTGAAATTCAGCCACCTCACTCGAAGGAAAAACTCGGTAGAGAATCAGTGCTTCAGCGAAAAGAGCCGCTCCTGAGGGTGGAAGCATTTCGTTGTGTGTGTTCGTGAGATTAGTGCAAGGGAGTCCAAAGCTATATACGAGTCAGACTCAGGCCACATCAAAAGGCAGAGCAAGACTCCCAGTGTGTTTGATGTAGCTAGCACTGCGGCCCTACTTTTGCATGGAAGTCTACTTGCTAGGGTTCTGATTCGAACAAACAACAGTGTACAGAAACAGTGTTTTAGCGTCCGACGACCTCTCTGTGGGTGGAAGCAGTTTCGCGTGTACTGTGGGTGGGAGCCACGGGACCTGTGCCATTTCGTAAAATCGGGGTAGAGACAAGCCGGTACAGAATGCAGCTCACAAATCACATCATGCTTCTGGGGCTAGTAGCGTTGCCCCGGGGGTGCGTGCAGGCTGAAAGTCAGCCACCTAACTCGACGGAAAAACTCGGTAGAGAATCCGTGCTTCAGCGAAAACAGCCGCTCCCGAGGGTGGAAGCACTTTGTTGTGTGCGTGCGTGAGAGCACTGCAAGGGAGTCCAAACCTTTTTCCGAGGGAGACTCAGGCCCCAGCAAAAGGCAGAACAAGACTCCCCGTGTGTTTGATTTCACTAGCTCTGCGGCCCTCCATGTGCATTGATGTCTAATAGCTAGGGTTCTGACTCAAACAAACAACAGTGTATAGAAACACTGTTTTAGCTTCCGACGACCTCTCTGTGGGAGGAAGCAGTTTAGGGTGTACTGTGGGTGAGAGCCACAGGACCGGTTCCATTTCGTAAAACCGGAGTAGAGACAGGCCCGTACAGAAGGCAGCTCACAAATCACATCATGGTTATGGGGCTAGTAGCGTTGCCCCGGGGGTGCGTGAAGGTTGAAAGTCAGCCACCAAACCTGAAGGAAAAACTCGGTAGAGAATTCGTGCTTCAGCGAAAACAGCCGATCCTGAGGGTGGAAACATTTTGTTGTGTGCATTCGTGAAAGCACTGCAAGGGATTCCAAACCTATATACGAGTCATCCTCAGGCCCCAGCAAAAGGCAGAACAAGGCTCCCCGTGTTTTTTATTGAGCTAGCACTGAGGCCCTCCATTTGCATTGAACTCTTATCGCTAGGGTTCAAACTCGAAGAAACAACAGTGTACAGAACTGTGTTTTATCTTCCGACGACCTCTCTGTGCGAGGAAGCCGTTTAGCGTGTACTGTGGGTGAGAGCCACGGGACTGGTGCCATTTCGTAAAATCGGGGTAGAGACAAGCCGGTACAGAAGGCAGATCACAAATCACATCATGGTTATGGTTCTAGTAGCGTTGCCCCGGGGCTGCGTGCAGGCTGAAAGTCAGCCACCTAACTCGACAGAAAAACTCGGTAGAGGTTCCGTGCTTTACCGAAAACAGCCACTCCTGAGGGTGGAAGCCTTTTGGTGTGTGCGTGCGTGAGAGCACGGCAAGGGAGTCCAATCCTGTTCTGGGGGAGACTGAGGCCGCAGCAAAAGGCAGAACAAGACTCCCCGTGTGTTTGATTTAGCTAGAACTGCGGCCCTCCTTTTGCATTGAAGTCTAAACGCTAGGGTTGTGACTCCAACAAACAACAGTGTATAGAAACACTGTTTTAGCTTCTGACGACCACTCTGTGGGAGGAAGAAGTTTAGGGTGTACTTTGGGTGAGAGCCACGGGACGGGCTCCACTTCATAAAATCGGAGTCGAGACAGGCCGGAAAAGAAGGCAGCTCACCAATCACATCATGGTTATGGGGCTAGTAGCGTTGCCCCGGGGGTGCGTGAAGGTTGAAAGTCAGCCACCAAACCTGACGGAAAAACTCGGTAGAGAATTCGTGCTTCAGCGAAAACAGCCGATCCTGAGGGTGGAAACATTTTGTTGTGTGCATTCGTGAAAGCACTGCAAGGGATTCCAAACCTATATACGAGTCATCCTCAGGCCCCAGCAAAAGGCAGAACAAGGCTCCCCGTGTTTTTTATTGAGCTAGCACTGAGGCCCTCCATTTGCATTGAACTCTTATCGCTAGGGTTCAAACTCGAAGAAACAACAGTGTACAGAACTGTGTTTTATCTTCCGACGACCTCTCTGTGCGAGGAAGCCGTTTAGCGTGTACTGTGGGTGAGAGCCACGGGACTGGTGCCATTTCGTAAAATCGGGGTAGAGACAAGCCGGTACAGAAGGCAGATCACAAATCACATCATGGTTATGGTTCTAGTAGCGTTGCCCCGGGGCTGCGTGCAGGCTGAAAGTCAGCCACCTAACTCGACAGAAAAACTCGGTAGAGGTTCCGTGCTTTACCGAAAACAGCCACTCCTGAGGGTGGAAGCCTTTTGGTGTGTGCGTGCGTGAGAGCACGGCAAGGGAGTCCAATCCTGTTCTGGGGGAGACTGAGGCCGCAGCAAAAGGCAGAACAAGACTCCCCGTGTGTTTGATTTAGCTAGAACTGCGGCCCTCCTTTTGCATTGAAGTCTAAACGCTAGGGTTGTGACTCCAGCAAACAACAGTGTAGAGAAATAGTGTTTTAGCTTCTGACGACCACTCTGTGGGAGGAAGAAGTTTAGGGTGTACTTTGGGTGAGAGCCACGGGACGGGCTCCACTTCATAAAATCGGAGTCGAGACAGGCCGGAAAAGAAGGCAGCTCACCAATCACATCATGGTTATGGGGCTAGTAGCGTTGCCCCGGGGGTGCGTGCAGGTTGAAAGTCAGCCACCTAACTGCAAGGAAAAACTCGGTAGAGAATCCGTGTTTCCGCGAAAACAGCCGATCCTGAGGGTGGAAGCATTTTGTTGTGTGCGTGCATGAAAGCACTGCAAGGGATTCCAAACCTATATACGAGTCAGACTCAGGCCACATCAAAAGGCAGAAGGAGACTCCCAGTGTGTTCGATTTAGCTAGCACGGAGGCCCTAGTTTTGCATGAAAGTCTACTCGCTCGCGTTCTAACTCGAAGAAAGAAAAGTGTACAGAAACAATGTTTTAGCTTCCGACGACCTCTCTGTGGGAGGAAGCATTTTAGGGTGTTCTGTGGGTGAGAGCCTGGGGATGGGTTCCGTTTCATAAAATTGGGGTAGAGACAGGCCGGTACAGAAGGCAGCTCACAAATCACATCATGGTTATGGGGCTAGTAGCGTTGCCCCGGGGGTGCATGCAGGGTGAAAATCAGCCACCTAACACGAAGGGTAAACTCGGTAGAGAATCCGTGCTTCCGCGAAAACAGCCGCTCCTGAGGGTGGAAGCATTTTGTTGTGTGCGTGTGTGAGAGCACTGCAAGGGAGTCCAAAGCTATATACGAGCGAGAGTCAGACCCCAGCAAAGTTAGAACAAGGCTCCCCGTGTGTATGACTTAGCTAGCACTGAGGCCCTCCATTTGCACTGAAGTCTAATTGCTAGGGTTCTAACTCGAAGAAACAACAGTGTAAAGAGACAGTGTTTTAGCTTCCGACGACCTCTCTGTGGGAGGAAGCAGTTTAGTGTGTGCTTTCGTTGAGAGCCACGGGACTGGCTCCATTTCGTAAAATCGGGGTAGACACAGGCCGGTACGAAGGCAGCGCACAAATCACATCATGGTTATGGGGCTAGTAGCGTTGCCCCTGGGTTGCATGCAGACTGAAAGTCAGCCACCTAACTCGACGGACAAACTCGGTAGAGAATCCGTGCTTCAGCGAAAACAGCCGCTCCTGAGGGTGGAAGCATTTTGTTGTGTGCGTGCCTGAGAGCACTGCAAAGGAGTCCAAAGCTATATACGAGTCAGCCTCAGGCCACATCAAAAGGCAGAACAAGACTCCCAGTGTGTTTGATTTAGCTAGCACTGCTGGCCTATTTTGCATGGAAGTCTACTCGCTAGCGTTCTAACTCGAAGAAAAACAGTGTACAGAAACAGTGTCTTAGCTTCCGACGACCTCTCTGTGGGAGGAAGCAGTTTAGGGTGTACTGAGGGTGAGAGCCTGGGGCTGGGTTCCATTTCGTAAAATCGGGGTAGAGACAGGCCGGTACAGAAGGCAGCTCCCAAATCACATCATGCTTATGGGACTAGTAGCGTTGCCCCGGGGGTGCGGGTAGGCTGAAAGTCAGCCACCTACCTCGAAGGAAAAACTCGGTAGAGAATCCGAGCTTCAGCGAAAAGTGCCGCTCCTGAGGGTGGAAGCATTTTGTTGTGTGCGTGCGTGAGAGCACTGCAAGGGATTCCGAACCTCTATACGTGTGAGACTCAGACCCCAGCAAAAGGCAGAACATGGCTCCCCGTGTGTTTGATTTACCTAGCACTGAGGCCCTCCATTTGCATTGAAGTCTAATCGCTAGGGTTCTAACTCGAAGAAACAACAGTGTCCAAAACAGTGTTTTAGCTTGCGACGACCTCTCTGTGGGAGGAAGCAGTTTAGGGTGTACTTTGGGTGAGAGCAACCGGACTGGTCCCATTTCATAAAATCGAGGTAGAGGCAAGCCGGTACAGAAGACAGCTCACAAATCACATCATCGTTATGGGGCTAATAGCGTTGCCCCGTGGGTGCATGCAGGCTGAAAGTCAGCCACCTAACTCGACGGAAAAACTCGGTAGAGAATCCGTGGTTCAGCGAAAACAGCCGCTCCTGAGGGTAGAAGAATTTTGTTGTGTGCGTGCATGAGAGCACTGCAAGGGAGTCCAAACCTTTTTCCGAGTGAGACTCAGGCACCAGAAAAGGCATAACAAGACTCCCCATGTGTTTGATTTCGCTAGCACTGCGGCCCTCCATTTGCATTGAAGTCTAATCGCGAGGGTTCTAAGTCGAAGAAACAAGAGTGTACAGAGACCGTGTTTTAGCTCCCGACGACCTCTCGGTGGGAGGAAGCAGTTTAAGGTGGAGTTTGGGTGAGAGCCACGGGACTGTTGCCATTTCGTAAAATCGGGGTAGAGAACGCCTGTAGAGTAGGCAGTGCGCAAATCACATCACGGTTATGGGGCTAGTAGCGGTGCTCCGGGAGTGCGTGCAGGCTGAAATTCAGCCACCTCACTCGAAGGAAAAACTCGGTAGAGAATCAGTGCTTCAGCGAAAAGAGCCGCTCCTGAGGGTGGAAGCATTTCGTTGTGTGTGTTCGTGAGATTAGTGCAAGGGAGTCCAAAGCTATATACGAGTCAGACTCAGGCCACATCAAAAGGCAGAGCAAGACTCCCAGTGTGTTTGATGTAGCTAGCACTGCGGCCCTACTTTTGCATGGAAGTCTACTTGCTAGGGTTCTGATTCGAACAAACAACAGTGTACAGAAACAGTGTTTTAGCGTCCGACGACCTCTCTGTGGGTGGAAGCAGTTTCGCGTGTACTGTGGGTGGGAGCCACGGGACCTGTGCCATTTCGTAAAATCGGGGTAGAGACAAGCCGGTACAGAATGCAGCTCACAAATCACATCATGCTTCTGGGGCTAGTAGCGTTGCCCCGGGGGTGCGTGCAGGCTGAAAGTCAGCCACCTAACTCGACGGAAAAACTCGGTAGAGAATCCGTGCTTCAGCGAAAACAGCCGCTCCCGAGGGTGGAAGCACTTTGTTGTGTGCGTGCGTGAGAGCACTGCAAGGGAGTCCAAACCTTTTTCCGAGGGAGACTCAGGCCCCAGCAAAAGGCAGAACAAGACTCCCCGTGTGTTTGATTTCGCTAGCTCTGCGGCCCTCCATGTGCATTGATGTCTAATAGCTAGGGTTCTGACTCAAACAAACAACAGTGTATAGAAACACTGTTTTAGCTTCCGACGACCTCTCTGTGGGAGGAAGCAGTTTAGGGTGTACTGTGGGTGAGAGCCACAGGACCGGTTCCATTTCGTAAAACCGGAGTAGAGACAGGCCCGTACAGAAGGCAGCTCACAAATCACATCATGGTTATGGGGCTAGTAGCGTTGCCCCGGGGGTGCGTGAAGGTTGAAAGTCAGCCACCAAACCTGAAGGAAAAACTCGGTAGAGAATTCGTGCTTCAGCGAAAACAGCCGATCCTGAGGGTGGAAACATTTTGTTGTGTGCATTCGTGAAAGCACTGCAAGGGATTCCAAACCTATATACGAGTCATCCTCAGGCCCCAGCAAAAGGCAGAACAAGGCTCCCCGTGTTTTTTATTGAGCTAGCACTGAGGCCCTCCATTTGCATTGAACTCTTATCGCTAGGGTTCAAACTCGAAGAAACAACAGTGTACAGAACTGTGTTTTATCTTCCGACGACCTCTCTGTGCGAGGAAGCCGTTTAGCGTGTACTGTGGGTGAGAGCCACGGGACTGGTGCCATTTCGTAAAATCGGGGTAGAGACAAGCCGGTACAGAAGGCAGATCACAAATCACATCATGGTTATGGTTCTAGTAGCGTTGCCCCGGGGCTGCGTGCAGGCTGAAAGTCAGCCACCTAACTCGACAGAAAAACTCGGTAGAGGTTCCGTGCTTTACCGAAAACAGCCACTCCTGAGGGTGGAAGCCTTTTGGTGTGTGCGTGCGTGAGAGCACGGCAAGGGAGTCCAATCCTGTTCTGGGGGAGACTGAGGCCGCAGCAAAAGGCAGAACAAGACTCCCCGTGTGTTTGATTTAGCTAGAACTGCGGCCCTCCTTTTGCATTGAAGTCTAAACGCTAGGGTTGTGACTCCAACAAACAACAGTGTAGAGAAATAGTGTTTTAGCTTCTGACGACCACTCTGTGGGAGGAAGAAGTTTAGGGTGTACTTTGGGTGAGAGCCACGGGACGGGCTCCACTTCATAAAATCGGAGTCGAGACAGGCCGGAAAAGAAGGCAGCTCACCAATCACATCATGGTTATGGGGCTAGTAGCGTTGCCCCGGGGGTGCGTGCAGGTTGAAAGTCAGCCACCTAACTGCAAGGAAAAACTCGGTAGAGAATCCGTGTTTCCGCGAAAACAGCCGATCCTGAGGGTGGAAGCATTTTGTTGTGTGCGTGCATGAAAGCACTGCAAGGGATTCCAAACCTATATACGAGTCAGACTCAGGCCACATCAAAAGGCAGAAGGAGACTCCCAGTGTGTTCGATTTAGCTAGCACGGAGGCCCTAGTTTTGCATGAAAGTCTACTCGCTCGCGTTCTAACTCGAAGAAAGAAAAGTGTACAGAAACAATGTTTTAGCTTCCGACGACCTCTCTGTGGGAGGAAGCATTTTAGGGTGTTCTGTGGGTGAGAGCCTGGGGATGGGTTCCGTTTCATAAAATTGGGGTAGAGACAGGCCGGTACAGAAGGCAGCTCACAAATCACATCATGGTTATGGGGCTAGTAGCGTTGCCCCGGGGGTGCATGCAGGGTGAAAATCAGCCACCTAACACGAAGGGTAAACTCGGTAGAGAATCCGTGCTTCCGCGAAAACAGCCGCTCCTGAGGGTGGAAGCATTTTGTTGTGTGCGTGTGTGAGAGCACTGCAAGGGAGTCCAAAGCTATATACGAGCGAGAGTCAGACCCCAGCAAAGTTAGAACAAGGCTCCCCGTGTGTATGACTTAGCTAGCACTGAGGCCCTCCATTTGCACTGAAGTCTAATTGCTAGGGTTCTAACTCGAAGAAACAACAGTGTAAAGAGACAGTGTTTTAGCTTCCGACGACCTCTCTGTGGGAGGAAGCAGTTTAGTGTGTGCTTTCGTTGAGAGCCACGGGACTGGCTCCATTTCGTAAAATCGGGGTAGACACAGGCCGGTACGAAGGCAGCGCACAAATCACATCATGGTTATGGGGCTAGTAGCGTTGCCCCTGGGTTGCATGCAGACTGAAAGTCAGCCACCTAACTCGACGGACAAACTCGGTAGAGAATCCGTGCTTCAGCGAAAACAGCCGCTCCTGAGGGTGGAAGCATTTTGTTGTGTGCGTGCCTGAGAGCACTGCAAAGGAGTCCAAAGCTATATACGAGTCAGCCTCAGGCCACATCAAAAGGCAGAACAAGACTCCCAGTGTGTTTGATTTAGCTAGCACTGCTGGCCTATTTTGCATGGAAGTCTACTCGCTAGCGTTCTAACTCGAAGAAAAACAGTGTACAGAAACAGTGTCTTAGCTTCCGACGACCTCTCTGTGGGAGGAAGCAGTTTAGGGTGTACTGAGGGTGAGAGCCTGGGGCTGGGTTCCATTTCGTAAAATCGGGGTAGAGACAGGCCGGTACAGAAGGCAGCTCCCAAATCACATCATGCTTATGGGACTAGTAGCGTTGCCCCGGGGGTGCGGGTAGGCTGAAAGTCAGCCACCTACCTCGAAGGAAAAACTCGGTAGAGAATCCGAGCTTCAGCGAAAAGTGCCGCTCCTGAGGGTGGAAGCATTTTGTTGTGTGCGTGCGTGAGAGCACTGCAAGGGATTCCGAACCTCTATACGTGTGAGACTCAGACCCCAGCAAAAGGCAGAACATGGCTCCCCGTGTGTTTGATTTACCTAGCACTGAGGCCCTCCATTTGCATTGAAGTCTAATCGCTAGGGTTCTAACTCGAAGAAACAACAGTGTCCAAAACAGTGTTTTAGCTTGCGACGACCTCTCTGTGGGAGGAAGCAGTTTAGGGTGTACTTTGGGTGAGAGCAACCGGACTGGTCCCATTTCATAAAATCGAGGTAGAGGCAAGCCGGTACAGAAGACAGCTCACAAATCACATCATCGTTATGGGGCTAATAGCGTTGCCCCGTGGGTGCATGCAGGCTGAAAGTCAGCCACCTAACTCGACGGAAAAACTCGGTAGAGAATCCGTGGTTCAGCGAAAACAGCCGCTCCTGAGGGTAGAAGAATTTTGTTGTGTGCGTGCATGAGAGCACTGCAAGGGAGTCCAAACCTTTTTCCGAGTGAGACTCAGGCACCAGAAAAGGCATAACAAGACTCCCCATGTGTTTGATTTCGCTAGCACTGCGGCCCTCCATTTGCATTGAAGTCTAATCGCGAGGGTTCTAAGTCGAAGAAACAAGAGTGTACAGAGACCGTGTTTGAGCTCCCGACGACCTCTCGGTGGGAGGAAGCAGTTTAAGGTGGAGTTTGGGTGAGAGCCACGGGACTGTTGCCATTTCGTAAAATCGGGGTAGAGAACGCCTGTAGAGTAGGCAGTGCGCAAATCACATCACGGTTATGGGGCTAGTAGCGGTGCTCCGGGAGTGCGTGCAGGCTGAAATTCAGCCACCTCACTCGAAGGAAAAACTCGGTAGAGAATCAGTGCTTCAGCGAAAAGAGCCGCTCCTGAGGGTGGAAGCATTTCGTTGTGTGTGTTCGTGAGATTAGTGCAAGGGAGTCCAAAGCTATATACGAGTCAGACTCAGGCCACATCAAAAGGCAGAGCAAGACTCCCAGTGTGTTTGATGTAGCTAGCACTGCGGCCCTACTTTTGCATGGAAGTCTACTTGCTAGGGTTCTGATTCGAACAAACAACAGTGTACAGAAACAGTGTTTTAGCGTCCGACGACCTCTCTGTGGGTGGAAGCAGTTTCGCGTGTACTGTGGGTGGGAGCCACGGGACCTGTGCCATTTCGTAAAATCGGGGTAGAGACAAGCCGGTACAGAATGCAGCTCACAAATCACATCATGCTTCTGGGGCTAGTAGCGTTGCCCCGGGGGTGCGTGCAGGCTGAAAGTCAGCCACCTAACTCGACGGAAAAACTCGGTAGAGAATCCGTGCTTCAGCGAAAACAGCCGCTCCCGAGGGTGGAAGCACTTTGTTGTGTGCGTGCGTGAGAGCACTGCAAGGGAGTCCAAACCTTTTTCCGAGGGAGACTCAGGCCCCAGCAAAAGGCAGAACAAGACTCCCCGTGTGTTTGATTTCGCTAGCTCTGCGGCCCTCCATGTGCATTGATGTCTAATAGCTAGGGTTCTGACTCAAACAAACAACAGTGTATAGAAACACTGTTTTAGCTTCCGACGACCTCTCTGTGGGAGGAAGCAGTTTAGGGTGTACTGTGGGTGAGAGCCACAGGACCGGTTCCATTTCGTAAAACCGGAGTAGAGACAGGCCCGTACAGAAGGCAGCTCACAAATCACATCATGGTTATGGGGCTAGTAGCGTTGCCCCGGGGGTGCGTGAAGGTTGAAAGTCAGCCACCAAACCTGAAGGAAAAACTCGGTAGAGAATTCGTGCTTCAGCGAAAACAGCCGATCCTGAGGGTGGAAACATTTTGTTGTGTGCATTCGTGAAAGCACTGCAAGGGATTCCAAACCTATATACGAGTCATCCTCAGGCCCCAGCAAAAGGCAGAACAAGGCTCCCCGTGTTTTTTATTGAGCTAGCACTGAGGCCCTCCATTTGCATTGAACTCTTATCGCTAGGGTTCAAACTCGAAGAAACAACAGTGTACAGAACTGTGTTTTATCTTCCGACGACCTCTCTGTGCGAGGAAGCCGTTTAGCGTGTACTGTGGGTGAGAGCCACGGGACTGGTGCCATTTCGTAAAATCGGGGTAGAGACAAGCCGGTACAGAAGGCAGATCACAAATCACATCATGGTTATGGTTCTAGTAGCGTTGCCCCGGGGCTGCGTGCAGGCTGAAAGTCAGCCACCTAACTCGACAGAAAAACTCGGTAGAGGTTCCGTGCTTTACCGAAAACAGCCACTCCTGAGGGTGGAAGCCTTTTGGTGTGTGCGTGCGTGAGAGCACGGCAAGGGAGTCCAATCCTGTTCTGGGGGAGACTGAGGCCGCAGCAAAAGGCAGAACAAGACTCCCCGTGTGTTTGATTTAGCTAGAACTGCGGCCCTCCTTTTGCATTGAAGTCTAAACGCTAGGGTTGTGACTCCAACAAACAACAGTGTAGAGAAATAGTGTTTTAGCTTCTGACGACCACTCTGTGGGAGGAAGAAGTTTAGGGTGTACTTTGGGTGAGAGCCACGGGACGGGCTCCACTTCATAAAATCGGAGTCGAGACAGGCCGGAAAAGAAGGCAGCTCACCAATCACATCATGGTTATGGGGCTAGTAGCGTTGCCCCGGGGGTGCGTGCAGGTTGAAAGTCAGCCACCTAACTGCAAGGAAAAACTCGGTAGAGAATCCGTGTTTCCGCGAAAACAGCCGATCCTGAGGGTGGAAGCATTTTGTTGTGTGCGTGCATGAAAGCACTGCAAGGGATTCCAAACCTATATACGAGTCAGACTCAGGCCACATCAAAAGGCAGAAGGAGACTCCCAGTGTGTTCGATTTAGCTAGCACGGAGGCCCTAGTTTTGCATGAAAGTCTACTCGCTCGCGTTCTAACTCGAAGAAAGAAAAGTGTACAGAAACAATGTTTTAGCTTCCGACGACCTCTCTGTGGGAGGAAGCATTTTAGGGTGTTCTGTGGGTGAGAGCCTGGGGATGGGTTCCGTTTCATAAAATTGGGGTAGAGACAGGCCGGTACAGAAGGCAGCTCACAAATCACATCATGGTTATGGGGCTAGTAGCGTTGCCCCGGGGGTGCATGCAGGGTGAAAATCAGCCACCTAACACGAAGGGTAAACTCGGTAGAGAATCCGTGCTTCCGCGAAAACAGCCGCTCCTGAGGGTGGAAGCATTTTGTTGTGTGCGTGTGTGAGAGCACTGCAAGGGAGTCCAAAGCTATATACGAGTGAGAGTCAGACCCCAGCAAAGTTAGAACAAGGCTCCCCGTGTGTATGACTTAGCTAGCACTGAGGCCCTCCATTTGCACTGAAGTCTAATTGCTAGGGTTCTAACTCGAAGAAACAACAGTGTAAAGAGACAGTGTTTTAGCTTCCGACGACCTCTCTGTGGGAGGAAGCAGTTTAGTGTGTGCTTTCGTTGAGAGCCACGGGACTGGCTCCATTTCATAAAATCGGGGTAGACACAGGCCGGTACGAAGGCAGCGCACAAATCACATCATGGTTATGGGGCTAGTAGCGTTGCCCCTGGGTTGCATGCAGACTGAAAGTCAGCCACCTAACTCGACGGACAAACTCGGTAGAGAATCCGTGCTTCAGCGAAAACAGCCGCTCCTGAGGGTGGAAGCATTTTGTTGTGTGCGTGCCTGAGAGCACTGCAAAGGAGTCCAAAGCTATATACGAGTCAGCCTCAGGCCACATCAAAAGGCAGAACAAGACTCCCAGTGTGTTTGATTTAGCTAGCACTGCTGGCCTATTTTGCATGGAAGTCTACTCGCTAGCGTTCTAACTCGAAGAAAAACAGTGTACAGAAACAGTGTCTTAGCTTCCGACGACCTCTCTGTGGGAGGAAGCAGTTTAGGGTGTACTGAGGGTGAGAGCCTGGGGCTGGGTTCCATTTCGTAAAATCGGGGTAGAGACAGGCCGGTACAGAAGGCAGCTCCCAAATCACATCATGCTTATGGGACTAGTAGCGTTGCCCCGGGGGTGCGGGTAGGCTGAAAGTCAGCCACCTACCTCGAAGGAAAAACTCGGTAGAGAATCCGAGCTTCAGCGAAAAGTGCCGCTCCTGAGGGTGGAAGCATTTTGTTGTGTGCGTGCGTGAGAGCACTGCAAGGGATTCCGAACCTCTATACGTGTGAGACTCAGACCCCAGCAAAAGGCAGAACATGGCTCCCCGTGTGTTTGATTTACCTAGCACTGAGGCCCTCCATTTGCATTGAAGTCTAATCGCTAGGGTTCTAACTCGAAGAAACAACAGTGTCCAAAACAGTGTTTTAGCTTGCGACGACCTCTCTGTGGGAGGAAGCAGTTTAGGGTGTACTTTGGGTGAGAGCAACCGGACTGGTCCCATTTCATAAAATCGAGGTAGAGGCAAGCCGGTACAGAAGACAGCTCACAAATCACATCATCGTTATGGGGCTAATAGCGTTGCCCCGTGGGTGCATGCAGGCTGAAAGTCAGCCACCTAACTCGACGGAAAAACTCGGTAGAGAATCCGTGGTTCAGCGAAAACAGCCGCTCCTGAGGGTAGAAGAATTTTGTTGTGTGCGTGCATGAGAGCACTGCAAGGGAGTCCAAACCTTTTTCCGAGTGAGACTCAGGCACCAGAAAAGGCATAACAAGACTCCCCATGTGTTTGATTTCGCTAACACTGCGGCCCTCCATTTGCATTGAAGTCTAATCGCGAGGGTTCTAAGTCGAAGAAACAAGAGTGTACAGAGACCGTGTTTGAGCTCCCGACGACCTCTCGGTGGGAGGAAGCAGTTTAAGGTGTAGTTTGGGTGAGAGCCACGGGACTGTTGCCATTTCGTAAAATCGGGGTAGAGAACGCCTGTAGAGTAGGCAGTGCGCAAATCACATCACGGTTATGGGGCTAGTAGCGGTGCTCCGGGAGTGCGTGCAGGCTGAAATTCAGCCACCTCACTCGAAGGAAAAACTCGGTAGAGAATCAGTGCTTCAGCGAAAAGAGCCGCTCCTGAGGGTGGAAGCATTTCGTTGTGTGTGTTCGTGAGATTAGTGCAAGGGAGTCCAAAGCTATATACGAGTCAGACTCAGGCCACATCAAAAGGCAGAGCAAGACTCCCAGTGTGTTTGATGTAGCTAGCACTGCGGCCCTACTTTTGCATGGAAGTCTACTTGCTAGGGTTCTGATTCGAACAAACAACAGTGTACAGAAACAGTGTTTTAGCGTCCGACGACCTCTCTGTGGGTGGAAGCAGTTTCGCGTGTACTGTGGGTGGGAGCCACGGGACCTGTGCCATTTCGTAAAATCGGGGTAGAGACAAGCCGGTACAGAATGCAGCTCACAAATCACATCATGCTTCTGGGGCTAGTAGCGTTGCCCCGGGGGTGCGTGCAGGCTGAAAGTCAGCCACCTAACTCGACGGAAAAACTCGGTAGAGAATCCGTGCTTCAGCGAAAACAGCCGCTCCCGAGGGTGGAAGCACTTTGTTGTGTGCGTGCGTGAGAGCACTGCAAGGGAGTCCAAACCTTTTTCCGAGGGAGACTCAGGCCCCAGCAAAAGGCAGAACAAGACTCCCCGTGTGTTTGATTTCGCTAGCTCTGCGGCCCTCCATGTGCATTGATGTCTAATAGCTAGGGTTCTGACTCAAACAAACAACAGTGTATAGAAACACTGTTTTAGCTTCCGACGACCTCTCTGTGGGAGGAAGCAGTTTAGGGTGTACTGTGGGTGAGAGCCACAGGACCGGTTCCATTTCGTAAAACCGGAGTAGAGACAGGCCCGTACAGAAGGCAGCTCACAAATCACATCATGGTTATGGGGCTAGTAGCGTTGCCCCGGGGGTGCGTGAAGGTTGAAAGTCAGCCACCAAACCTGAAGGAAAAACTCGGTAGAGAATTCGTGCTTCAGCGAAAACAGCCGATCCTGAGGGTGGAAACATTTTGTTGTGTGCATTCGTGAAAGCACTGCAAGGGATTCCAAACCTATATACGAGTCATCCTCAGGCCCCAGCAAAAGGCAGAACAAGGCTCCCCGTGTTTTTTATTGAGCTAGCACTGAGGCCCTCCATTTGCATTGAACTCTTATCGCTAGGGTTCAAACTCGAAGAAACAACAGTGTACAGAACTGTGTTTTATCTTCCGACGACCTCTCTGTGCGAGGAAGCCGTTTAGCGTGTACTGTGGGTGAGAGCCACGGGACTGGTGCCATTTCGTAAAATCGGGGTAGAGACAAGCCGGTACAGAAGGCAGATCACAAATCACATCATGGTTATGGTTCTAGTAGCGTTGCCCCGGGGCTGCGTGCAGGCTGAAAGTCAGCCACCTAACTCGACAGAAAAACTCGGTAGAGGTTCCGTGCTTTACCGAAAACAGCCACTCCTGAGGGTGGAAGCCTTTTGGTGTGTGCGTGCGTGAGAGCACGGCAAGGGAGTCCAATCCTGTTCTGGGGGAGACTGAGGCCGCAGCAAAAGGCAGAACAAGACTCCCCGTGTGTTTGATTTAGCTAGAACTGCGGCCCTCCTTTTGCATTGAAGTCTAAACGCTAGGGTTGTGACTCCAACAAACAACAGTGTAGAGAAATAGTGTTTTAGCTTCTGACGACCACTCTGTGGGAGGAAGAAGTTTAGGGTGTACTTTGGGTGAGAGCCACGGGACGGGCTCCACTTCATAAAATCGGAGTCGAGACAGGCCGGAAAAGAAGGCAGCTCACCAATCACATCATGGTTATGGGGCTAGTAGCGTTGCCCCGGGGGTGCGTGCAGGTTGAAAGTCAGCCACCTAACTGCAAGGAAAAACTCGGTAGAGAATCCGTGTTTCCGCGAAAACAGCCGATCCTGAGGGTGGAAGCATTTTGTTGTGTGCGTGCATGAAAGCACTGCAAGGGATTCCAAACCTATATACGAGTCAGACTCAGGCCACATCAAAAGGCAGAAGGAGACTCCCAGTGTGTTCGATTTAGCTAGCACGGAGGCCCTAGTTTTGCATGAAAGTCTACTCGCTCGCGTTCTAACTCGAAGAAAGAAAAGTGTACAGAAACAATGTTTTAGCTTCCGACGACCTCTCTGTGGGAGGAAGCATTTTAGGGTGTTCTGTGGGTGAGAGCCTGGGGATGGGTTCCGTTTCATAAAATTGGGGTAGAGACAGGCCGGTACAGAAGGCAGCTCACAAATCACATCATGGTTATGGGGCTAGTAGCGTTGCCCCGGGGGTGCATGCAGGGTGAAAATCAGCCACCTAACACGAAGGGTAAACTCGGTAGAGAATCCGTGCTTCCGCGAAAACAGCCGCTCCTGAGGGTGGAAGCATTTTGTTGTGTGCGTGTGTGAGAGCACTGCAAGGGAGTCCAAAGCTATATACGAGTGAGAGTCAGACCCCAGCAAAGTTAGAACAAGGCTCCCCGTGTGTATGACTTAGCTAGCACTGAGGCCCTCCATTTGCACTGAAGTCTAATTGCTAGGGTTCTAACTCGAAGAAACAACAGTGTAAAGAGACAGTGTTTTAGCTTCCGACGACCTCTCTGTGGGAGGAAGCAGTTTAGTGTGTGCTTTCGTTGAGAGCCACGGGACTGGCTCCATTTCGTAAAATCGGGGTAGACACAGGCCGGTACGAAGGCAGCGCACAAATCACATCATGGTTATGGGGCTAGTAGCGTTGCCCCTGGGTTGCATGCAGACTGAAAGTCAGCCACCTAACTCGACGGACAAACTCGGTAGAGAATCCGTGCTTCAGCGAAAACAGCCGCTCCTGAGGGTGGAAGCATTTTGTTGTGTGCGTGCCTGAGAGCACTGCAAAGGAGTCCAAAGCTATATACGAGTCAGCCTCAGGCCACATCAAAAGGCAGAACAAGACTCCCAGTGTGTTTGATTTAGCTAGCACTGCTGGCCTATTTTGCATGGAAGTCTACTCGCTAGCGTTCTAACTCGAAGAAAAACAGTGTACAGAAACAGTGTCTTAGCTTCCGACGACCTCTCTGTGGGAGGAAGCAGTTTAGGGTGTACTGAGGGTGAGAGCCTGGGGCTGGGTTCCATTTCGTAAAATCGGGGTAGAGACAGGCCGGTACAGAAGGCAGCTCCCAAATCACATCATGCTTATGGGACTAGTAGCGTTGCCCCGGGGGTGCGGGTAGGCTGAAAGTCAGCCACCTACCTCGAAGGAAAAACTCGGTAGAGAATCCGAGCTTCAGCGAAAAGTGCCGCTCCTGAGGGTGGAAGCATTTTGTTGTGTGCGTGCGTGAGAGCACTGCAAGGGATTCCGAACCTCTATACGTGTGAGACTCAGACCCCAGCAAAAGGCAGAACATGGCTCCCCGTGTGTTTGATTTACCTAGCACTGAGGCCCTCCATTTGCATTGAAGTCTAATCGCTAGGGTTCTAACTCGAAGAAACAACAGTGTAAAGAGACAGTGTTTTAGCTTCCGACGACCTCTCTGTGGGAGGAAGCAGTTTAGGGTGTACTTTGGGTGAGAGCAACCGGACTGGTCCCATTTCATAAAATCGAGGTAGAGGCAAGCCGGTACAGAAGACAGCTCACAAATCACATCATCGTTATGGGGCTAATAGCGTTGCCCCGTGGGTGCATGCAGGCTGAAAGTCAGCCACCTAACTCGACGGAAAAACTCGGTAGAGAATCCGTGGTTCAGCGAAAACAGCCGCTCCTGAGGGTAGAAGAATTTTGTTGTGTGCGTGCATGAGAGCACTGCAAGGGAGTCCAAACCTTTTTCCGAGTGAGACTCAGGCACCAGAAAAGGCATAACAAGACTCCCCATGTGTTTGATTTCGCTAGCACTGCGGCCCTCCATTTGCATTGAAGTCTAATCGCGAGGGTTCTAAGTCGAAGAAACAAGAGTGTACAGAGACCGTGTTTGAGCTCCCGACGACCTCTCGGTGGGAGGAAGCAGTTTAAGGTGGAGTTTGGGTGAGAGCCACGGGACTGTTGCCATTTCGTAAAATCGGGGTAGAGAACGCCTGTAGAGTAGGCAGTGCGCAAATCACATCACGGTTATGGGGCTAGTAGCGGTGCTCCGGGAGTGCGTGCAGGCTGAAATTCAGCCACCTCACTCGAAGGAAAAACTCGGTAGAGAATCAGTGCTTCAGCGAAAAGAGCCGCTCCTGAGGGTGGAAGCATTTCGTTGTGTGTGTTCGTGAGATTAGTGCAAGGGAGTCCAAAGCTATATACGAGTCAGACTCAGGCCACATCAAAAGGCAGAGCAAGACTCCCAGTGTGTTTGATGTAGCTAGCACTGCGGCCCTACTTTTGCATGGAAGTCTACTTGCTAGGGTTCTGATTCGAACAAACAACAGTGTACAGAAACAGTGTTTTAGCGTCCGACGACCTCTCTGTGGGTGGAAGCAGTTTCGCGTGTACTGTGGGTGGGAGCCACGGGACCTGTGCCATTTCGTAAAATCGGGGTAGAGACAAGCCGGTACAGAATGCAGCTCACAAATCACATCATGCTTCTGGGGCTAGTAGCGTTGCCCCGGGGGTGCGTGCAGGCTGAAAGTCAGCCACCTAACTCGACGGAAAAACTCGGTAGAGAATCCGTGCTTCAGCGAAAACAGCCGCTCCCGAGGGTGGAAGCACTTTGTTGTGTGCGTGCGTGAGAGCACTGCAAGGGAGTCCAAACCTTTTTCCGAGGGAGACTCAGGCCCCAGCAAAAGGCAGAACAAGACTCCCCGTGTGTTTGATTTCGCTAGCTCTGCGGCCCTCCATGTGCATTGATGTCTAATAGCTAGGGTTCTGACTCAAACAAACAACAGTGTATAGAAACACTGTTTTAGCTTCCGACGACCTCTCTGTGGGAGGAAGCAGTTTAGGGTGTACTGTGGGTGAGAGCCACAGGACCGGTTCCATTTCGTAAAACCGGAGTAGAGACAGGCCCGTACAGAAGGCAGCTCACAAATCACATCATGGTTATGGGGCTAGTAGCGTTGCCCCGGGGGTGCGTGAAGGTTGAAAGTCAGCCACCAAACCTGAAGGAAAAACTCGGTAGAGAATTCGTGCTTCAGCGAAAACAGCCGATCCTGAGGGTGGAAACATTTTGTTGTGTGCATTCGTGAAAGCACTGCAAGGGATTCCAAACCTATATACGAGTCATCCTCAGGCCCCAGCAAAAGGCAGAACAAGGCTCCCCGTGTTTTTTATTGAGCTAGCACTGAGGCCCTCCATTTGCATTGAACTCTTATCGCTAGGGTTCAAACTCGAAGAAACAACAGTGTACAGAACTGTGTTTTATCTTCCGACGACCTCTCTGTGCGAGGAAGCCGTTTAGCGTGTACTGTGGGTGAGAGCCACGGGACTGGTGCCATTTCGTAAAATCGGGGTAGAGACAAGCCGGTCCAGAAGGCAGATCACAAATCACATCATGGTTATGGTTCTAGTAGCGTTGCCCCGGGGCTGCGTGCAGGCTGAAAGTCAGCCACCTAACTCGACAGAAAAACTCGGTAGAGGTTCCGTGCTTTACCGAAAACAGCCACTCCTGAGGGTGGAAGCCTTTTGGTGTGTGCGTGCGTGAGAGCACGGCAAGGGAGTCCAATCCTGTTCTGGGGGAGACTGAGGCCGCAGCAAAAGGCAGAACAAGACTCCCCGTGTGTTTGATTTAGCTAGAACTGCGGCCCTCCTTTTGCATTGAAGTCTAAACGCTAGGGTTGTGACTCCAACAAACAACAGTGTAGAGAAATAGTGTTTTAGCTTCTGACGACCACTCTGTGGGAGGAAGAAGTTTAGGGTGTACTTTGGGTGAGAGCCACGGGACGGGCTCCACTTCATAAAATCGGAGTCGAGACAGGCCGGAAAAGAAGGCAGCTCACCAATCACATCATGGTTATGGGGCTAGTAGCGTTGCCCCGGGGGTGCGTGCAGGTTGAAAGTCAGCCACCTAACTGCAAGGAAAAACTCGGTAGAGAATCCGTGTTTCCGCGAAAACAGCCGATCCTGAGGGTGGAAGCATTTTGTTGTGTGCGTGCATGAAAGCACTGCAAGGGATTCCAAACCTATATACGAGTCAGACTCAGGCCACATCAAAAGGCAGAAGGAGACTCCCAGTGTGTTCGATTTAGCTAGCACGGAGGCCCTAGTTTTGCATGAAAGTCTACTCGCTCGCGTTCTAACTCGAAGAAAGAAAAGTGTACAGAAACAATGTTTTAGCTTCCGACGACCTCTCTGTGGGAGGAAGCATTTTAGGGTGTTCTGTGGGTGAGAGCCTGGGGATGGGTTCCGTTTCATAAAATTGGGGTAGAGACAGGCCGGTACAGAAGGCAGCTCACAAATCACATCATGGTTATGGGGCTAGTAGCGTTGCCCCGGGGGTGCATGCAGGGTGAAAATCAGCCACCTAACACGAAGGGTAAACTCGGTAGAGAATCCGTGCTTCCGCGAAAACAGCCGCTCCTGAGGGTGGAAGCATTTTGTTGTGTGCGTGTGTGAGAGCACTGCAAGGGAGTCCAAAGCTATATACGAGCGAGAGTCAGACCCCAGCAAAGTTAGAACAAGGCTCCCCGTGTGTATGACTTAGCTAGCACTGAGGCCCTCCATTTGCACTGAAGTCTAATTGCTAGGGTTCTAACTCGAAGAAACAACAGTGTAAAGAGACAGTGTTTTAGCTTCCGACGACCTCTCTGTGGGAGGAAGCAGTTTAGTGTGTGCTTTCGTTGAGAGCCACGGGACTGGCTCCATTTCGTAAAATCGGGGTAGACACAGGCCGGTACGAAGGCAGCGCACAAATCACATCATGGTTATGGGGCTAGTAGCGTTGCCCCTGGGTTGCATGCAGACTGAAAGTCAGCCACCTAACTCGACGGACAAACTCGGTAGAGAATCCGTGCTTCAGCGAAAACAGCCGCTCCTGAGGGTGGAAGCATTTTGTTGTGTGCGTGCCTGAGAGCACTGCAAAGGAGTCCAAAGCTATATACGAGTCAGCCTCAGGCCACATCAAAAGGCAGAACAAGACTCCCAGTGTGTTTGATTTAGCTAGCACTGCTGGCCTATTTTGCATGGAAGTCTACTCGCTAGCGTTCTAACTCGAAGAAAAACAGTGTACAGAAACAGTGTCTTAGCTTCCGACGACCTCTCTGTGGGAGGAAGCAGTTTAGGGTGTACTGAGGGTGAGAGCCTGGGGCTGGGTTCCATTTCGTAAAATCGGGGTAGAGACAGGCCGGTACAGAAGGCAGCTCCCAAATCACATCATGCTTATGGGACTAGTAGCGTTGCCCCGGGGGTGCGGGTAGGCTGAAAGTCAGCCACCTACCTCGAAGGAAAAACTCGGTAGAGAATCCGAGCTTCAGCGAAAAGTGCCGCTCCTGAGGGTGGAAGCATTTTGTTGTGTGCGTGCGTGAGAGCACTGCAAGGGATTCCGAACCTCTATACGTGTGAGACTCAGACCCCAGCAAAAGGCAGAACATGGCTCCCCGTGTGTTTGATTTACCTAGCACTGAGGCCCTCCATTTGCATTGAAGTCTAATCGCTAGGGTTCTAACTCGAAGAAACAACAGTGTCCAAAACAGTGTTTTAGCTTGCGACGACCTCTCTGTGGGAGGAAGCAGTTTAGGGTGTACTTTGGGTGAGAGCAACCGGACTGGTCCCATTTCATAAAATCGAGGTAGAGGCAAGCCGGTACAGAAGACAGCTCACAAATCACATCATCGTTATGGGGCTAATAGCGTTGCCCCGTGGGTGCATGCAGGCTGAAAGTCAGCCACCTAACTCGACGGAAAAACTCGGTAGAGAATCCGTGGTTCAGCGAAAACAGCCGCTCCTGAGGGTAGAAGAATTTTGTTGTGTGCGTGCATGAGAGCACTGCAAGGGAGTCCAAACCTTTTTCCGAGTGAGACTCAGGCACCAGAAAAGGCATAACAAGACTCCCCATGTGTTTGATTTCGCTAGCCACTGCGGCCCTCCATTTGCATTGAAGTCTAATCGCGAGGGTTCTAAGTCGAAGAAACAAGAGTGTACAGAGACCGTGTTTGAGCTCCCGACGACCTCTCGGTGGGAGGAAGCAGTTTAAGGTGGAGTTTGGGTGAGAGCCACGGGACTGTTGCCATTTCGTAAAATCGGGGTAGAGAACGCCTGTAGAGTAGGCAGTGCGCAAATCACATCACGGTTATGGGGCTAGTAGCGGTGCTCCGGGAGTGCGTGCAGGCTGAAATTCAGCCACCTCACTCGAAGGAAAAACTCGGTAGAGAATCAGTGCTTCAGCGAAAAGAGCCGCTCCTGAGGGTGGAAGCATTTCGTTGTGTGTGTTCGTGAGATTAGTGCAAGGGAGTCCAAAGCTATATACGAGTCAGACTCAGGCCACATCAAAAGGCAGAGCAAGACTCCCAGTGTGTTTGATGTAGCTAGCACTGCGGCCCTACTTTTGCATGGAAGTCTACTTGCTAGGGTTCTGATTCGAACAAACAACAGTGTACAGAAACAGTGTTTTAGCGTCCGACGACCTCTCTGTGGGTGGAAGCAGTTTCGCGTGTACTGTGGGTGGGAGCCACGGGACCTGTGCCATTTCGTAAAATCGGGGTAGAGACAAGCCGGTACAGAATGCAGCTCACAAATCACATCATGCTTCTGGGGCTAGTAGCGTTGCCCCGGGGGTGCGTGCAGGCTGAAAGTCAGCCACCTAACTCGACGGAAAAACTCGGTAGAGAATCCGTGCTTCAGCGAAAACAGCCGCTCCCGAGGGTGGAAGCACTTTGTTGTGTGCGTGCGTGAGAGCACTGCAAGGGAGTCCAAACCTTTTTCCGAGGGAGACTCAGGCCCCAGCAAAAGGCAGAACAAGACTCCCCGTGTGTTTGATTTCGCTAGCTCTGCGGCCCTCCATGTGCATTGATGTCTAATAGCTAGGGTTCTGACTCAAACAAACAACAGTGTATAGAAACACTGTTTTAGCTTCCGACGACCTCTCTGTGGGAGGAAGCAGTTTAGGGTGTACTGTGGGTGAGAGCCACAGGACCGGTTCCATTTCGTAAAACCGGAGTAGAGACAGGCCCGTACAGAAGGCAGCTCACAAATCACATCATGGTTATGGGGCTAGTAGCGTTGCCCCGGGGGTGCGTGAAGGTTGAAAGTCAGCCACCAAACCTGAAGGAAAAACTCGGTAGAGAATTCGTGCTTCAGCGAAAACAGCCGATCCTGAGGGTGGAAACATTTTGTTGTGTGCATTCGTGAAAGCACTGCAAGGGATTCCAAACCTATATACGAGTCATCCTCAGGCCCCAGCAAAAGGCAGAACAAGGCTCCCCGTGTTTTTTATTGAGCTAGCACTGAGGCCCTCCATTTGCATTGAACTCTTATCGCTAGGGTTCAAACTCGAAGAAACAACAGTGTACAGAACTGTGTTTTATCTTCCGACGACCTCTCTGTGCGAGGAAGCCGTTTAGCGTGTACTGTGGGTGAGAGCCACGGGACTGGTGCCATTTCGTAAAATCGGGGTAGAGACAAGCCGGTCCAGAAGGCAGATCACAAATCACATCATGGTTATGGTTCTAGTAGCGTTGCCCCGGGGCTGCGTGCAGGCTGAAAGTCAGCCACCTAACTCGACAGAAAAACTCGGTAGAGGTTCCGTGCTTTACCGAAAACAGCCACTCCTGAGGGTGGAAGCCTTTTGGTGTGTGCGTGCGTGAGAGCACGGCAAGGGAGTCCAATCCTGTTCTGGGGGAGACTGAGGCCGCAGCAAAAGGCAGAACAAGACTCCCCGTGTGTTTGATTTAGCTAGAACTGCGGCCCTCCTTTTGCATTGAAGTCTAAACGCTAGGGTTGTGACTCCAACAAACAACAGTGTAGAGAAATAGTGTTTTAGCTTCTGACGACCACTCTGTGGGAGGAAGAAGTTTAGGGTGTACTTTGGGTGAGAGCCACGGGACGGGCTCCACTTCATAAAATCGGAGTCGAGACAGGCCGGAAAAGAAGGCAGCTCACCAATCACATCATGGTTATGGGGCTAGTAGCGTTGCCCCGGGGGTGCGTGCAGGTTGAAAGTCAGCCACCTAACTGCAAGGAAAAACTCGGTAGAGAATCCGTGTTTCCGCGAAAACAGCCGATCCTGAGGGTGGAAGCATTTTGTTGTGTGCGTGCATGAAAGCACTGCAAGGGATTCCAAACCTATATACGAGTCAGACTCAGGCCACATCAAAAGGCAGAAGGAGACTCCCAGTGTGTTCGATTTAGCTAGCACGGAGGCCCTAGTTTTGCATGAAAGTCTACTCGCTCGCGTTCTAACTCGAAGAAAGAAAAGTGTACAGAAACAATGTTTTAGCTTCCGACGACCTCTCTGTGGGAGGAAGCATTTTAGGGTGTTCTGTGGGTGAGAGCCTGGGGATGGGTTCCGTTTCATAAAATTGGGGTAGAGACAGGCCGGTACAGAAGGCAGCTCACAAATCACATCATGGTTATGGGGCTAGTAGCGTTGCCCCGGGGGTGCATGCAGGGTGAAAATCAGCCACCTAACACGAAGGGTAAACTCGGTAGAGAATCCGTGCTTCCGCGAAAACAGCCGCTCCTGAGGGTGGAAGCATTTTGTTGTGTGCGTGTGTGAGAGCACTGCAAGGGAGTCCAAAGCTATATACGAGCGAGAGTCAGACCCCAGCAAAGTTAGAACAAGGCTCCCCGTGTGTATGACTTAGCTAGCACTGAGGCCCTCCATTTGCACTGAAGTCTAATTGCTAGGGTTCTAACTCGAAGAAACAACAGTGTAAAGAGACAGTGTTTTAGCTTCCGACGACCTCTCTGTGGGAGGAAGCAGTTTAGTGTGTGCTTTCGTTGAGAGCCACGGGACTGGCTCCATTTCGTAAAATCGGGGTAGACACAGGCCGGTACGAAGGCAGCGCACAAATCACATCATGGTTATGGGGCTAGTAGCGTTGCCCCTGGGTTGCATGCAGACTGAAAGTCAGCCACCTAACTCGACGGACAAACTCGGTAGAGAATCCGTGCTTCAGCGAAAACAGCCGCTCCTGAGGGTGGAAGCATTTTGTTGTGTGCGTGCCTGAGAGCACTGCAAAGGAGTCCAAAGCTATATACGAGTCAGCCTCAGGCCACATCAAAAGGCAGAACAAGACTCCCAGTGTGTTTGATTTAGCTAGCACTGCTGGCCTATTTTGCATGGAAGTCTACTCGCTAGCGTTCTAACTCGAAGAAAAACAGTGTACAGAAACAGTGTCTTAGCTTCCGACGACCTCTCTGTGGGAGGAAGCAGTTTAGGGTGTACTGAGGGTGAGAGCCTGGGGCTGGGTTCCATTTCGTAAAATCGGGGTAGAGACAGGCCGGTACAGAAGGCAGCTCCCAAATCACATCATGCTTATGGGACTAGTAGCGTTGCCCCGGGGGTGCGGGTAGGCTGAAAGTCAGCCACCTACCTCGAAGGAAAAACTCGGTAGAGAATCCGAGCTTCAGCGAAAAGTGCCGCTCCTGAGGGTGGAAGCATTTTGTTGTGTGCGTGCGTGAGAGCACTGCAAGGGATTCCGAACCTCTATACGTGTGAGACTCAGACCCCAGCAAAAGGCAGAACATGGCTCCCCGTGTGTTTGATTTACCTAGCACTGAGGCCCTCCATTTGCATTGAAGTCTAATCGCTAGGGTTCTAACTCGAAGAAACAACAGTGTCCAAAACAGTGTTTTAGCTTGCGACGACCTCTCTGTGGGAGGAAGCAGTTTAGGGTGTACTTTGGGTGAGAGCAACCGGACTGGTCCCATTTCATAAAATCGAGGTAGAGGCAAGCCGGTACAGAAGACAGCTCACAAATCACATCATCGTTATGGGGCTAATAGCGTTGCCCCGTGGGTGCATGCAGGCTGAAAGTCAGCCACCTAACTCGACGGAAAAACTCGGTAGAGAATCCGTGGTTCAGCGAAAACAGCCGCTCCTGAGGGTAGAAGAATTTTGTTGTGTGCGTGCATGAGAGCACTGCAAGGGAGTCCAAACCTTTTTCCGAGTGAGACTCAGGCACCAGAAAAGGCATAACAAGACTCCCCATGTGTTTGATTTCGCTAGCCACTGCGGCCCTCCATTTGCATTGAAGTCTAATCGCGAGGGTTCTAAGTCGAAGAAACAAGAGTGTACAGAGACCGTGTTTGAGCTCCCGACGACCTCTCGGTGGGAGGAAGCAGTTTAAGGTGGAGTTTGGGTGAGAGCCACGGGACTGTTGCCATTTCGTAAAATCGGGGTAGAGAACGCCTGTAGAGTAGGCAGTGCGCAAATCACATCACGGTTATGGGGCTAGTAGCGGTGCTCCGGGAGTGCGTGCAGGCTGAAATTCAGCCACCTCACTCGAAGGAAAAACTCGGTAGAGAATCAGTGCTTCAGCGAAAAGAGCCGCTCCTGAGGGTGGAAGCATTTCGTTGTGTGTGTTCGTGAGATTAGTGCAAGGGAGTCCAAAGCTATATACGAGTCAGACTCAGGCCACATCAAAAGGCAGAGCAAGACTCCCAGTGTGTTTGATGTAGCTAGCACTGCGGCCCTACTTTTGCATGGAAGTCTACTTGCTAGGGTTCTGATTCGAACAAACAACAGTGTACAGAAACAGTGTTTTAGCGTCCGACGACCTCTCTGTGGGTGGAAGCAGTTTCGCGTGTACTGTGGGTGGGAGCCACGGGACCTGTGCCATTTCGTAAAATCGGGGTAGAGACAAGCCGGTACAGAATGCAGCTCACAAATCACATCATGCTTCTGGGGCTAGTAGTGTTGCCCCGGGGGTGCGTGCAGGCTGAAAGTCAGCCACCTAACTCGACGGAAAAACTCGGTAGAGAATCCGTGCTTCAGCGAAAACAGCCGCTCCCGAGGGTGGAAGCACTTTGTTGTGTGCGTGCGTGAGAGCACTGCAAGGGAGTCCAAACCTTTTTCCGAGGGAGACTCAGGCCCCAGCAAAAGGCAGAACAAGACTCCCCGTGTGTTTGATTTCGCTAGCTCTGCGGCCCTCCATGTGCATTGATGTCTAATAGCTAGGGTTCTGACTCAAACAAACAACAGTGTATAGAAACACTGTTTTAGCTTCCGACGACCTCTCTGTGGGAGGAAGCAGTTTAGGGTGTACTGTGGGTGAGAGCCACAGGACCGGTTCCATTTCGTAAAACCGGAGTAGAGACAGGCCCGTACAGAAGGCAGCTCACAAATCACATCATGGTTATGGGGCTAGTAGCGTTGCCCCGGGGGTGCGTGAAGGTTGAAAGTCAGCCACCAAACCTGAAGGAAAAACTCGGTAGAGAATTCGTGCTTCAGCGAAAACAGCCGATCCTGAGGGTGGAAACATTTTGTTGTGTGCATTCGTGAAAGCACTGCAAGGGATTCCAAACCTATATACGAGTCATCCTCAGGCCCCAGCAAAAGGCAGAACAAGGCTCCCCGTGTTTTTTATTGAGCTAGCACTGAGGCCCTCCATTTGCATTGAACTCTTATCGCTAGGGTTCAAACTCGAAGAAACAACAGTGTACAGAACTGTGTTTTATCTTCCGACGACCTCTCTGTGCGAGGAAGCCGTTTAGCGTGTACTGTGGGTGAGAGCCACGGGACTGGTGCCATTTCGTAAAATCGGGGTAGAGACAAGCCGGTACAGAAGGCAGATCACAAATCACATCATGGTTATGGTTCTAGTAGCGTTGCCCCGGGGCTGCGTGCAGGCTGAAAGTCAGCCACCTAACTCGACAGAAAAACTCGGTAGAGGTTCCGTGCTTTACCGAAAACAGCCACTCCTGAGGGTGGAAGCCTTTTGGTGTGTGCGTGCGTGAGAGCACGGCAAGGGAGTCCAATCCTGTTCTGGGGGAGACTGAGGCCGCAGCAAAAGGCAGAACAAGACTCCCCGTGTGTTTGATTTAGCTAGAACTGCGGCCCTCCTTTTGCATTGAAGTCTAAACGCTAGGGTTGTGACTCCAACAAACAACAGTGTAGAGAAATAGTGTTTTAGCTTCTGACGACCACTCTGTGGGAGGAAGAAGTTTAGGGTGTACTTTGGGTGAGAGCCACGGGACGGGCTCCACTTCATAAAATCGGAGTCGAGACAGGCCGGAAAAGAAGGCAGCTCACCAATCACATCATGGTTATGGGGCTAGTAGCGTTGCCCCGGGGGTGCGTGCAGGTTGAAAGTCAGCCACCTAACTGCAAGGAAAAACTCGGTAGAGAATCCGTGTTTCCGCGAAAACAGCCGATCCTGAGGGTGGAAGCATTTTGTTGTGTGCGTGCATGAAAGCACTGCAAGGGATTCCAAACCTATATACGAGTCAGACTCAGGCCACATCAAAAGGCAGAAGGAGACTCCCAGTGTGTTCGATTTAGCTAGCACGGAGGCCCTAGTTTTGCATGAAAGTCTACTCGCTCGCGTTCTAACTCGAAGAAAGAAAAGTGTACAGAAACAATGTTTTAGCTTCCGATGACCTCTCTGTGGGAGGAAGCATTTTAGGGTGTTCTGTGGGTGAGAGCCTGGGGATGGGTTCCGTTTCATAAAATTGGGGTAGAGACAGGCCGGTACAGAAGGCAGCTCACAAATCACATCATGGTTATGGGGCTAGTAGCGTTGCCCCGGGGGTGCATGCAGGGTGAAAATCAGCCACCTAACACGAAGGGTAAACTCGGTAGAGAATCCGTGCTTCCGCGAAAACAGCCGCTCCTGAGGGTGGAAGCATTTTGTTGTGTGCGTGTGTGAGAGCACTGCAAGGGAGTCCAAAGCTATATACGAGCGAGAGTCAGACCCCAGCAAAGTTAGAACAAGGCTCCCCGTGTGTATGACTTAGCTAGCACTGAGGCCCTCCATTTGCACTGAAGTCTAATTGCTAGGGTTCTAACTCGAAGAAACAACAGTGTAAAGAGACAGTGTTTTAGCTTCCGACGACCTCTCTGTGGGAGGAAGCAGTTTAGTGTGTGCTTTCGTTGAGAGCCACGGGACTGGCTCCATTTCGTAAAATCGGGGTAGACACAGGCCGGTACGAAGGCAGCGCACAAATCACATCATGGTTATGGGGCTAGTAGCGTTGCCCCTGGGTTGCATGCAGACTGAAAGTCAGCCACCTAACTCGACGGACAAACTCGGTAGAGAATCCGTGCTTCAGCGAAAACAGCCGCTCCTGAGGGTGGAAGCATTTTGTTGTGTGCGTGCCTGAGAGCACTGCAAAGGAGTCCAAAGCTATATACGAGTCAGCCTCAGGCCACATCAAAAGGCAGAACAAGACTCCCAGTGTGTTTGATTTAGCTAGCACTGCTGGCCTATTTTGCATGGAAGTCTACTCGCTAGCGTTCTAACTCGAAGAAAAACAGTGTACAGAAACAGTGTCTTAGCTTCCGACGACCTCTCTGTGGGAGGAAGCAGTTTAGGGTGTACTGAGGGTGAGAGCCTGGGGCTGGGTTCCATTTCGTAAAATCGGGGTAGAGACAGGCCGGTACAGAAGGCAGCTCCCAAATCACATCATGCTTATGGGACTAGTAGCGTTGCCCCGGGGGTGCGGGTAGGCTGAAAGTCAGCCACCTACCTCGAAGGAAAAACTCGGTAGAGAATCCGAGCTTCAGCGAAAAGTGCCGCTCCTGAGGGTGGAAGCATTTTGTTGTGTGCGTGCGTGAGAGCACTGCAAGGGATTCCGAACCTCTATACGTGTGAGACTCAGACCCCAGCAAAAGGCAGAACATGGCTCCCCGTGTGTTTGATTTACCTAGCACTGAGGCCCTCCATTTGCATTGAAGTCTAATCGCTAGGGTTCTAACTCGAAGAAACAACAGTGTCCAAAACAGTGTTTTAGCTTGCGACGACCTCTCTGTGGGAGGAAGCAGTTTAGGGTGTACTTTGGGTGAGAGCAACCGGACTGGTCCCATTTCATAAAATCGAGGTAGAGGCAAGCCGGTACAGAAGACAGCTCACAAATCACATCATCGTTATGGGGCTAATAGCGTTGCCCCGTGGGTGCATGCAGGCTGAAAGTCAGCCACCTAACTCGACGGAAAAACTCGGTAGAGAATCCGTGGTTCAGCGAAAACAGCCGCTCCTGAGGGTAGAAGAATTTTGTTGTGTGCGTGCATGAGAGCACTGCAAGGGAGTCCAAACCTTTTTCCGAGTGAGACTCAGGCACCAGAAAAGGCATAACAAGACTCCCCATGTGTTTGATTTCGCTAGCCACTGCGGCCCTCCATTTGCATTGAAGTCTAATCGCGAGGGTTCTAAGTCGAAGAAACAAGAGTGTACAGAGACCGTGTTTTAGCTCCCGACGACCTCTCGGTGGGAGGAAGCAGTTTAAGGTGTAGTTTGGGTGAGAGCCACGGGACTGTTGCCATTTCGTAAAATCGGGGTAGAGAACGCCTGTAGAGTAGGCAGTGCGCAAATCACATCACGGTTATGGGGCTAGTAGCGGTGCTCCGGGAGTGCGTGCAGGCTGAAATTCAGCCACCTCACTCGAAGGAAAAACTCGGTAGAGAATCAGTGCTTCAGCGAAAAGAGCCGCTCCTGAGGGTGGAAGCATTTCGTTGTGTGTGTTCGTGAGATTAGTGCAAGGGAGTCCAAAGCTATATACGAGTCAGACTCAGGCCACATCAAAAGGCAGAGCAAGACTCCCAGTGTGTTTGATGTAGCTAGCACTGCGGCCCTACTTTTGCATGGAAGTCTACTTGCTAGGGTTCTGATTCGAACAAACAACAGTGTACAGAAACAGTGTTTTAGCGTCCGACGACCTCTCTGTGGGTGGAAGCAGTTTCGCGTGTACTGTGGGTGGGAGCCACGGGACCTGTGCCATTTCGTAAAATCGGGGTAGAGACAAGCCGGTACAGAATGCAGCTCACAAATCACATCATGCTTCTGGGGCTAGTAGCGTTGCCCCGGGGGTGCGTGCAGGCTGAAAGTCAGCCACCTAACTCGACGGAAAAACTCGGTAGAGAATCCGTGCTTCAGCGAAAACAGCCGCTCCCGAGGGTGGAAGCACTTTGTTGTGTGCGTGCGTGAGAGCACTGCAAGGGAGTCCAAACCTTTTTCCGAGGGAGACTCAGGCCCCAGCAAAAGGCAGAACAAGACTCCCCGTGTGTTTGATTTCGCTAGCTCTGCGGCCCTCCATGTGCATTGATGTCTAATAGCTAGGGTTCTGACTCAAACAAACAACAGTGTATAGAAACACTGTTTTAGCTTCCGACGACCTCTCTGTGGGAGGAAGCAGTTTAGGGTGTACTGTGGGTGAGAGCCACAGGACCGGTTCCATTTCGTAAAACCGGAGTAGAGACAGGCCCGTACAGAAGGCAGCTCACAAATCACATCATGGTTATGGGGCTAGTAGCGTTGCCCCGGGGGTGCGTGAAGGTTGAAAGTCAGCCACCAAACCTGAAGGAAAAACTCGGTAGAGAATTCGTGCTTCAGCGAAAACAGCCGATCCTGAGGGTGGAAACATTTTGTTGTGTGCATTCGTGAAAGCACTGCAAGGGATTCCAAACCTATATACGAGTCATCCTCAGGCCCCAGCAAAAGGCAGAACAAGGCTCCCCGTGTTTTTTATTGAGCTAGCACTGAGGCCCTCCATTTGCATTGAACTCTTATCGCTAGGGTTCAAACTCGAAGAAACAACAGTGTACAGAACTGTGTTTTATCTTCCGACGACCTCTCTGTGCGAGGAAGCCGTTTAGCGTGTACTGTGGGTGAGAGCCACGGGACTGGTGCCATTTCGTAAAATCGGGGTAGAGACAAGCCGGTACAGAAGGCAGATCACAAATCACATCATGGTTATGGTTCTAGTAGCGTTGCCCCGGGGCTGCGTGCAGGCTGAAAGTCAGCCACCTAACTCGACAGAAAAACTCGGTAGAGGTTCCGTGCTTTACCGAAAACAGCCACTCCTGAGGGTGGAAGCCTTTTGGTGTGTGCGTGCGTGAGAGCACGGCAAGGGAGTCCAATCCTGTTCTGGGGGAGACTGAGGCCGCAGCAAAAGGCAGAACAAGACTCCCCGTGTGTTTGATTTAGCTAGAACTGCGGCCCTCCTTTTGCATTGAAGTCTAAACGCTAGGGTTGTGACTCCAACAAACAACAGTGTAGAGAAATAGTGTTTTAGCTTCTGACGACCACTCTGTGGGAGGAAGAAGTTTAGGGTGTACTTTGGGTGAGAGCCACGGGACGGGCTCCACTTCATAAAATCGGAGTCGAGACAGGCCGGAAAAGAAGGCAGCTCACCAATCACATCATGGTTATGGGGCTAGTAGCGTTGCCCCGGGGGTGCGTGCAGGTTGAAAGTCAGCCACCTAACTGCAAGGAAAAACTCGGTAGAGAATCCGTGTTTCCGCGAAAACAGCCGATCCTGAGGGTGGAAGCATTTTGTTGTGTGCGTGCATGAAAGCACTGCAAGGGATTCCAAACCTATATACGAGTCAGACTCAGGCCACATCAAAAGGCAGAAGGAGACTCCCAGTGTGTTCGATTTAGCTAGCACGGAGGCCCTAGTTTTGCATGAAAGTCTACTCGCTCGCGTTCTAACTCGAAGAAAGAAAAGTGTACAGAAACAATGTTTTAGCTTCCGACGACCTCTCTGTGGGAGGAAGCATTTTAGGGTGTTCTGTGGGTGAGAGCCTGGGGATGGGTTCCGTTTCATAAAATTGGGGTAGAGACAGGCCGGTACAGAAGGCAGCTCACAAATCACATCATGGTTATGGGGCTAGTAGCGTTGCCCCGGGGGTGCATGCAGGGTGAAAATCAGCCACCTAACACGAAGGGTAAACTCGGTAGAGAATCCGTGCTTCCGCGAAAACAGCCGCTCCTGAGGGTGGAAGCATTTTGTTGTGTGCGTGTGTGAGAGCACTGCAAGGGAGTCCAAAGCTATATACGAGCGAGAGTCAGACCCCAGCAAAGTTAGAACAAGGCTCCCCGTGTGTATGACTTAGCTAGCACTGAGGCCCTCCATTTGCACTGAAGTCTAATTGCTAGGGTTCTAACTCGAAGAAACAACAGTGTAAAGAGACAGTGTTTTAGCTTCCGACGACCTCTCTGTGGGAGGAAGCAGTTTAGTGTGTGCTTTCGTTGAGAGCCACGGGACTGGCTCCATTTCGTAAAATCGGGGTAGACACAGGCCGGTACGAAGGCAGCGCACAAATCACATCATGGTTATGGGGCTAGTAGCGTTGCCCCTGGGTTGCATGCAGACTGAAAGTCAGCCACCTAACTCGACGGACAAACTCGGTAGAGAATCCGAGCTTCAGCGAAAAGTGCCGCTCCTGAGGGTGGAAGCATTTTGTTGTGTGCGTGCGTGAGAGCACTGCAAGGGATTCCGAACCTCTATACGTGTGAGACTCAGACCCCAGCAAAAGGCAGAACATGGCTCCCCGTGTGTTTGATTTACCTAGCACTGAGGCCCTCCATTTGCATTGAAGTCTAATCGCTAGGGTTCTAACTCGAAGAAACAACAGTGTCCAAAACAGTGTTTTAGCTTGCGACGACCTCTCTGTGGGAGGAAGCAGTTTAGGGTGTACTTTGGGTGAGAGCAACCGGACTGGTCCCATTTCATAAAATCGAGGTAGAGGCAAGCCGGTACAGAAGACAGCTCACAAATCACATCATCGTTATGGGGCTAATAGCGTTGCCCCGTGGGTGCATGCAGGCTGAAAGTCAGCCACCTAACTCGACGGAAAAACTCGGTAGAGAATCCGTGGTTCAGCGAAAACAGCCGCTCCTGAGGGTAGAAGAATTTTGTTGTGTGCGTGCATGAGAGCACTGCAAGGGAGTCCAAACCTTTTTCCGAGTGAGACTCAGGCACCAGAAAAGGCATAACAAGACTCCCCATGTGTTTGATTTCGCTAGCCACTGCGGCCCTCCATTTGCATTGAAGTCTAATCGCGAGGGTTCTAAGTCGAAGAAACAAGAGTGTACAGAGACCGTGTTTTAGCTCCCGACGACCTCTCGGTGGGAGGAAGCAGTTTAAGGTGTAGTTTGGGTGAGAGCCACGGGACTGTTGCCATTTCGTAAAATCGGGGTAGAGAACGCCTGTAGAGTAGGCAGTGCGCAAATCACATCACGGTTATGGGGCTAGTAGCGGTGCTCCGGGAGTGCGTGCAGGCTGAAATTCAGCCACCTCACTCGAAGGAAAAACTCGGTAGAGAATCAGTGCTTCAGCGAAAAGAGCCGCTCCTGAGGGTGGAAGCATTTCGTTGTGTGTGTTCGTGAGATTAGTGCAAGGGAGTCCAAAGCTATATACGAGTCAGACTCAGGCCACATCAAAAGGCAGAGCAAGACTCCCAGTGTGTTTGATGTAGCTAGCACTGCGGCCCTACTTTTGCATGGAAGTCTACTTGCTAGGGTTCTGATTCGAACAAACAACAGTGTACAGAAACAGTGTTTTAGCGTCCGACGACCTCTCTGTGGGTGGAAGCAGTTTCGCGTGTACTGTGGGTGGGAGCCACGGGACCTGTGCCATTTCGTAAAATCGGGGTAGAGACAAGCCGGTACAGAATGCAGCTCACAAATCACATCATGCTTCTGGGGCTAGTAGCGTTGCCCCGGGGGTGCGTGCAGGCTGAAAGTCAGCCACCTAACTCGACGGAAAAACTCGGTAGAGAATCCGTGCTTCAGCGAAAACAGCCGCTCCCGAGGGTGGAAGCACTTTGTTGTGTGCGTGCGTGAGAGCACTGCAAGGGAGTCCAAACCTTTTTCCGAGGGAGACTCAGGCCCCAGCAAAAGGCAGAACAAGACTCCCCGTGTGTTTGATTTCGCTAGCTCTGCGGCCCTCCATGTGCATTGATGTCTAATAGCTAGGGTTCTGACTCAAACAAACAACAGTGTATAGAAACACTGTTTTAGCTTCCGACGACCTCTCTGTGGGAGGAAGCAGTTTAGGGTGTACTGTGGGTGAGAGCCACAGGACCGGTTCCATTTCGTAAAACCGGAGTAGAGACAGGCCCGTACAGAAGGCAGCTCACAAATCACATCATGGTTATGGGGCTAGTAGCGTTGCCCTGGGGGTGCGTGAAGGTTGAAAGTCAGCCACCAAACCTGAAGGAAAAACTCGGTAGAGAATTCGTGCTTCAGCGAAAACAGCCGATCCTGAGGGTGGAAACATTTTGTTGTGTGCATTCGTGAAAGCACTGCAAGGGATTCCAAACCTATATACGAGTCATCCTCAGGCCCCAGCAAAAGGCAGAACAAGGCTCCCCGTGTTTTTTATTGAGCTAGCACTGAGGCCCTCCATTTGCATTGAACTCTTATCGCTAGGGTTCAAACTCGAAGAAACAACAGTGTACAGAACTGTGTTTTATCTTCCGACGACCTCTCTGTGCGAGGAAGCCGTTTAGCGTGTACTGTGGGTGAGAGCCACGGGACTGGTGCCATTTCGTAAAATCGGGGTAGAGACAAGCCGGTACAGAAGGCAGATCACAAATCACATCATGGTTATGGTTCTAGTAGCGTTGCCCCGGGGCAGCGTGCAGGCTGAAAGTCAGCCACCTAACTCGACAGAAAAACTCGGTAGAGGTTCCGTGCTTTACCGAAAACAGCCACTCCTGAGGGTGGAAGCCTTTTGGTGTGTGCGTGCGTGAGAGCACGGCAAGGGAGTCCAATCCTGTTCTGGGGGAGACTGAGGCCGCAGCAAAAGGCAGAACAAGACTCCCCGTGTGTTTGATTTAGCTAGAACTGCGGCCCTCCTTTTGCATTGAAGTCTAAACGCTAGGGTTGTGACTCCAACAAACAACAGTGTAGAGAAATAGTGTTTTAGCTTCTGACGACCACTCTGTGGGAGGAAGAAGTTTAGGGTGTACTTTGGGTGAGAGCCACGGGACGGGCTCCACTTCATAAAATCGGAGTCGAGACAGGCCGGAAAAGAAGGCAGCTCACCAATCACATCATGGTTATGGGGCTAGTAGCGTTGCCCCGGGGGTGCGTGCAGGTTGAAAGTCAGCCACCTAACTGCAAGGAAAAACTCGGTAGAGAATCCGTGTTTCCGCGAAAACAGCCGATCCTGAGGGTGGAAGCATTTTGTTGTGTGCGTGCATGAAAGCACTGCAAGGGATTCCAAACCTATATACGAGTCAGACTCAGGCCACATCAAAAGGCAGAAGGAGACTCCCAGTGTGTTCGATTTAGCTAGCACGGAGGCCCTAGTTTTGCATGAAAGTCTACTCGCTCGCGTTCTAACTCGAAGAAAGAAAAGTGTACAGAAACAATGTTTTAGCTTCCGACGACCTCTCTGTGGGAGGAAGCATTTTAGGGTGTTCTGTGGGTGAGAGCCTGGGGATGGGTTCCGTTTCATAAAATTGGGGTAGAGACAGGCCGGTACAGAAGGCAGCTCACAAATCACATCATGGTTATGGGGCTAGTAGCGTTGCCCCGGGGGTGCATGCAGGGTGAAAATCAGCCACCTAACACGAAGGGTAAACTCGGTAGAGAATCCGTGCTTCCGCGAAAACAGCCGCTCCTGAGGGTGGAAGCATTTTGTTGTGTGCGTGTGTGAGAGCACTGCAAGGGAGTCCAAAGCTATATACGAGCGAGAGTCAGACCCCAGCAAAGTTAGAACAAGGCTCCCCGTGTGTATGACTTAGCTAGCACTGAGGCCCTCCATTTGCACTGAAGTCTAATTGCTAGGGTTCTAACTCGAAGAAACAACAGTGTAAAGAGACAGTGTTTTAGCTTCCGACGACCTCTCTGTGGGAGGAAGCAGTTTAGTGTGTGCTTTCGTTGAGAGCCACGGGACTGGCTCCATTTCGTAAAATCGGGGTAGACACAGGCCGGTACGAAGGCAGCGCACAAATCACATCATGGTTATGGGGCTAGTAGCGTTGCCCCTGGGTTGCATGCAGACTGAAAGTCAGCCACCTAACTCGACGGACAAACTCGGTAGAGAATCCGTGCTTCAGCGAAAACAGCCGCTCCTGAGGGTGGAAGCATTTTGTTGTGTGCGTGCCTGAGAGCACTGCAAAGGAGTCCAAAGCTATATACGAGTCAGCCTCAGGCCACATCAAAAGGCAGAACAAGACTCCCAGTGTGTTTGATTTAGCTAGCACTGCTGGCCTATTTTGCATGGAAGTCTACTCGCTAGCGTTCTAACTCGAAGAAAAACAGTGTACAGAAACAGTGTCTTAGCTTCCGACGACCTCTCTGTGGGAGGAAGCAGTTTAGGGTGTACTGAGGGTGAGAGCCTGGGGCTGGGTTCCATTTCGTAAAATCGGGGTAGAGACAGGCCGGTACAGGAGGCAGCTCCCAAATCACATCATGCATATGGGACTAGTAGCGTTGCCCCGGGGGTGCGGGTAGGCTGAAAGTCAGCCACCTACCTCGAAGGAAAAACTCGGTAGAGAATCCGAGCTTCAGCGAAAAGTGCCGCTCCTGAGGGTGGAAGCATTTTGTTGTGTGCGTGCGTGAGAGCACTGCAAGGGATTCCGAACCTCTATACGTGTGAGACTCAGACCCCAGCAAAAGGCAGAACATGGCTCCCCGTGTGTTTGATTTACCTAGCACTGAGGCCCTCCATTTGCATTGAAGTCTAATCGCTAGGGTTCTAACTCGAAGAAACAACAGTGTCCAAAACAGTGTTTTAGCTTGCGACGACCTCTCTGTGGGAGGAAGCAGTTTAGGGTGTACTTTGGGTGAGAGCAACCGGACTGGTCCCATTTCATAAAATCGAGGTAGAGGCAAGCCGGTACAGAAGACAGCTCACAAATCACATCATCGTTATGGGGCTAATAGCGTTGCCCCGTGGGTGCATGCAGGCTGAAAGTCAGCCACCTAACTCGACGGAAAAACTCGGTAGAGAATCCGTGGTTCAGCGAAAACAGCCGCTCCTGAGGGTAGAAGAATTTTGTTGTGTGCGTGCATGAGAGCACTGCAAGGGAGTCCAAACCTTTTTCCGAGTGAGACTCAGGCACCAGAAAAGGCATAACAAGACTCCCCATGTGTTTGATTTCGCTAGCCACTGCGGCCCTCCATTTGCATTGAAGTCTAATCGCGAGGGTTCTAAGTCGAAGAAACAAGAGTGTACAGAGACCGTGTTTTAGCTCCCGACGACCTCTCGGTGGGAGGAAGCAGTTTAAGGTGGAGTTTGGGTGAGAGCCACGGGACTGTTGCCATTTCGTAAAATCGGGGTAGAGAACGCCTGTAGAGTAGGCAGTGCGCAAATCACATCACGGTTATGGGGCTAGTAGCGGTGCTCCGGGAGTGCGTGCAGGCTGAAATTCAGCCACCTCACTCGAAGGAAAAACTCGGTAGAGAATCAGTGCTTCAGCGAAAAGAGCCGCTCCTGAGGGTGGAAGCATTTCGTTGTGTGTGTTCGTGAGATTAGTGCAAGGGAGTCCAAAGCTATATACGAGTCAGACTCAGGCCACATCAAAAGGCAGAGCAAGACTCCCAGTGTGTTTGATGTAGCTAGCACTGCGGCCCTACTTTTGCATGGAAGTCTACTTGCTAGGGTTCTGATTCGAACAAACAACAGTGTACAGAAACAGTGTTTTAGCGTCCGACGACCTCTCTGTGGGTGGAAGCAGTTTCGCGTGTACTGTGGGTGGGAGCCACGGGACCCGTGCCATTTCGTAAAATCGGGGTAGAGACAAGCCGGTACAGAATGCAGCTCACAAATCACATCATGCTTCTGGGGCTAGTAGCGTTGCCCCGGGGGTGCGTGCAGGCTGAAAGTCAGCCACCTAACTCGACGGAAAAACTCGGTAGAGAATCCGTGCTTCAGCGAAAACAGCCGCTCCTGAGGGTGGAAGCACTTTGTTGTGTGCGTGCGTGAGAGCACTGCAAGGGAGTCCAAACCTTTTTCCGAGGGAGACTCAGGCCCCAGCAAAAGGCAGAACAAGACTCCCCGTGTGTTTGGTTTCGCTAGCTCTGCGGCCCTCCATGTGCATTGATGTCTAATAGCTAGGGTTCTGACTCAAACAAACAACAGTGTACAGAAACACTGTTTTAGCTTCCGACGACCTCTCTGTGGGAGGAAGCAGTTTAGGGTGTACTGTGGGTGAGAGCCACAGGACCGGTTCCATTTCGTAAAACCGGAGTAGAGACAGGCCCGTACAGAAGGCAGCTCACAAATCACATCATGGTTATGGGGCTAGTAGCGTTGCCCCGGGGGTGCGTGAAGGTTGAAAGTCAGCCACCAAACCTGACGGAAAAACTCGGTAGAGAATTCGTGCTTCAGCGAAAACAGCCGATCCTGAGGGTGGAAACATTTTGTTGTGTGCATTCGTGAAAGCACTGCAAGGGATTCCAAACCTATATACGAGTCATCCTCAGGCCCCAGCAAAAGGCAGAACAAGGCTCCCCGTGTTTTTTATTGAGCTAGCACTGAGGCCCTCCATTTGCATTGAACTCTTACCGCTAGGGTTCAAACTCGAAGAAACAACAGTGTACAGAACTGTGTTTTATCTTCCGACGACCTCTCTGTGCGAGGAAGCCGTTTAGCGTGTACTGTGGGTGAGAGCCACGGGACTGGTGCCATTTCGTAAAATCGGGGTAGAGACAAGCCGGTACAGAAGGCAGATCACAAATCACATCATGGTTATGGTTCTAGTAGCGTTGCCCCGGGGCTGCGTGCAGGCTGAAAGTCAGCCACCTAACTCGACAGAAAAACTCGGTAGAGGTTCCGTGCTTTACCGAAAACAGCCACTCCTGAGGGTGGAAGCCTTTTGGTGTGTGCGTGCGTGAGAGCACGGCAAGGGAGTCCAATCCTGTTCTGGGGGAGACTGAGGCCGCAGCAAAAGGCAGAACAAGACTCCCCGTGTGTTTGATTTAGCTAGAACTGCGGCCCTCCTTTTGCATTGAATTCTAAACGCTAGGGCTGTGACTCCAGCAAACAACAGTGTAGAGAAATAGTGTTTTAGCTTCTGACGACCACTCTGTGGGAGGAAGAAGTTTAGGGTGTACTTTGGGTGAGAGCCACGGGACGGGCTCCACTTCATAAAATCGGAGTCGAGACAGGCCGGAAAAGAAGGCAGCTCACCAATCACATCATGGTTATGGGGCTAGTAGCGTTGCCCCGGGGGTGCGTGTAGGTTGAAAGTCAGCCACCTAACGGCAAGGAAAAACTCGGTAGAGAATCCGTGTTTCCGCGAAAACAGCCGATCCTGAGGGTGGAAGCATTTTGTTGTGTGCGTGCATGAAAGCACTGCAAGGGATTCCAAACCTATATACGAGTCAGTCTCAGGCCACATCAAAAGGCAGAAGGAGACTCCCAGTGTGTTCGATTTAGCTAGCACGGAGGCCCTAGTTTTGCATGAAAGTCTACTCGCTCGCGTTCTAACTCGAAGAAAGAAAAGTGTACAGAAACAATGTTTTAGCTTCCGACGACCTCTCTGTGGGAGGAAGCATTTTAGGGTGTTCTGTGGGTGAGAGCCTGGGGATGGGTTCCGTTTCATAAAATTGGGGTAGAGACAGGCCGGTACAGAAGGCAGCTCACAAATCACATCATGGTTATGGGGCTAGTAGCGTTGCCCCGGGGGTGCATGCAGGGTGAAAATCAGCCACCTAACACGAAGGGTAAACTCGGTAGAGAATCCGTGCTTCCGCGAAAACAGCCGCTCCTGAGGGTGGAAGCATTTTGTTGTGTGCGTGTGTGAGAGCACTGCAAGGGAGTCCAAAGCTATATACGAGTGAGAGTCAGACCCCAGCAAAGTTAGAACAAGGCTCCCCGTGTGTATGACTTAGCTAGCACTGAGGCCCTCCATTTGCACTGAAGTCTAATTGCTAGGGTTCTAACTCGAAGAAACAACAGTGTAAAGAGACAGTGTTTTAGCTTCCGACGACCTCTCTGTGGGAGGAAGCAGTTTAGTGTGTGCTTTCGTTGAGAGCCACGGGACTGGCTCCATTTCGTAAAATCGGGGTAGACACAGGCCGGTACGAAGGCAGCGCACAAATCACATCATGGTTATGGGGCTAGTAGCGTTGCCCCTGGGTTGCATGCAGACTGAAAGTCAGCCACCTAACTCGACGGACAAACTCGGTAGAGAATCCGTGCTTCAGCGAAAACAGCCGCTCCTGAGGGTGGAAGCATTTTGTTGTGTGCGTGCCTGAGAGCACTGCAAAGGAGTCCAAAGCTATATACGAGTCAGCCTCAGGCCACATCAAAAGGCAGAACAAGACTCCCAGTGTGTTTGATTTAGCTAGCACTGCTGGCCTATTTTGCATGGAAGTCTACTCGCTAGCGTTCTAACTCGAAGAAAAACAGTGTACAGAAACAGTGTTTTAGCTTCCGACGACCTCTCTGTGGGAGGAAGCAGTTTAGGGTGTACTGAGGGTGAGAGCCTGGGGCTGGGTTCCATTTCGTAAAATCGGGGTAGAGACAGGCCGGTACAGAAGGCAGCTCCCAAATCACATCATGCTTATGGGACTAGTAGCGTTGCCCCGGGGGTGCGGGTAGGCTGAAAGTCAGCCACCTACCTCGAAGGAAAAACTCGGTAGAGAATCCGAGCTTCAGCGAAAAGTGCCGCTCCTGAGGGTGGAAGCATTTTGTTGTGTGCGTGCGTGAGAGCACTGCAAGGGATTCCGAACCTCTATACGTGTGAGACTCAGACCCCAGCAAAAGGCAGAACATGGCTCCCCGTGTGTTTGATTTACCTAGCACTGAGGCCCTCCATTTGCATTGAAGTCTAATCGCTAGGGTTCTAACTCGAAGAAACAACAGTGTCCAAAACAGTGTTTTAGCTTGCGACGACCTCTCTGTGGGAGGAAGCAGTTTAGGGTGTACTTTGGGTGAGAGCAACCGGACTGGTCCCATTTCATAAAATCGAGGTAGAGGCAAGCCGGTACAGAAGACAGCTCACAAATCACATCATCGTTATGGGGCTAATAGCGTTGCCCCGTGGGTGCATGCAGGCTGAAAGTCAGCCACCTAACTCGACGGAAAAACTCGGTAGAGAATCCGTGGTTCAGCGAAAACAGCCGCTCCTGAGGGTAGAAGAATTTTGTTGTGTGCGTGCATGAGAGCACTGCAAGGGAGTCCAAACCTTTTTCCGAGTGAGTCTCAGGCACCAGAAAAGGCATAACAAGACTCCCCATGTGTTTGATTTCGCTAGCACTGCGGCCCTCCATTTGCATTGAAGTCTAATCGCGAGGGTTCTAAGTCGAAGAAACAAGAGTGTACAGAGACCGTGTTTGAGCTCCCGACGACCTCTCGGTGGGAGGAAGCAGTTTAAGGTGGAGTTTGGGTGAGAGCCACGGGACTGTTGCCATTTCGTAAAATCGGGGTAGAGAACGCCTGTAGAGTAGGCAGTGCGCAAATCACATCACGGTTATGGGGCTAGTAGCGGTGCTCCGGGAGTGCGTGCAGGCTGAAATTCAGCCACCTCACTCGAAGGAAAAACTCGGTAGAGAATCAGTGCTTCAGCGAAAAGAGCCGCTCCTGAGGGTGGAAGCATTTCGTTGTGTGTGTTCGTGAGATTAGTGCAAGGGAGTCCAAAGCTATATACGAGTCAGACTCAGGCCACATCAAAAGGCAGAGCAAGACTCCCAGTGTGTTTGATGTAGCTAGCACTGCGGCCCTACTTTTGCATGGAAGTCTACTTGCTAGGGTTCTGATTCGAACAAACAACAGTGTACAGAAACAGTGTTTTAGCGTCCGACGACCTCTCTGTGGGTGGAAGCAGTTTCGCGTGTACTGTGGGTGGGAGCCACGGGACCCGTGCCATTTCGTAAAATCGGGGTAGAGACAAGCCGGTACAGAATGCAGCTCACAAATCACATCATGCTTCTGGGGCTAGTAGCGTTGCCCCGGGGGTGCGTGCAGGCTGAAAGTCAGCCACCTAACTCGACGGAAAAACTCGGTAGAGAATCCGTGCTTCAGCGAAAACAGCCGCTCCTGAGGGTGGAAGCACTTTGTTGTGTGCGTGCGTGAGAGCACTGCAAGGGAGTCCAAACCTTTTTCCGAGGGAGACTCAGGCCCCAGCAAAAGGCAGAACAAGACTCCCCGTGTGTTTGGTTTCGCTAGCTCTGCGGCCCTCCATGTGCATTGATGTCTAATAGCTAGGGTTCTGACTCAAACAAACAACAGTGTACAGAAACACTGTTTTAGCTTCCGACGACCTCTCTGTGGGAGGAAGCAGTTTAGGGTGTACTGTGGGTGAGAGCCACAGGACCGGTTCCATTTCGTAAAACCGGAGTAGAGACAGGCCCGTACAGAAGGCAGCTCACAAATCACATCATGGTTATGGGGCTAGTAGCGTTGCCCCGGGGGTGCGTGAAGGTTGAAAGTCAGCCACCAAACCTGACGGAAAAACTCGGTAGAGAATTCGTGCTTCAGCGAAAACAGCCGATCCTGAGGGTGGAAACATTTTGTTGTGTGCATTCGTGAAAGCACTGCAAGGGATTCCAAACCTATATACAAGTCATCCTCAGGCCCCGCAAAAGGCAGAACAAGGCTCCCCGTGTTTTTTATTGAGCTAGCACTGAGGCCCTCCATTTGCATTGAACTCTTATCGCTAGGGTTCAAACTCGAAGAAACAACAGTGTACAGAACTGTGTTTTATCTTCCGACGACCTCTCTGTGCGAGGAAGCCGTTTAGCGTGTACTGTGGGTGAGAGCCACGGGACTGGTGCCATTTCGTAAAATCGGGGTAGAGACAAGCCGGTCCAGAAGGCAGATCACAAATCACATCATGGTTATGGTTCTAGTAGCGTTGCCCCGGGGCTGCGTGCAGGCTGAAAGTCAGCCACCTAACTCGACAGAAAAACTCGGTAGAGGTTCCGTGCTTTACCGAAAACAGCCACTCCTGAGGGTGGAAGCCTTTTGGTGTGTGCGTGCGTGAGAGCACGGCAAGGGAGTCCAATCCTGTTCTGGGGGAGACTGAGGCCGCAGCAAAAGGCAGAACAAGACTCCCCGTGTGTTTGATTTAGCTAGAACTGCGGCCCTCCTTTTGCATTGAAGTCTAAACGCTAGGGTTGTGACTCCAACAAACAACAGTGTAGAGAAATAGTGTTTTAGCTTCTGACGACCACTCTGTGGGAGGAAGAAGTTTAGGGTGTACTTTGGGTGAGAGCCACGGGACGGGCTCCACTTCATAAAATCGGAGTCGAGACAGGCCGGAAAAGAAGGCAGCTCACCAATCACATCATGGTTATGGGGCTAGTAGCGTTGCCCCGGGGGTGCGTGCAGGTTGAAAGTCAGCCACCTAACTGCAAGGAAAAACTCGGTAGAGAATCCGTGTTTCCGCGAAAACAGCCAATCCTGAGGGTGGAAGCATTTTGTTGTGTGCGTGCATGAAAGCACTGCAAGGGATTCCAAACCTATATACGAGTCAGACTCAGGCCACATCAAAAGGCAGAAGGAGACTCCCAGTGTGTTCGATTTAGCTAGCACGGAGGCCCTAGTTTTGCATGAAAGTCTACTCGCTCGCGTTCTAACTCGAAGAAAGAAAAGTGTACAGAAACAATGTTTTAGCTTCCGACGACCTCTCTGTGGGAGGAAGCATTTTAGGGTGTTCTGTGGGTGAGAGCCTGGGGATGGGTTCCGTTTCATAAAATTGGGGTAGAGACAGGCCGGTACAGAAGGCAGCTCACAAATCACATCATGGTTATGGGGCTAGTAGCGTTGCCCCGGGGGTGCATGCAGGGTGAAAATCAGCCACCTAACACGAAGGGTAAACTCGGTAGAGAATCCGTGCTTCCGCGAAAACAGCCGCTCCTGAGGGTGGAAGCATTTTGTTGTGTGCGTGTGTGAGAGCACTGCAAGGGAGTCCAAAGCTATATACGAGTGAGAGTCAGACCCCAGCAAAGTTAGAACAAGGCTCCCCGTGTGTATGACTTAGCTAGCACTGAGGCCCTCCATTTGCACTGAAGTCTAATTGCTAGGGTTCTAACTCGAAGAAACAACAGTGTAAAGAGACAGTGTTTTAGCTTCCGACGACCTCTCTGTGGGAGGAAGCAGTTTAGTGTGTGCTTTCGTTGAGAGCCACGGGACTGGCTCCATTTCGTAAAATCGGGGTAGACACAGGCCGGTACGAAGGCAGCGCACAAATCACATCATGGTTATGGGGCTAGTAGCGTTGCCCCTGGGTTGCATGCAGACTGAAAGTCAGCCACCTAACTCGACGGACAAACTCGGTAGAGAATCCGTGCTTCAGCGAAAACAGCCGCTCCTGAGGGTGGAAGCATTTTGTTGTGTGCGTGCCTGAGAGCACTGCAAAGGAGTCCAAAGCTATATACGAGTCAGCCTCAGGCCACATCAAAAGGCAGAACAAGACTCCCAGTGTGTTTGATTTAGCTAGCACTGCTGGCCTATTTTGCATGGAAGTCTACTCGCTAGCGTTCTAACTCGAAGAAAAACAGTGTACAGAAACAGTGTTTTAGCTTCCGACGACCTCTCTGTGGGAGGAAGCAGTTTAGGGTGTACTGAGGGTGAGAGCCTGGGGCTGGGTTCCATTTCGTAAAATCGGGGTAGAGACAGGCCGGTACAGAAGGCAGCTCCCAAATCACATCATGCTTATGGGACTAGTAGCGTTGCCCCGGGGGTGCGGGTAGGCTGAAAGTCAGCCACCTACCTCGAAGGAAAAACTCGGTAGAGAATCCGAGCTTCAGCGAAAAGTGCCGCTCCTGAGGGTGGAAGCATTTTGTTGTGTGCGTGCGTGAGAGCACTGCAAGGGATTCCGAACCTCTATACGTGTGAGACTCAGACCCCAGCAAAAGGCAGAACATGGCTCCCCGTGTGTTTGATTTACCTAGCACTGAGGCCCTCCATTTGCATTGAAGTCTAATCGTTAGGGTTCTAACTCGAAGAAACAACAGTGTCCAAAACAGTGTTTTAGCTTGCGACGACCTCTCTGTGGGAGGAAGCAGTTTAGGGTGTACTTTGGGTGAGAGCAACCGGACTGGTCCCATTTCATAAAATCGAGGTAGAGGCAAGCCGGTACAGAAGACAGCTCACAAATCACATCATCGTTATGGGGCTAATAGCGTTGCCCCGTGGGTGCATGCAGGCTGAAAGTCAGCCACCTAACTCGACGGAAAAACTCGGTAGAGAATCCGTGCTTCAGCGAAAACAGCCGCTCCTGAGGGTAGAAGAATTTTGTTGTGTGCGTGCATGAGAGCACTGCAAGGGAGTCCAAACCTTTTTCCGAGTGAGACTCAGGCACCAGAAAAGGCATAACAAGACTCCCCATGTATCTGATTTCGCTAGCACTGCGGCCCTCCATTTGCATTGAAGTCTAATCGTGAGGGTTCTAAGTCGAAGAAACAAGAGTGTACAGAGACCGTGTTTTAGCTCCCGACGACCTCTCGGTGGGAGGAAGCAGTTTAAGGTGGAGTTTGGGTGAGAGCCACGGGACTGTTGCCATTTCGTAAAATCGGGGTAGAGAACGCCTGTAGAGTAGGCAGTGCGCAAATCACATCACGGTTATGGGGCTAGTAGCGGTGCTCCGGGAGTGCGTGCAGGCTGAAATTCAGCCACCTCACTCGAAGGAAAAACTCGGTAGAGAATCAGTGCTTCAGCGAAAAGAGCCGCTCCTGAGGGTGGAAGCATTTCGTTGTGTGTGTTCGTGAGATTAGTGCAAGGGAGTCCAAAGCTATATACGAGTCAGACTCAGGCCACATCAAAAGGCAGAGCAAGACTCCCAGTGTGTTTGATGTAGCTAGCACTGCGGCCCTACTTTTGCATGGAAGTCTACTTGCTAGGGTTCTGATTCGAACAAACAACAGTGTACAGAAACAGTGTTTTAGCGTCCGACGACCTCTCTGTGGGTGGAAGCAGTTTCGCGTGTACTGTGGGTGGGAGCCACGGGACCCGTGCCATTTCGTAAAATCGGGGTAGAGACAAGCCGGTACAGAATGCAGCTCACAAATCACATCATGCTTCTGGGGCTAGTAGCGTTGCCCCGGGGGTGCGTGCAGGCTGAAAGTCAGCCACCTAACTCGACGGAAAAACTCGGTAGAGAATCCGTGCTTCAGCGAAAACAGCCGCTCCTGAGGGTGGAAGCACTTTGTTGTGTGCGTGCGTGAGAGCACTGCAAGGGAGTCCAAACCTTTTTCCGAGGGAGACTCAGGCCCCAGCAAAAGGCAGAACAAGACTCCCCGTGTGTTTGGTTTCGCTAGCTCTGCGGCCCTCCATGTGCATTGATGTCTAATAGCTAGGGTTCTGACTCAAACAAACAACAGTGTACAGAAACACTGTTTTAGCTTCCGACGACCTCTCTGTGGGAGGAAGCAGTTTAGGGTGTACTGTGGGTGAGAGCCACAGGACCGGTTCCATTTCGTAAAACCGGAGTAGAGACAGGCCCGTACAGAAGGCAGCTCACAAATCACATCATGGTTATGGGGCTAGTAGCGTTGCCCCGGGGGTGCGTGAAGGTTGAAAGTCAGCCACCAAACCTGACGGAAAAACTCGGTAGAGAATTCGTGCTTCAGCGAAAACAGCCGATCCTGAGGGTGGAAACATTTTGTTGTGTGCATTCGTGAAAGCACTGCAAGGGATTCCAAACCTATATACGAGTCATCCTCAGGCCCCAGCAAAAGGCAGAACAAGGCTCCCCGTGTTTTTTATTGAGCTAGCACTGAGGCCCTCCATTTGCATTGAACTCTTACCGCTAGGGTTCAAACTCGAAGAAACAACAGTGTACAGAACTGTGTTTTATCTTCCGACGACCTCTCTGTGCGAGGAAGCCGTTTAGCGTGTACTGTGGGTGAGAGCCACGGGACTGGTGCCATTTCGTAAAATCGGGGTAGAGACAAGCCGGTCCAGAAGGCAGATCACAAATCACATCATGGTTATGGTTCTAGTAGCGTTGCCCCGGGGCTGCGTGCAGGCTGAAAGTCAGCCACCTAACTCGACAGAAAAACTCGGTAGAGGTTCCGTGCTTTACCGAAAACAGCCACTCCTGAGGGTGGAAGCCTTTTGGTGTGTGCGTGCGTGAGAGCACGGCAAGGGAGTCCAATCCTGTTCTGGGGGAGACTGAGGCCGCAGCAAAAGGCAGAACAAGACTCCCCGTGTGTTTGATTTAGCTAGAACTGCGGCCCTCCTTTTGCATTGAATTCTAAACGCTAGGGCTGTGACTCCAGCAAACAACAGTGTAGAGAAATAGTGTTTTAGCTTCTGACGACCACTCTGTGGGAGGAAGAAGTTTAGGGTGTACTTTGGGTGAGAGCCACGGGACGGGCTCCACTTCATAAAATCGGAGTCGAGACAGGCCGGAAAAGAAGGCAGCTCACCAATCACATCATGGTTATGGGGCTAGTAGCGTTGCCCCGGGGGTGCGTGTAGGTTGAAAGTCAGCCACCTAACGGCAAGGAAAAACTCGGTAGAGAATCCGTGTTTCCGCGAAAACAGCCGATCCTGAGGGTGGAAGCATTTTGTTGTGTGCGTGCATGAAAGCACTGCAAGGGATTCCAAACCTATATACGAGTCAGTCTCAGGCCACATCAAAAGGCAGAAGGAGACTCCCAGTGTGTTCGATTTAGCTAGCACGGAGGCCCTAGTTTTGCATGAAAGTCTACTCGCTCGCGTTCTAACTCGAAGAAAGAAAAGTGTACAGAAACAATGTTTTAGCTTCCGACGACCTCTCTGTGGGAGGAAGCATTTTAGGGTGTTCTGTGGGTGAGAGCCTGGGGATGGGTTCCGTTTCATAAAATTGGGGTAGAGACAGGCCGGTACAGAAGGCAGCTCACAAATCACATCATGGTTATGGGGCTAGTAGCGTTGCCCCGGGGGTGCATGCAGGGTGAAAATCAGCCACCTAACACGAAGGGTAAACTCGGTAGAGAATCCGTGCTTCCGCGAAAACAGCCGCTCCTGAGGGTGGAAGCATTTTGTTGTGTGCGTGTGTGAGAGCACTGCAAGGGAGTCCAAAGCTATATACGAGTGAGAGTCAGACCCCAGCAAAGTTAGAACAAGGCTCCCCGTGTGTATGACTTAGCTAGCACTGAGGCCCTCCATTTGCACTGAAGTCTAATTGCTAGGGTTCTAACTCGAAGAAACAACAGTGTAAAGAGACAGTGTTTTAGCTTCCGACGACCTCTCTGTGGGAGGAAGCAGTTTAGTGTGTGCTTTCGTTGAGAGCCACGGGACTGGCTCCATTTCGTAAAATCGGGGTAGACACAGGCCGGTACGAAGGCAGCGCACAAATCACATCATGGTTATGGGGCTAGTAGCGTTGCCCCTGGGTTGCATGCAGACTGAAAGTCAGCCACCTAACTCGACGGACAAACTCGGTAGAGAATCCGTGCTTCAGCGAAAACAGCCGCTCCTGAGGGTGGAAGCATTTTGTTGTGTGCGTGCCTGAGAGCACTGCAAAGGAGTCCAAAGCTATATACGAGTCAGCCTCAGGCCACATCAAAAGGCAGAACAAGACTCCCAGTGTGTTTGATTTAGCTAGCACTGCTGGCCTATTTTGCATGGAAGTCTACTCGCTAGCGTTCTAACTCGAAGAAAAACAGTGTACAGAAACAGTGTTTTAGCTTCCGACGACCTCTCTGTGGGAGGAAGCAGTTTAGGGTGTACTGAGGGTGAGAGCCTGGGGCTGGGTTCCATTTCGTAAAATCGGGGTAGAGACAGGCCGGTACAGAAGGCAGCTCCCAAATCACATCATGCTTATGGGACTAGTAGCGTTGCCCCGGGGGTGCGGGTAGGCTGAAAGTCAGCCACCTACCTCGAAGGAAAAACTCGGTAGAGAATCCGAGCTTCAGCGAAAAGTGCCGCTCCTGAGGGTGGAAGCATTTTGTTGTGTGCGTGCGTGAGAGCACTGCAAGGGATTCCGAACCTCTATACGTGTGAGACTCAGACCCCAGCAAAAGGCAGAACATGGCTCCCCGTGTGTTTGATTTACCTAGCACTGAGGCCCTCCATTTGCATTGAAGTCTAATCGTTAGGGTTCTAACTCGAAGAAACAACAGTGTCCAAAACAGTGTTTTAGCTTGCGACGACCTCTCTGTGGGAGGAAGCAGTTTAGGGTGTACTTTGGGTGAGAGCAACCGGACTGGTCCCATTTCATAAAATCGAGGTAGAGGCAAGCCGGTACAGAAGACAGCTCACAAATCACATCATCGTTATGGGGCTAATAGCGTTGCCCCGTGGGTGCATGCAGGCTGAAAGTCAGCCACCTAACTCGACGGAAAAACTCGGTAGAGAATCCGTGCTTCAGCGAAAACAGCCGCTCCTGAGGGTAGAAGAATTTTGTTGTGTGCGTGCATGAGAGCACTGCAAGGGAGTCCAAACCTTTTTCCGAGTGAGACTCAGGCACCAGAAAAGGCATAACAAGACTCCCCATGTATCTGATTTCGCTAGCACTGCGGCCCTCCATTTGCATTGAAGTCTAATCGTGAGGGTTCTAAGTCGAAGAAACAAGAGTGTACAGAGACCGTGTTTTAGCTCCCGACGACCTCTCGGTGGGAGGAAGCAGTTTAAGGTGGAGTTTGGGTGAGAGCCACGGGACTGTTGCCATTTCGTAAAATCGGGGTAGAGAACGCCTGTAGAGTAGGCAGTGCGCAAATCACATCACGGTTATGGGGCTAGTAGCGGTGCTCCGGGAGTGCGTGCAGGCTGAAATTCAGCCACCTCACTCGAAGGAAAAACTCGGTAGAGAATCAGTGCTTCAGCGAAAAGAGCCGCTCCTGAGGGTGGAAGCATTTCGTTGTGTGTGTTCGTGAGATTAGTGCAAGGGAGTCCAAAGCTATATACGAGTCAGACTCAGGCCACATCAAAAGGCAGAGCAAGACTCCCAGTGTGTTTGATGTAGCTAGCACTGCGGCCCTACTTTTGCATGGAAGTCTACTTGCTAGGGTTCTGATTCGAACAAACAACAGTGTACAGAAACAGTGTTTTAGCGTCCGACGACCTCTCTGTGGGTGGAAGCAGTTTCGCGTGTACTGTGGGTGGGAGCCACGGGACCCGTGCCATTTCGTAAAATCGGGGTAGAGACAAGCCGGTACAGAATGCAGCTCACAAATCACATCATGCTTCTGGGGCTAGTAGCGTTGCCCCGGGGGTGCGTGCAGGCTGAAAGTCAGCCACCTAACTCGACGGAAAAACTCGGTAGAGAATCCGTGCTTCAGCGAAAACAGCCGCTCCTGAGGGTGGAAGCACTTTGTTGTGTGCGTGCGTGAGAGCACTGCAAGGGAGTCCAAACCTTTTTCCGAGGGAGACTCAGGCCCCAGCAAAAGGCAGAACAAGACTCCCCGTGTGTTTGGTTTCGCTAGCTCTGCGGCCCTCCATGTGCATTGATGTCTAATAGCTAGGGTTCTGACTCAAACAAACAACAGTGTACAGAAACACTGTTTTAGCTTCCGACGACCTCTCTGTGGGAGGAAGCAGTTTAGGGTGTACTGTGGGTGAGAGCCACAGGACCGGTTCCATTTCGTAAAACCGGAGTAGAGACAGGCCCGTACAGAAGGCAGCTCACAAATCACATCATGGTTATGGGGCTAGTAGCGTTGCCCCGGGGGTGCGTGAAGGTTGAAAGTCAGCCACCAAACCTGACGGAAAAACTCGGTAGAGAATTCGTGCTTCAGCGAAAACAGCCGATCCTGAGGGTGGAAACATTTTGTTGTGTGCATTCGTGAAAGCACTGCAAGGGATTCCAAACCTATATACGAGTCATCCTCAGGCCCCAGCAAAAGGCAGAACAAGGCTCCCCGTGTTTTTTATTGAGCTAGCACTGAGGCCCTCCATTTGCATTGAACTCTTACCGCTAGGGTTCAAACTCGAAGAAACAACAGTGTACAGAACTGTGTTTTATCTTCCGACGACCTCTCTGTGCGAGGAAGCCGTTTAGCGTGTACTGTGGGTGAGAGCCACGGGACTGGTGCCATTTCGTAAAATCGGGGTAGAGACAAGCCGGTCCAGAAGGCAGATCACAAATCACATCATGGTTATGGTTCTAGTAGCGTTGCCCCGGGGCTGCGTGCAGGCTGAAAGTCAGCCACCTAACTCGACAGAAAAACTCGGTAGAGGTTCCGTGCTTTACCGAAAACAGCCACTCCTGAGGGTGGAAGCCTTTTGGTGTGTGCGTGCGTGAGAGCACGGCAAGGGAGTCCAATCCTGTTCTGGGGGAGACTGAGGCCGCAGCAAAAGGCAGAACAAGACTCCCCGTGTGTTTGATTTAGCTAGAACTGCGGCCCTCCTTTTGCATTGAATTCTAAACGCTAGGGCTGTGACTCCAGCAAACAACAGTGTAGAGAAATAGTGTTTTAGCTTCTGACGACCACTCTGTGGGAGGAAGAAGTTTAGGGTGTACTTTGGGTGAGAGCCACGGGACGGGCTCCACTTCATAAAATCGGAGTCGAGACAGGCCGGAAAAGAAGGCAGCTCACCAATCACATCATGGTTATGGGGCTAGTAGCGTTGCCCCGGGGGTGCGTGTAGGTTGAAAGTCAGCCACCTAACGGCAAGGAAAAACTCGGTAGAGAATCCGTGTTTCCGCGAAAACAGCCGATCCTGAGGGTGGAAGCATTTTGTTGTGTGCGTGCATGAAAGCACTGCAAGGGATTCCAAACCTATATACGAGTCAGTCTCAGGCCACATCAAAAGGCAGAAGGAGACTCCCAGTGTGTTCGATTTAGCTAGCACGGAGGCCCTAGTTTTGCATGAAAGTCTACTCGCTCGCGTTCTAACTCGAAGAAAGAAAAGTGTACAGAAACAATGTTTTAGCTTCCGACGACCTCTCTGTGGGAGGAAGCATTTTAGGGTGTTCTGTGGGTGAGAGCCTGGGGATGGGTTCCGTTTCATAAAATTGGGGTAGAGACAGGCCGGTACAGAAGGCAGCTCACAAATCACATCATGGTTATGGGGCTAGTAGCGTTGCCCCGGGGGTGCATGCAGGGTGAAAATCAGCCACCTAACACGAAGGGTAAACTCGGTAGAGAATCCGTGCTTCCGCGAAAACAGCCGCTCCTGAGGGTGGAAGCATTTTGTTGTGTGCGTGTGTGAGAGCACTGCAAGGGAGTCCAAAGCTATATACGAGTGAGAGTCAGACCCCAGCAAAGTTAGAACAAGGCTCCCCGTGTGTATGACTTAGCTAGCACTGAGGCCCTCCATTTGCACTGAAGTCTAATTGCTAGGGTTCTAACTCGAAGAAACAACAGTGTAAAGAGACAGTGTTTTAGCTTCCGACGACCTCTCTGTGGGAGGAAGCAGTTTAGTGTGTGCTTTCGTTGAGAGCCACGGGACTGGCTCCATTTCGTAAAATCGGGGTAGACACAGGCCGGTACGAAGGCAGCGCACAAATCACATCATGGTTATGGGGCTAGTAGCGTTGCCCCTGGGTTGCATGCAGACTGAAAGTCAGCCACCTAACTCGACGGACAAACTCGGTAGAGAATCCGTGCTTCAGCGAAAACAGCCGCTCCTGAGGGTGGAAGCATTTTGTTGTGTGCGTGCCTGAGAGCACTGCAAAGGAGTCCAAAGCTATATACGAGTCAGCCTCAGGCCACATCAAAAGGCAGAACAAGACTCCCAGTGTGTTTGATTTAGCTAGCACTGCTGGCCTATTTTGCATGGAAGTCTACTCGCTAGCGTTCTAACTCGAAGAAAAACAGTGTACAGAAACAGTGTTTTAGCTTCCGACGACCTCTCTGTGGGAGGAAGCAGTTTAGGGTGTACTGAGGGTGAGAGCCTGGGGCTGGGTTCCATTTCGTAAAATCGGGGTAGAGACAGGCCGGTACAGAAGGCAGCTCCCAAATCACATCATGCTTATGGGACTAGTAGCGTTGCCCCGGGGGTGCGGGTAGGCTGAAAGTCAGCCACCTACCTCGAAGGAAAAACTCGGTAGAGAATCCGAGCTTCAGCGAAAAGTGCCGCTCCTGAGGGTGGAAGCATTTTGTTGTGTGCGTGCGTGAGAGCACTGCAAGGGATTCCGAACCTCTATACGTGTGAGACTCAGACCCCAGCAAAAGGCAGAACATGGCTCCCCGTGTGTTTGATTTACCTAGCACTGAGGCCCTCCATTTGCATTGAAGTCTAATCGTTAGGGTTCTAACTCGAAGAAACAACAGTGTCCAAAACAGTGTTTTAGCTTGCGACGACCTCTCTGTGGGAGGAAGCAGTTTAGGGTGTACTTTGGGTGAGAGCAACCGGACTGGTCCCATTTCATAAAATCGAGGTAGAGGCAAGCCGGTACAGAAGACAGCTCACAAATCACATCATCGTTATGGGGCTAATAGCGTTGCCCCGTGGGTGCATGCAGGCTGAAAGTCAGCCACCTAACTCGACGGAAAAACTCGGTAGAGAATCCGTGCTTCAGCGAAAACAGCCGCTCCTGAGGGTAGAAGAATTTTGTTGTGTGCGTGCATGAGAGCACTGCAAGGGAGTCCAAACCTTTTTCCGAGTGAGACTCAGGCACCAGAAAAGGCATAACAAGACTCCCCATGTATCTGATTTCGCTAGCACTGCGGCCCTCCATTTGCATTGAAGTCTAATCGTGAGGGTTCTAAGTCGAAGAAACAAGAGTGTACAGAGACCGTGTTTTAGCTCCCGACGACCTCTCGGTGGGAGGAAGCAGTTTAAGGTGGAGTTTGGGTGAGAGCCACGGGACTGTTGCCATTTCGTAAAATCGGGGTAGAGAACGCCTGTAGAGTAGGCAGTGCGCAAATCACATCACGGTTATGGGGCTAGTAGCGGTGCTCCGGGAGTGCGTGCAGGCTGAAATTCAGCCACCTCACTCGAAGGAAAAACTCGGTAGAGAATCAGTGCTTCAGCGAAAAGAGCCGCTCCTGAGGGTGGAAGCATTTCGTTGTGTGTGTTCGTGAGATTAGTGCAAGGGAGTCCAAAGCTATATACGAGTCAGACTCAGGCCACATCAAAAGGCAGAGCAAGACTCCCAGTGTGTTTGATGTAGCTAGCACTGCGGCCCTACTTTTGCATGGAAGTCTACTTGCTAGGGTTCTGATTCGAACAAACAACAGTGTACAGAAACAGTGTTTTAGCGTCCGACGACCTCTCTGTGGGTGGAAGCAGTTTCGCGTGTACTGTGGGTGGGAGCCACGGGACCCGTGCCATTTCGTAAAATCGGGGTAGAGACAAGCCGGTACAGAATGCAGCTCACAAATCACATCATGCTTCTGGGGCTAGTAGCGTTGCCCCGGGGGTGCGTGCAGGCTGAAAGTCAGCCACCTAACTCGACGGAAAAACTCGGTAGAGAATCCGTGCTTCAGCGAAAACAGCCGCTCCTGAGGGTGGAAGCACTTTGTTGTGTGCGTGCGTGAGAGCACTGCAAGGGAGTCCAAACCTTTTTCCGAGGGAGACTCAGGCCCCAGCAAAAGGCAGAACAAGACTCCCCGTGTGTTTGGTTTCGCTAGCTCTGCGGCCCTCCATGTGCATTGATGTCTAATAGCTAGGGTTCTGACTCAAACAAACAACAGTGTACAGAAACACTGTTTTAGCTTCCGACGACCTCTCTGTGGGAGGAAGCAGTTTAGGGTGTACTGTGGGTGAGAGCCACAGGACCGGTTCCATTTCGTAAAACCGGAGTAGAGACAGGCCCGTACAGAAGGCAGCTCACAAATCACATCATGGTTATGGGGCTAGTAGCGTTGCCCCGGGGGTGCGTGAAGGTTGAAAGTCAGCCACCAAACCTGACGGAAAAACTCGGTAGAGAATTCGTGCTTCAGCGAAAACAGCCGATCCTGAGGGTGGAAACATTTTGTTGTGTGCATTCGTGAAAGCACTGCAAGGGATTCCAAACCTATATACGAGTCATCCTCAGGCCCCAGCAAAAGGCAGAACAAGGCTCCCCGTGTTTTTTATTGAGCTAGCACTGAGGCCCTCCATTTGCATTGAACTCTTACCGCTAGGGTTCAAACTCGAAGAAACAACAGTGTACAGAACTGTGTTTTATCTTCCGACGACCTCTCTGTGCGAGGAAGCCGTTTAGCGTGTACTGTGGGTGAGAGCCACGGGACTGGTGCCATTTCGTAAAATCGGGGTAGAGACAAGCCGGTACAGAAGGCAGATCACAAATCACATCATGGTTATGGTTCTAGTAGCGTTGCCCCGGGGCTGCGTGCAGGCTGAAAGTCAGCCACCTAACTCGACAGAAAAACTCGGTAGAGGTTCCGTGCTTTACCGAAAACAGCCACTCCTGAGGGTGGAAGCCTTTTGGTGTGTGCGTGCGTGAGAGCACGGCAAGGGAGTCCAATCCTGTTCTGGGGGAGACTGAGGCCGCAGCAAAAGGCAGAACAAGACTCCCCGTGTGTTTGATTTAGCTAGAACTGCGGCCCTCCTTTTGCATTGAATTCTAAACGCTAGGGCTGTGACTCCAGCAAACAACAGTGTAGAGAAATAGTGTTTTAGCTTCTGACGACCACTCTGTGGGAGGAAGAAGTTTAGGGTGTACTTTGGGTGAGAGCCACGGGACGGGCTCCACTTCATAAAATCGGAGTCGAGACAGGCCGGAAAAGAAGGCAGCTCACCAATCACATCATGGTTATGGGGCTAGTAGCGTTGCCCCGGGGGTGCGTGTAGGTTGAAAGTCAGCCACCTAACGGCAAGGAAAAACTCGGTAGAGAATCCGTGTTTCCGCGAAAACAGCCGATCCTGAGGGTGGAAGCATTTTGTTGTGTGCGTGCATGAAAGCACTGCAAGGGATTCCAAACCTATATACGAGTCAGTCTCAGGCCACATCAAAAGGCAGAAGGAGACTCCCAGTGTGTTCGATTTAGCTAGCACGGAGGCCCTAGTTTTGCATGAAAGTCTACTCGCTCGCGTTCTAACTCGAAGAAAGAAAAGTGTACAGAAACAATGTTTTAGCTTCCGACGACCTCTCTGTGGGAGGAAGCATTTTAGGGTGTTCTGTGGGTGAGAGCCTGGGGATGGGTTCCGTTTCATAAAATTGGGGTAGAGACAGGCCGGTACAGAAGGCAGCTCACAAATCACATCATGGTTATGGGGCTAGTAGCGTTGCCCCGGGGGTGCATGCAGGGTGAAAATCAGCCACCTAACACGAAGGGTAAACTCGGTAGAGAATCCGTGCTTCAGCGAAAACAGCCGCTCCTGAGGGTGGAAGCATTTTGTTGTGTGCGTGTGTGAGAGCACTGCAAGGGAGTCCAAAGCTATATACGAGTGAGAGTCAGACCCCAGCAAAGTTAGAACAAGGCTCCCCGTGTGTATGACTTAGCTAGCACTGAGGCCCTCCATTTGCACTGAAGTCTAATTGCTAGGGTTCTAACTCGAAGAAACAACAGTGTAAAGAGACAGTGTTTTAGCTTCCGACGACCTCTCTGTGGGAGGAAGCAGTTTAGTGTGTGCTTTCGTTGAGAGCCACGGGACTGGCTCCATTTCGTAAAATCGGGGTAGACACAGGCCGGTACGAAGGCAGCGCACAAATCACATCATGGTTATGGGGCTAGTAGTGTTGCCCCTGGGTTGCATGCAGACTGAAAGTCAGCCACCTAACTCGACGGACAAACTCGGTAGAGAATCCGTGCTTCAGCGAAAACAGCCGCTCCTGAGGGTGGAAGCATTTTGTTGTGTGCGTGCCTGAGAGCACTGCAAAGGAGTCCAAAGCTATATACGAGTCAGCCTCAGGCCACATCAAAAGGCAGAACAAGACTCCCAGTGTGTTTGATTTAGCTAGCACTGCTGGCCTATTTTGCATGGAAGTCTACTCGCTAGCGTTCTAACTCGAAGAAAAACAGTGTACAGAAACAGTGTTTTAGCTTCCGACGACCTCTCTGTGGGAGGAAGCAGTTTAGGGTGTACTGAGGGTGAGAGCCTGGGGCTGGGTTCCATTTCGTAAAATCGGGGTAGAGACAGGCCGGTACAGAAGGCAGCTCCCAAATTACATCATGCTTATGGGACTAGTAGCGTTGCCCCGGGGGTGCGGGTAGGCTGAAAGTCAGCCACCTACCTCGAAGGAAAAACTCGGTAGAGAATCCGAGCTTCAGCGAAAAGTGCCGCTCCTGAGGGTGGAAGCATTTTGTTGTGTGCGTGCGTGAGAGCACTGCAAGGGATTCCGAACCTCTATACGTGTGAGACTCAGACCCCAGCAAAAGGCAGAACATGGCTCCCCGTGTGTTTGATTTACCTAGCACTGAGGCCCTCCATTTGCATTGAAGTCTAATCGCTAGGGTTCTAACTCGAAGAAACAACAGTGTCCAAAACAGTGTTTTAGCTTGCGACGACCTCTCTGTGGGAGGAAGCAGTTTAGGGTGTACTTTGGGTGAGAGCAACCGGACTGGTCCCATTTCATAAAATCGAGGTAGAGGCAAGCCGGTACAGAAGACAGCTCACAAATCACATCATCGTTATGGGGCTAATAGCGTTGCCCCGTGGGTGCATGCAGGCTGAAAGTCAGCCACCTAACTCGACGGAAAAACTCGGTAGAGAATCCGTGGTTCAGCGAAAACAGCCGCTCCTGAGGGTAGAAGAATTTTGTTGTGTGCGTGCATGAGAGCACTGCAAGGGAGTCCAAACCTTTTTCCGAGTGAGTCTCAGGCACCAGAAAAGGCATAACAAGACTCCCCATGTGTTTGATTTCGCTAGCACTGCGGCCCTCCATTTGCATTGAAGTCTAATCGCGAGGGTTCTAAGTCGAAGAAACAAGAGTGTACAGAGACCGTGTTTTAGCTCCCGACGACCTCTCGGTGGGAGGAAGCAGTTTAAGGTGTAGTTTGGGTGAGAGCCACGGGACTGTTGCCATTTCGTAAAATCGGGGTAGAGAACGCCTGTAGAGTAGGCAGTGCGCAAATCACATCACGGTTATGGGGCTAGTAGCGGTGCTCCGGGAGTGCGTGCAGGCTGAAATTCAGCCACCTCACTCGAAGGAAAAACTCGGTAGAGAATCAGTGCTTCAGCGAAAAGAGCCGCTCCTGAGGGTGGAAGCATTTCGTTGTGTGTGTTCGTGAGATTAGTGCAAGGGAGTCCAAAGCTATATACGAGTCAGACTCAGGCCACATCAAAAGGCAGAGCAAGACTCCCAGTGTGTTTGATGTAGCTAGCACTGCGGCCCTACTTTTGCATGGAAGTCTACTTGCTAGGGTTCTGATTCGAACAAACAACAGTGTACAGAAAGAGTGTTTTAGCGTCCGACGACCTCTCTGTGGGTGGAAGCAGTTTCGCGTGTACTGTGGGTGGGAGCCACGGGACCCGTGCCATTTCGTAAAATCGGGGTAGAGACAAGCCGGTACAGAATGCAGCTCACAAATCACATCATGCTTCTGGGGCTAGTAGCGTTGCCCCGGGGGTGCGTGCAGGCTGAAAGTCAGCCACCTAACTCGACGGAAAAACTCGGTAGAGAATCCGTGCTTCAGCGAAAACAGCCGCTCCTGAGGGTGGAAGCACTTTGTTGTGTGCGTGCGTGAGAGCACTGCAAGGGAGTCCAAACCTTTTTCCGAGGGAGACTCAGGCCCCAGCAAAAGGCAGAACAAGACTCCCCGTGTGTTTGATTTCGCTAGCTCTGCGGCCCTCCATGTGCATTGATGTCTAATAGCTAGGGTTCTGACTCAAACAAACAACAGTGTATAGAAACACTGTTTTAGCTTCCGACGACCTCTCTGTGGGAGGAAGCAGTTTAGGGTGTACTGTGGGTGAGAGCCACAGGACCGGTTCCATTTCGTAAAACCGGAGTAGAGACAGGCCCGTACAGAAGGCAGCTCACAAATCACATCATGGTTATGGGGCTAGTAGCGTTGCCCCGGGGGTGCGTGAAGGTTGAAAGTCAGCCACCAAACCTGACGGAAAAACTCGGTAGAGAATTCGTGCTTCAGCGAAAACAGCCGATCCTGAGGGTGGAAACATTTTGTTGTGTGCATTCGTGAAAGCACTGCAAGGGATTCCAAACCTATATACAAGTCATCCTCAGGCCCCGCAAAAGGCAGAACAAGGCTCCCCGTGTTTTTTATTGAGCTAGCACTGAGGCCCTCCATTTGCATTGAACTCTTATCGCTAGGGTTCAAACTCGAAGAAACAACAGTGTACAGAACTGTGTTTTATCTTCCGACGACCTCTCTGTGCGAGGAAGCCGTTTAGCGTGTACTGTGGGTGAGAGCCACGGGACTGGTGCCATTTCGTAAAATCGGGGTAGAGACAAGCCGGTCCAGAAGGCAGATCACAAATCACATCATGGTTATGGTTCTAGTAGCGTTGCCCCGGGGCTGCGTGCAGGCTGAAAGTCAGCCACCTAACTCGACAGAAAAACTCGGTAGAGGTTCCGTGCTTTACCGAAAACAGCCACTCCTGAGGGTGGAAGCCTTTTGGTGTGTGCGTGCGTGAGAGCACGGCAAGGGAGTCCAATCCTGTTCTGGGGGAGACTGAGGCCGCAGCAAAAGGCAGAACAAGACTCCCCGTGTGTTTGATTTAGCTAGAACTGCGGCCCTCCTTTTGCATTGAAGTCTAAACGCTAGGGTTGTGACTCCAACAAACAACAGTGTAGAGAAATAGTGTTTTAGCTTCTGACGACCACTCTGTGGGAGGAAGAAGTTTAGGGTGTACTTTGGGTGAGAGCCACGGGACGGGCTCCACTTCATAAAATCGGAGTCGAGACAGGCCGGAAAAGAAGGCAGCTCACCAATCACATCATGGTTATGGGGCTAGTAGCGTTGCCCCGGGGGTGCGTGCAGGTTGAAAGTCAGCCACCTAACTGCAAGGAAAAACTCGGTAGAGAATCCGTGTTTCCGCGAAAACAGCCAATCCTGAGGGTGGAAGCATTTTGTTGTGTGCGTGCATGAAAGCACTGCAAGGGATTCCAAACCTATATACGAGTCAGACTCAGGCCACATCAAAAGGCAGAAGGAGACTCCCAGTGTGTTCGATTTAGCTAGCACGGAGGCCCTAGTTTTGCATGAAAGTCTACTCGCTCGCGTTCTAACTCGAAGAAAGAAAAGTGTACAGAAACAATGTTTTAGCTTCCGACGACCTCTCTGTGGGAGGAAGCATTTTAGGGTGTTCTGTGGGTGAGAGCCTGGGGATGGGTTCCGTTTCATAAAATTGGGGTAGAGACAGGCCGGTACAGAAGGCAGCTCACAAATCACATCATGGTTATGGGGCTAGTAGCGTTGCCCCGGGGGTGCATGCAGGGTGAAAATCAGCCACCTAACACGAAGGGTAAACTCGGTAGAGAATCCGTGCTTCCGCGAAAACAGCCGCTCCTGAGGGTGGAAGCATTTTGTTGTGTGCGTGTGTGAGAGCACTGCAAGGGAGTCCAAAGCTATATACGAGTGAGAGTCAGACCCCAGCAAAGTTAGAACAAGGCTCCCCGTGTGTATGACTTAGCTAGCACTGAGGCCCTCCATTTGCACTGAAGTCTAATTGCTAGGGTTCTAACTCGAAGAAACAACAGTGTAAAGAGACAGTGTTTTAGCTTCCGACGACCTCTCTGTGGGAGGAAGCAGTTTAGTGTGTGCTTTCGTTGAGAGCCACGGGACTGGCTCCATTTCGTAAAATCGGGGTAGACACAGGCCGGTACGAAGGCAGCGCACAAATCACATCATGGTTATGGGGCTAGTAGCGTTGCCCCTGGGTTGCATGCAGACTGAATGTCAGCCACCTAACTCGACGGACAAACTCGGTAGAGAATCCGTGCTTCAGCGAAAACAGCCGCTCCTGAGGGTGGAAGCATTTTGTTGTGTGCGTGCCTGAGAGCACTGCAAAGGAGTCCAAAGCTATATACGAGTCAGCCTCAGGCCACATCAAAAGGCAGAACAAGACTCCCAGTGTGTTTGATTTAGCTAGCACTGCTGGCCTATTTTGCATGGAAGTCTACTCGCTAGCGTTCTAACTCGAAGAAAAACAGTGTACAGAAACAGTGTTTTAGCTTCCGACGACCTCTCTGTGGGAGGAAGCAGTTTAGGGTGTACTGAGGGTGAGAGCCTGGGGCTGGGTTCCATTTCGTAAAATCGGGGTAGAGACAGGCCGGTACAGAAGGCAGCTCCCAAATCACATCATGCTTATGGGACTAGTAGCGTTGCCCCGGGGGTGCGGGTAGGCTGAAAGTCAGCCACCTACCTCGAAGGAAAAACTCGGTAGAGAATCCGAGCTTCAGCGAAAAGTGCCGCTCCTGAGGGTGGAAGCATTTTGTTGTGTGCGTGCGTGAGAGCACTGCAAGGGATTCCGAACCTCTATACGTGTGAGACTCAGACCCCAGCAAAAGGCAGAACATGGCTCCCCGTGTGTTTGATTTACCTAGCACTGAGGCCCTCCATTTGCATTGAAGTCTAATCGTTAGGGTTCTAACTCGAAGAAACAACAGTGTCCAAAACAGTGTTTTAGCTTGCGACGACCTCTCTGTGGGAGGAAGCAGTTTAGGGTGTACTTTGGGTGAGAGCAACCGGACTGGTCCCATTTCATAAAATCGAGGTAGAGGCAAGCCGGTACAGAAGACAGCTCACAAATCACATCATCGTTATGGGGCTAATAGCGTTGCCCCGTGGGTGCATGCAGGCTGAAAGTCAGCCACCTAACTCGACGGAAAAACTCGGTAGAGAATCCGTGCTTCAGCGAAAACAGCCGCTCCTGAGGGTAGAAGAATTTTGTTGTGTGCGTGCATGAGAGCACTGCAAGGGAGTCCAAACCTTTTTCCGAGTGAGACTCAGGCACCAGAAAAGGCATAACAAGACTCCCCATGTATCTGATTTCGCTAGCACTGCGGCCCTCCATTTGCATTGAAGTCTAATCGTGAGGGTTCTAAGTCGAAGAAACAAGAGTGTACAGAGACCGTGTTTTAGCTCCCGACGACCTCTCGGTGGGAGGAAGCAGTTTAAGGTGGAGTTTGGGTGAGAGCCACGGGACTGTTGCCATTTCGTAAAATCGGGGTAGAGAACGCCTGTAGAGTAGGCAGTGCGCAAATCACATCACGGTTATGGGGCTAGTAGCGGTGCTCCGGGAGTGCGTGCAGGCTGAAATTCAGCCACCTCACTCGAAGGAAAAACTCGGTAGAGAATCAGTGCTTCAGCGAAAAGAGCCGCTCCTGAGGGTGGAAGCATTTCGTTGTGTGTGTTCGTGAGATTAGTGCAAGGGAGTCCAAAGCTATATACGAGTCAGACTCAGGCCACATCAAAAGGCAGAGCAAGACTCCCAGTGTGTTTGATGTAGCTAGCACTGCGGCCCTACTTTTGCATGGAAGTCTACTTGCTAGGGTTCTGATTCGAACAAACAACAGTGTACAGAAACAGTGTTTTAGCGTCCGACGACCTCTCTGTGGGTGGAAGCAGTTTCGCGTGTACTGTGGGTGGGAGCCACGGGACCCGTGCCATTTCGTAAAATCGGGGTAGAGACAAGCCGGTACAGAATGCAGCTCACAAATCACATCATGCTTCTGGGGCTAGTAGCGTTGCCCCGGGGGTGCGTGCAGGCTGAAAGTCAGCCACCTAACTCGACGGAAAAACTCGGTAGAGAATCCGTGCTTCAGCGAAAACAGCCGCTCCTGAGGGTGGAAGCACTTTGTTGTGTGCGTGCGTGAGAGCACTGCAAGGGAGTCCAAACCTTTTTCCGAGGGAGACTCAGGCCCCAGCAAAAGGCAGAACAAGACTCCCCGTGTGTTTGGTTTCGCTAGCTCTGCGGCCCTCCATGTGCATTGATGTCTAATAGCTAGGGTTCTGACTCAAACAAACAACAGTGTACAGAAACACTGTTTTAGCTTCCGACGACCTCTCTGTGGGAGGAAGCAGTTTAGGGTGTACTGTGGGTGAGAGCCACAGGACCGGTTCCATTTCGTAAAACCGGAGTAGAGACAGGCCCGTACAGAAGGCAGCTCACAAATCACATCATGGTTATGGGGCTAGTAGCGTTGCCCCGGGGGTGCGTGAAGGTTGAAAGTCAGCCACCAAACCTGACGGAAAAACTCGGTAGAGAATTCGTGCTTCAGCGAAAACAGCCGATCCTGAGGGTGGAAACATTTTGTTGTGTGCATTCGTGAAAGCACTGCAAGGGATTCCAAACCTATATACGAGTCATCCTCAGGCCCCAGCAAAAGGCAGAACAAGGCTCCCCGTGTTTTTTATTGAGCTAGCACTGAGGCCCTCCATTTGCATTGAACTCTTACCGCTAGGGTTCAAACTCGAAGAAACAACAGTGTACAGAACTGTGTTTTATCTTCCGACGACCTCTCTGTGCGAGGAAGCCGTTTAGCGTGTACTGTGGGTGAGAGCCACGGGACTGGTGCCATTTCGTAAAATCGGGGTAGAGACAAGCCGGTACAGAAGGCAGATCACAAATCACATCATGGTTATGGTTCTAGTAGCGTTGCCCCGGGGCTGCGTGCAGGCTGAAAGTCAGCCACCTAACTCGACAGAAAAACTCGGTAGAGGTTCCGTGCTTTACCGAAAACAGCCATTCCTGAGGGTGGAAGCCTTTTGGTGTGTGCGTGCGTGAGAGCACGGCAAGGGAGTCCAATCCTGTTCTGGGGGAGACTGAGGCCGCAGCAAAAGGCAGAACAAGACTCCCCGTGTGTTTGATTTAGCTAGAACTGCGGCCCTCCTTTTGCATTGAATTCTAAACGCTAGGGCTGTGACTCCAGCAAACAACAGTGTAGAGAAATAGTGTTTTAGCTTCTGACGACCACTCTGTGGGAGGAAGAAGTTTAGGGTGTACTTTGGGTGAGAGCCACGGGACGGGCTCCACTTCATAAAATCGGAGTCGAGACAGGCCGGAAAAGAAGGCAGCTCACCAATCACATCATGGTTATGGGGCTAGTAGCGTTGCCCCGGGGGTGCGTGTAGGTTGAAAGTCAGCCACCTAACGGCAAGGAAAAACTCGGTAGAGAATCCGTGTTTCCGCGAAAACAGCCGATCCTGAGGGTGGAAGCATTTTGTTGTGTGCGTGCATGAAAGCACTGCAAGGGATTCCAAACCTATATACGAGTCAGTCTCAGGCCACATCAAAAGGCAGAAGGAGACTCCCAGTGTGTTCGATTTAGCTAGCACGGAGGCCCTAGTTTTGCATGAAAGTCTACTCGCTCGCGTTCTAACTCGAAGAAAGAAAAGTGTACAGAAACAATGTTTTAGCTTCCGACGACCTCTCTGTGGGAGGAAGCATTTTAGGGTGTTCTGTGGGTGAGAGCCTGGGGATGGGTTCCGTTTCATAAAATTGGGGTAGAGACAGGCCGGTACAGAAGGCAGCTCACAAATCACATCATGGTTATGGGGCTAGTAGCGTTGCCCCGGGGGTGCATGCAGGGTGAAAATCAGCCACCTAACACGAAGGGTAAACTCGGTAGAGAATCCGTGCTTCAGCGAAAACAGCCGCTCCTGAGGGTGGAAGCATTTTGTTGTGTGCGTGTGTGAGAGCACTGCAAGGGAGTCCAAAGCTATATACGAGTGAGAGTCAGACCCCAGCAAAGTTAGAACAAGGCTCCCCGTGTGTATGACTTAGCTAGCACTGAGGCCCTCCATTTGCACTGAAGTCTAATTGCTAGGGTTCTAACTCGAAGAAACAACAGTGTAAAGAGACAGTGTTTTAGCTTCCGACGACCTCTCTGTGGGAGGAAGCAGTTTAGTGTGTGCTTTCGTTGAGAGCCACGGGACTGGCTCCATTTCGTAAAATCGGGGTAGACACAGGCCGGTACGAAGGCAGCGCACAAATCACATCATGGTTATGGGGCTAGTAGCGTTGCCCCTGGGTTGCATGCAGACTGAAAGTCAGCCACCTAACTCGACGGACAAACTCGGTAGAGAATCCGTGCTTCAGCGAAAACAGCCGCTCCTGAGGGTGGAAGCATTTTGTTGTGTGCGTGCCTGAGAGCACTGCAAAGGAGTCCAAAGCTATATACGAGTCAGCCTCAGGCCACATCAAAAGGCAGAACAAGACTCCCAGTGTGTTTGATTTAGCTAGCACTGCTGGCCTATTTTGCATGGAAGTCTACTCGCTAGCGTTCTAACTCGAAGAAAAACAGTGTACAGAAACAGTGTTTTAGCTTCCGACGACCTCTCTGTGGGAGGAAGCAGTTTAGGGTGTACTGAGGGTGAGAGCCTGGGGCTGGGTTCCATTTCGTAAAATCGGGGTAGAGACAGGCCGGTACAGAAGGCAGCTCCCAAATCACATCATGCTTATGGGACTAGTAGCGTTGCCCCGGGGGTGCGGGTAGGCTGAAAGTCAGCCACCTACCTCGAAGGAAAAACTCGGTAGAGAATCCGAGCTTCAGCGAAAAGTGCCGCTCCTGAGGGTGGAAGCATTTTGTTGTGTGCGTGCGTGAGAGCACTGCAAGGGATTCCGAACCTCTATACGTGTGAGACTCAGACCCCAGCAAAAGGCAGAACATGGCTCCCCGTGTGTTTGATTTACCTAGCACTGAGGCCCTCCATTTGCATTGAAGTCTAATCGCTAGGGTTCTAACTCGAAGAAACAACAGTGTCCAAAACAGTGTTTTAGCTTGCGACGACCTCTCTGTGGGAGGAAGCAGTTTAGGGTGTACTTTGGGTGAGAGCAACCGGACTGGTCCCATTTCATAAAATCGAGGTAGAGGCAAGCCGGTACAGAAGACAGCTCACAAATCACATCATCGTTATGGGGCTAATAGCGTTGCCCCGTGGGTGCATGCAGGCTGAAAGTCAGCCACCTAACTCGACGGAAAAACTCGGTAGAGAATCCGTGCTTCAGCGAAAACAGCCGCTCCTGAGGGTAGAAGAATTTTGTTGTGTGCGTGCATGAGAGCACTGCAAGGGAGTCCAAACCTTTTTCCGAGTGAGACTCAGGCACCAGAAAAGGCATAACAAGACTCCCCATGTGTTTGATTTCGCTAGCACTGCGGCCCTCCATTTGCATTGAAGTCTAATCGCGAGGGTTCTAAGTCGAAGAAACAAGAGTGTACAGAGACCGTGTTTGAGCTCCCGACGACCTCTCGGTGGGAGGAAGCAGTTTAAGGTGTAGTTTGGGTGAGAGCCACGGGACTGTTGCCATTTCGTAAAATCGGGTTAGAGAACGCCTGTAGAGTAGGCAGTGCGCAAATCACATCACGGTTATGGGGCTAGTAGCGGTGCTCCGGGAGTGCGTGCAGGCTGAAATTCAGCCACCTCACTCGAAGGAAAAACTCGGTAGAGAATCAGTGCTTCAGCGAAAAGAGCCGCTCCTGAGGGTGGAAGCATTTCGTTGTGTGTGTTCGTGAGATTAGTGCAAGGGAGTCCAAAGCTATATACGAGTCAGACTCAGGCCACATCAAAAGGCAGAGCAAGACTCCCAGTGTGTTTGATGTAGCTAGCACTGCGGCCCTACTTTTGCATGGAAGTCTACTTGCTAGGGTTCTGATTCGAACAAACAACAGTGTACAGAAACAGTGTTTTAGCGTCCGACGACCTCTCTGTGGGTGGAAGCAGTTTCGCGTGTACTGTGGGTGGGAGCCACGGGACCCGTGCCATTTCGTAAAATCGGGGTAGAGACAAGCCGGTACAGAATGCAGCTCACAAATCACATCATGCTTCTGGGGCTAATAGCGTTGCCCCGGGGGTGCGTGCAGGCTGAAAGTCAGCCACCTAACTCGACGGAAAAACTCGGTAGAGAATCCGTGCTTCAGCGAAAACAGCCGCTCCCGAGGGTGGAAGCACTTTGTTGTGTGCGTGCGTGAGAGCACTGCAAGGGAGTCCAAACCTTTTTCCGAGGGAGACTCAGGCCCCAGCAAAAGGCAGAACAAGACTCCCCGTGTGTTTGATTTCGCTAGCTCTGCGGCCCTCCATGTGCATTGATGTCTAATAGCTAGGGTTCTGACTCAAACAAACAACAGTGTATAGAAACACTGTTTTAGCTTCCGACGACCTCTCTGTGGGAGGAAGCAGTTTAGGGTGTACTGTGGGTGAGAGCCACAGGACCGGTTCCATTTCGTAAAACCGGAGTAGAGACAGGCCCGTACAGAAGGCAGCTCACAAATCACATCATGGTTATGGGGCTAGTAGCGTTGCCCCGGGGGTGCGTGAAGGTTGAAAGTCAGCCACCAAACCTGACGGAAAAACTCGGTAGAGAATTCGTGCTTCAGCGAAAACAGCCGATCCTGAGGGTGGAAACATTTTGTTGTGTGCATTCGTGAAAGCACTGCAAGGGATTCCAAACCTATATACGAGTCATCCTCAGGCCCCAGCAAAAGGCAGAACAAGGCTCCCCGTGTTTTTTATTGAGCTAGCACTGAGGCCCTCCATTTGCATTGAACTCTTACCGCTAGGGTTCAAACTCGAAGAAACAACAGTGTACAGAACTGTGTTTTATCTTCCGACGACCTCTCTGTGCGAGGAAGCCGTTTAGCGTGTACTGTGGGTGAGAGCCACGGGACTGGTGCCATTTCGTAAAATCGGGGTAGAGACAAGCCGGTACAGAAGGCAGATCACAAATCACATCATGGTTATGGTTCTAGTAGCGTTGCCCCGGGGCTGCGTGCAGGCTGAAAGTCAGCCACCTAACTCGACAGAAAAACTCGGTAGAGGTTCCGTGCTTTACCGAAAACAGCCACTCCTGAGGGTGGAAGCCTTTTGGTGTGTGCGTGCGTGAGAGCACGGCAAGGGAGTCCAATCCTGTTCTGGGGGAGACTGAGGCCGCAGCAAAAGGCAGAACAAGACTCCCCGTGTGTTTGATTTAGCTAGAACTGCGGCCCTCCTTTTGCATTGAAGTCTAAACGCTAGGGCTGTGACTCCAGCAAACAACAGTGTAGAGAAATAGTGTTTTAGCTTCTGACGACCACTCTGTGGGAGGAAGAAGTTTAGGGTGTACTTTGGGTGAGAGCCACGGGACGGGCTCCACTTCATAAAATCGGAGTCGAGACAGGCCGGAAAAGAAGGCAGCTCACCAATCACATCATGGTTATGGGGCTAGTAGCGTTGCCCCGGGGGTGCGTGTAGGTTGAAAGTCAGCCACCTAACTGCAAGGAAAAACTCGGTAGAGAATCCGTGTTTCCGCGAAAACAGCCGATCCTGAGGGTGGAAGCATTTTGTTGTGTGCGTGCATGAAAGCACTGCAAGGGATTCCAAACCTATATACGAGTCAGACTCAGGCCACATCAAAAGGCAGAAGGAGACTCCCAGTGTGTTCGATTTAGCTAGCACGGAGGCCCTAGTTTTGCATGAAAGTCTACTCGCTCGCGTTCTAACTCGAAGAAAGAAAAGTGTACAGAAACAATGTTTCAGCTTCCGACGACCTCTCTGTGGGAGGAAGCATTTTAGGGTGTTCTGTGGGTGAGAGCCTGGGGATGGGTTCCGTTTCATAAAATTGGGGTAGAGACAGGCCGGTACAGAAGGCAGCTCACAAATCACATCATGGTTATGGGGCTAGTAGCGTTGCCCCGGGGGTGCATGCAGGGTGAAAATCAGCCACCTAACACGAAGGGTAAACTCGGTAGAGAATCCGTGCTTCCGCGAAAACAGCCGCTCCTGAGGGTGGAAGCATTTTGTTGTGTGCGTGTGTGAGAGCACTGCAAGGGAGTCCAAAGCTATATACGAGTGAGAGTCAGACCCCAGCAAAGTTAGAACAAGGTTCCCCGTGTGTATGACTTAGCTAACACTGAGGCCCTCCATTTGCACTGAAGTCTAATTGCTAGGGTTCTAACTCGAAGAAACAACAGTGTAAAGAGACAGTGTTTTAGCTTCCGACGACCTCTCTGTGGGAGGAAGCAGTTTAGTGTGTGCTTTCGTTGAGAGCCACGGGACTGGCTCCATTTCGTAAAATCGGGGTAGACACAGGCCGGTACGAAGGCAGCGCACAAATCACATCATGGTTATGGGGCTAGTAGCGTTGCCCCTGGGTTGCATGCAGACTGAAAGTCAGCCACCTAACTCGACGGACAAACTCGGTAGAGAATCCGTGCTTCAGCGAAAACAGCCGCTCCTGAGGGTGGCAGCATTTTGTTGTGTGCGTGCCTGAGAGCACTGCAAAGGAGTCCAAAGCTATATACGAGTCAGCCTCAGGCCACATCAAAAGGCAGAACAAGACTCCCAGTGTGTTTGATTTAGCTAGCACTGCTGGCCTATTTTGCATGGAAGTCTACTCGCTAGCGTTCTAACTCGAAGAAAAACAGTGTACAGAAACAGTGTTTTAGCTTCCGACGACCTCTCTGTGGGAGGAAGCAGTTTAGGGTGTACTGAGGGTGAGAGCCTGGGGCTGGGTTCCATTTCGTAAAATCGGGGTAGTGACAGGCCGGTACAGAAGGCAGCTCCCAAATCACATCATGCTTATGGGACTAGTAGCGTTGCCCCGGGGGTGCGGGTAGGCTGAAAGTCAGCCACCTACCTCGAAGGAAAAACTCGGTAGAGAATCCGAGCTTCAGCGAAAAGTGCCGCTCCTGAGGGTGGAAGCATTTTGTTGTGTGCGTGCGTGAGAGCACTGCAAGGGATTCCGAACCTCTATACGTGTGAGACTCAGACCCCAGCAAAAGGCAGAACATGGCTCCCCGTGTGTTTGATTTACCTAGCACTGAGGCCCTCCATTTGCATTGAAGTCTAATCGCTAGGGTTCTAACTCGAAGAAACAACAGTGTCCAAAACCGTGTTTTAGCTTGCGACGACCTCTCTGTGGGAGGAAGCAGTTTAGGGTGTACTTTGGGTGAGAGCAACCGGACTGGTCCCATTTCATAAAATCGAGGTAGAGGCAAGCCGGTACAGAAGACAGCTCACAAATCACATCATCGTTATGGGGCTAATAGCGTTGCCCCGTGGGTGCATGCAGGCTGAAAGTCAGCCACCTAACTCGACGGAAAAACTCGGTAGAGAATCCGTGCTTCAGCGAAAACAGCCGCTCCTGAGGGTAGAAGAATTTTGTTGTGTGCGTGCATGAGAGCACTGCAAGGGAGTCCAAACCTTTTTCCGAGTGAGACTCAGGCACCAGAAAAGGCATAACAAGACTCCCCATGTGTTTGATTTCGCTAGCACTGCGGCCCTCCATTTGCATTGAAGTCTAATCGCGAGGGTTCTAAGTCGAAGAAACAAGAGTGTACAGAGACCGTGTTTGAGCTCCCGACGACCTCTCGGTGGGAGGAAGCAGTTTAAGGTGTAGTTTGGGTGAGAGCCACGGGACTGTTGCCATTTCGTAAAATCGGGGTAGAGAACGCCTGTAGACTAGGCAGTACGCAAATCACATCACGGTTATGGGGCTAGTAGCGGTGCTCCGGGAGTGCGTGCAGGCTGAAATTCAGCCACCTCACTTGAAGGAAAAACTCGGTAGAGAATCAGTGCTTCAGCAAAAAGAGCCGCTCCTGAGGGTGGAAGCATTTCGTTGTGTGTGTTCGTGAGATTAGTGCAAGGGAGTCCAAAGCTATATACGAGTCAGACTCAGGCCACATCAAAAGGCAGAGCAAGACTCCCAGTGTGTTTGATGTAGCTAGCACTGCGGCCCTACTTTTGCATGGAAGTCTACTTGCTAGGGTTCTGATTCGAACAAACAACAGTGTACAGAAACAGTGTTTTAGCGTCCGACGACCTCTCTGTGGGTGGAAGCAGTTTCGCGTGTACTGTGGGTGGGAGCCACGGGACCTGTGCCATTTCGTAAAATCGGGGTAGAGACAAGCCGGTACAGAATGCAGCTCACAAATCACATCATGCTTCTGGGGCTAGTAGCGTTGCCCCGGGGGTGCGTGCAGGCTGAAATTCAGCCACCTAACTCGACGGAAAAACTCGGTAGAGAATCCGTGCTTCAGCGAAAACAGCCGCTCCCGAGGGTGGAAGCACTTTGTTGTGTGCGTGCGTGAAAGCACTGCAAGGGAGTCCAAACCTTTTCCCGAGGGAGACTCAGGCCCCAGCAAAAGGCAGAACAAGACTCCCCGTGTGTTTGATTTCGCTAGCTCTGCGGCCCTCCATGTGCATTGATGTCTAATAGCTAGGGTTCTGACTCAAACAAACAACAGTGTATAGAAACACTGTTTTAGCTTCCGACGACCTCTCTGTGGGAGGAAGCAGTTTAGGGTGTACTGTAGGTGAGAGCCACAGGACCGGTTCCATTTCGTAAAACCGGAGTAGAGACAGGCCCGTACAGAAGGCAGCTCACAAATCACATCATGGTTATGGGGCTAGTAGCGTTGCCCCGGGGGTGCGTGAAGGTGGAAAGTCAGCCACCAAACCTGAAGGAAAAACTCGGTAGAGAATTCGTGCTTCAGCGAAAACAGCCGATCCTGAGGGTGGAAACATTTTGTTGTGTGCATTCGTGAAAGCACTGCAAGGGATTCCAAACCTATATACGAGTCATCCTCAGGCCCCAGCAAAAGGCAGAACAAGGCTCCCCGTGTTTTTTATTGAGCTAGCACTGAGGCCCTCCATTTGCATTGAACTCTTATCGCTAGGGTTCAAACTCGAAGAAACAACAGTGTACAGAACTGTGTTTTATCTTCCGACGACCTCTCTGTGCGAGGAAGCCGTTTAGCGTGTACTGTGGGTGAGAGCCACGGGACTGGTGCCATTTCGTAAAATCGGGGTAGAGACAAGCCGGTACAGAAGGCAGATCACAAATCACATCATGGTTATGGTTCTAGTAGCGTTGCCCCGGGGCTGCGTGCAGGCTGAAAGTCAGCCACCTAACTCGACAGAAAAACTCGGTAGAGGTTCCGTGCTTTACCGAAAACAGCCACTCCTGAGGGTGGAAGCCTTTTGGTGTGTGCGTGCGTGAGAGCACGGCAAGGGAGTCCAATCCTGTTCTGGGGGAGACTGAGGCCGCAGCAAAAGGCAGAACAAGACTCCCCGTGTGTTTGATTTAGCTAGAACTGCGGCCCTCCTTTTGCATTGAAGTCTAAACGCTAGGGTTGTGACTCCAGCAAACAACAGTGTAGAGAAATAGTGTTTTAGCTTCTGACGACCACTCTGTGGGAGGAAGAAGTTTAGGGTGTACTTTGGGTGAGAGCCACGGGACGGGCTCCACTTCATAAAATCGGAGTCGAGACAGGCCGGAAAAGAAGGCAGCTCACCAATCACATCATGGTTATGGGGCTAGTAGCGTTGCCCCGGGGGTGCGTGTAGGTTGAAAGTCAGCCACCTAACTGCAAGGAAAAACTCGGTAGAGAATCCGTGTTTCCGCGAAAACAGCCGATCCTGAGGGTGGAAGCATTTTGTTGTGTGCGTGCATGAAAGCACTGCAAGGGATTCCAAACCTATATACGAGTCAGACTCAGGCCACATCAAAAGGCAGAAGGAGACTCCCAGTGTGTTCGATTTAGCTAGCACGGAGGCCCTAGTTTTGCATGAACGTCTACTCGCTCGCGTTCTAACTCGAAGAAAGAAAAGTGTACAGAAACAATGTTTTAGCTTCCGACGACCTCTCTGTGGGAGGAAGCATTTTAGGGTGTTCTGTGGGTGAGAGCCTGGGGATGGGTTCCGTTTCATAAAATTGGGGTAGAGACAGGCCGGTACAGAAGGCAGCTCACAAATCACATCATGGTTATGGGGCTAGTAGCGTTGCCCCGGGGGTGCATGCAGGGTGAAAATCAGCCACCTAACACGAAGGGTAAACTCGGTAGAGAATCCGTGCTTCAGCGAAAACAGCCGCTCCTGAGGGTGGAAGCATTTTGTTGTGTGCGTGTGTGAGAGCAGTGCAAGGGAGTCCAAAGCTATATACGAGTGAGAGTCAGACCCCAGCAAAGTTAGAACAAGGCTCCCCGTGTGTATGACTTAGCTAGCACTGAGGCCCTCCATTTGCACTGAAGTCTAATTGCTAGGGTTCTAACTCGAAGAAACAACAGTGTAAAGAGACAGTGTTTTAGCTTCCGACGACCTCTCTGTGGGAGGAAGCAGTTTAGTGTGTGCTTTCGTTGAGAGCCACGGGACTGGCTCCATTTCGTAAAATCGGGGTAGACACAGGCCGGTACGAAGGCAGCGCACAAATCACATCATGGTTATGGGGCTAGTAGCGTTGCCCCTGGGTTGCATGCAGACTGAAAGTCAGCCACCTAACTCGACGGACAAACTCGGTAGAGAATCCGTGCTTCAGCGAAAACAGCCGCTCCTGAGGGTGGAAGCATTTTGTTGTGTGCGTGCCTGAGAGCACTGCAAAGGAGTCCAAAGCTATATACGAGTCAGCCTCAGGCCACATCAAAAGGCAGAACAAGACTCCCAGTGTGTTTGATTTAGCTAGCACTGCTGGCCTATTTTGCATGGAAGTCTACTCGCTAGCGTTCTAACTCGAAGAAAAACAGTGTACAGAAACAGTGTTTTAGCTTCCGACGACCTCTCTGTGGGAGGAAGCAGTTTAGGGTGTACTGAGGGTGAGAGCCTGGGGCTGGGTTCCATTTCGTAAAATCGGGGTAGAGACAGGCCGGTACAGAAGGCAGCTCCCAAATCACATCATGCTTATGGGACTAGTAGCGTTGCCCCGGGGGTGCGGGTAGGCTGAAAGTCAGCCACCTACCTCGAAGGAAAAACTCGGTAGAGAATCCGAGCTTCAGCGAAAAGTGCCGCTCCTGAGGGTGGAAGCATTTTGTTGTGTGCGTGCGTGAGAGCACTGCAAGGGATTCCGAACCTCTATACGTGTGAGACTCAGACCCCAGCAAAAGGCAGAACATGGCTCCCCGTGTGTTTGATTTACCTAGCACTGAGGCCCTCCATTTGCATTGAAGTCTAATCGCTAGGGTTCTAACTCGAAGAAACAACAGTGTCCAAAACCGTGTTTTAGCTTGCGACGACCTCTCTGTGGGAGGAAGCAGTTTAGGGTGTACTTTGGGTGAGAGCAACCGGACTGGTCCCATTTCATAAAATCGAGGTAGAGGCAAGCCGGTACAGAAGACAGCTCACAAATCACATCATCGTTATGGGGCTAATAGCGTTGCCCCGTGGGTGCATGCAGGCTGAAAGTCAGCCACCTAACTCGACAGAAAAACTCGGTAGAGAATCCGTGCTTCAGCGAAAACAGCCGCTCCTGAGGGTAGAAGAATTTTGTTGTGTGCGTGCATGAGAGCACTGCAAGGGAGTCCAAACCTTTTTCCGAGTGAGACTCAGGCACCAGAAAAGGCATAACAAGACTCCCCATGTGTTTGATTTCGCTAGCACTGCGGCCCTCCATTTGCATTGAAGTCTAATCGCGAGGGTTCTAAGTCGAAGAAACAAGAGTGTACAGAGACCGTGTTTGAGCTCCCGACGACCTCTCGGTGGGAGGAAGCAGTTTAAGGTGTAGTTTGGGTGAGAGCCACGGGACTGTTGCCATTTCGTAAAATCGGGGTAGAGAACGCCTGTAGAGTAGGCAGTGCGCAAATCACATCACGGTTATGGGGCTAGTAGCGGTGCTCCGGGAGTGCATGCAGGCTGAAATTCAGCCACCTCACTCGAAGGAAAAACTCGGTAGAGAATCAGTGCTTCAGCAAAAAGAGCCGCTCCTGAGGGTGGAAGCATTTCGTTGTGTGTGTTCGTGAGATTAGTGCAAGGGAGTCCAAAGCTATATACGAGTCAGACTCAGGCCACATCAAAAGGCAGAGCAAGACTCCCAGTGTGTTTGATGTAGCTAGCACTGCGGCCCTACTTTTGCATGGAAGTCTACTTGCTAGGGTTCTGATTCGAACAAACAACAGTGTACAGAAACAGTGTTTTAGCGTCCGACGACCTCTCTGTGGGTGGAAGCAGTTTCGCGTGTACTGTGGGTGGGAGCCACGGGACCTGTGCCATTTCGTAAAATCGGGGTAGAGACAAGCCGGTACAGAATGCAGCTCACAAATCACATCATGCTTCTGGGGCTAGTAGCGTTGCCCCGGGGGTGCGTGCAGGCTGAAATTCAGCCACCTAACTCGACGGAAAAACTCGGTAGAGAATCCGTGCTTCAGCGAAAACAGCCGCTCCCGAGGGTGGAAGCACTTTGTTGTGTGCGTGCGTGAAAGCACTGCAAGGGAGTCCAAACCTTTTCCCGAGGGAGACTCAGGCCCCAGCAAAAGGCAGAACAAGACTCCCCGTGTGTTTGATTTCGCTAGCTCTGCGGCCCTCCATGTGCATTGATGTCTAATAGCTAGGGTTCTGACTCAAACAAACAACAGTGTATAGAAACACTGTTTTAGCTTCCGACGACCTCTCTGTGGGAGGAAGCAGTTTAGGGTGTACTGTAGGTGAGAGCCACAGGACCGGTTCCATTTCGTAAAACCGGAGTAGAGACAGGCCCGTACAGAAGGCAGCTCACAAATCACATCATGGTTATGGGGCTAGTAGCGTTGCCCCGGGGGTGCGTGAAGGTGGAAAGTCAGCCACCAAACCTGACGGAAAAACTCGGTAGAGAATTCGTGCTTCAGCGAAAACAGCCGATCCTGAGGGTGGAAACATTTTGTTGTGTGCATTCGTGAAAGCACTGCAAGGGATTCCAAACCTATATACGAGTCATCCTCAGGCCCCAGCAAAAGGCAGAAGAAGGCTCCCCGTGTTTTTTATTGAGCTAGCACTGAGGCCCTCCATTTGCATTGAACTCTTATCGCTAGGGTTCAAACTCGAAGAAACAACAGTGTACAGAACTGTGTTTTATCTTCCGACGACCTCTCTGTGCGAGGAAGCCGTTTAGCGTGTACTGTGGGTGAGAGCCACGGGACTGGTGCCATTTCGTAAAATCGGGGTAGAGACAAGCCGGTCCAGAAGGCAGATCACAAATCACATCATGGTTATGGTTCTAGTAGCGTTGCCCCGGGGCTGCGTGCAGGCTGAAAGTCAGCCACCTAACTCGACAGAAAAACTCGGTAGAGGTTCCGTGCTTTACCGAAAACAGCCACTCCTGAGGGTGGAAGCCTTTTGGTGTGTGCGTGCGTGAGAGCACGGCAAGGGAGTCCAATCCTGTTCTGGGGGAGACTGAGGCCGCAGCAAAAGGCAGAACAAGACTCCCCGTGTGTTTGATTTAGCTAGAACTGCGGCCCTCCTTTTGCATTGAAGTCTAAACGCTAGGGTTGTGACTCCAGCAAACAACAGTGTAGAGAAATAGTGTTTTAGCTTCTGACGACCACTCTGTGGGAGGAAGAAGTTTAGGGTGTACTTTGGGTGAGAGCCACGGGACGGGCTCCACTTCATAAAATCGGAGTCGAGACAGGCCGGAAAAGAAGGCAGCTCACCAATCACATCATGGTTATGGGGCTAGTAGCGTTGCCCCGGGGGTGCGTGTAGGTTGAAAGTCAGCCACCTAACTGCAAGGAAAAACTCGGTAGAGAATCCGTGTTTCCGCGAAAACAGCCGATCCTGAGGGTGGAAGCATTTTGTTGTGTGCGTGCATGAAAGCACTGCAAGGGATTCCAAACCTATATACGAGTCAGACTCAGGCCACATCAAAAGGCAGAAGGAGACTCCCAGTGTGTTCGATTTAGCTAGCACGGAGGCCCTAGTTTTGCATGAAAGTCTACTCGCTCGCGTTCTAACTCGAAGAAAGAAAAGTGTACAGAAACAATGTTTTAGCTTCCGACGACCTCTCTGTGGGAGGAAGCATTTTAGGGTGTTCTGTGGGTGAGAGCCTGGGGATGGGTTCCGTTTCATAAAATTGGGGTAGAGACAGGCCGGTACAGAAGGCAGCTCACAAATCACATCATGGTTATGGGGCTAGTAGCGTTGCCCCGGGGGTGCATGCAGGGTGAAAATCAGCCACCTAACACGAAGGGTAAACTCGGTAGAGAATCCGTGCTTCAGCGAAAACAGCCGCTCCTGAGGGTGGAAGCATTTTGTTGTGTGCGTGTGTGAGAGCAGTGCAAGGGAGTCCAAAGCTATATACGAGTGAGAGTCAGACCCCAGCAAAGTTAGAACAAGGCTCCCCGTGTGTATGACTTAGCTAGCACTGAGGCCCTCCATTTGCACTGAAGTCTAATTGCTAGGGTTCTAACTCGAAGAAACAACAGTGTAAAGAGACAGTGTTTTAGCTTCCGACGACCTCTCTGTGGGAGGAAGCAGTTTAGTGTGTGCTTTCGTTGAGAGCCACGGGACTGGCTCCATTTCGTAAAATCGGGGTAGACACAGGCCGGTACGAAGGCAGCGCACAAATCACATCATGGTTATGGGGCTAGTAGCGTTGCCCCTGGGTTGCATGCAGACTGAAAGTCAGCCACCTAACTCGACGGACAAACTCGGTAGAGAATCCGTGCTTCAGCGAAAACAGCCGCTCCTGAGGGTGGAAGCATTTTGTTGTGTGCGTGCCTGAGAGCACTGCAAAGGAGTCCAAAGCTATATACGAGTCAGCCTCAGGCCACATCAAAAGGCAGAACAAGACTCCCAGTGTGTTTGATTTAGCTAGCACTGCTGGCCTATTTTGCATGGAAGTCTACTCGCTAGCGTTCTAACTCGAAGAAAAACAGTGTACAGAAACAGTGTTTTAGCTTCCGACGACCTCTCTGTGGGAGGAAGCAGTTTAGGGTGTACTGAGGGTGAGAGCCTGGGGCTGGGTTCCATTTCGTAAAATCGGGGTAGAGACAGGCCGGTACAGAAGGCAGCTCCCAAATCACATCATGCTTATGGGACTAGTAGCGTTGCCCCGGGGGTGCGGGTAGGCTGAAAGTCAGCCACCTACCTCGAAGGAAAAACTCGGTAGAGAATCCGAGCGTCAGCGAAAAGTGCCGCTCCTGAGGGTGGAAGCATTTTGTTGTGTGCGTGCGTGAGAGCACTGCAAGGGATTCCGAACCTCTATACGTGTGAGACTCAGACCCCAGCAAAAGGCAGAACATGGCTCCCCGTGTGTTTGATTTACCTAGCACTGAGGCCCTCCATTTGCATTGAAGTCTAATCGCTAGGGTTCTAACTCGAAGAAACAACAGTGTCCAAAACAGTGTTTTAGCTTGCGACGACCTCTCTGTGGGAGGAAGCAGTTTAGGGTGTACTTTGGGTGAGAGCAACCGGACTGGTCCCATTTCATAAAATCGAGGTAGAGGCAAGCCGGTACAGAAGACAGCTCACAAATCACATCATCGTTATGGGGCTAATAGCGTTGCCCCGTGGGTGCATGCAGGCTGAAAGTCAGCCACCTAACTCGACGGAAAAACTCGGTAGAGAATCCGTGCTTCAGCGAAAACAGCCGCTCCTGAGGGTAGAAGAATTTTGTTGTGTGCGTGCATGAGAGCACTGCAAGGGAGTCCAAACCTTTTTCCGAGTGAGACTCAGGCACCAGAAAAGGCATAACAAGACTCCCCATGTGTTTGATTTCGCTAGCACTGCGGCCCTCCATTTGCATTGAAGTCTAATCGCGAGGGTTCTAAGTCGAAGAAACAAGAGTGTACAGAGACCGTGTTTGAGCTCCCGACGACCTCTCGGTGGGAGGAAGCAGTTTAAGGTGTAGTTTGGGTGAGAGCCACGGGACTGTTGCCATTTCGTAAAATCGGGGTAGAGAACGCCTGTAGAGTAGGCAGTGCGCAAATCACATCACGGTTATGGGGCTAGTAGCGGTGCTCCGGGAGTGCGTGCAGGCTGAAATTCAGCCACCTCACTCGAAGGAAAAACTCGGTAGAGAATCAGTGCTTCAGCAAAAAGAGCCGCTCCTGAGGGTGGAAGCATTTCGTTGTGTGTGTTCGTGAGATTAGTGCAAGGGAGTCCAAAGCTATATACGAGTCAGACTCAGGCCACATCAAAAGGCAGAGCAAGACTCCCAGTGTGTTTGATGTAGCTAGCACTGCGGCCCTATTTTGCATGGAAGTCTACTTGCTAGGGTTCTGATTCGAACAAACAACAGTGTACAGAAACAGTGTTTTAGCGTCCGACGACCTCTCTGTGGGTGGAAGCAGTTTCGCGTGTACTGTGGGTGGGAGCCACGGGACCTGTGCCATTTCGTAAAATCGGGGTAGAGACAAGCCGGTACAGAATGCAGCTCACAAATCACATCATGCTTCTGGGGCTAGTAGCGTTGCCCCGGGGGTGCGTGCAGGCTGAAATTCAGCCACCTAACTCGACGGAAAAACTCGGTAGAGAATCCGTGCTTCAGCGAAAACAGCCGCTCCCGAGGGTGGAAGCACTTTGTTGTGTGCGTGCGTGAAAGCACTGCAAGGGAGTCCAAACCTTTTCCCGAGGGAGACTCAGGCCCCAGCAAAAGGCAGAACAAGACTCCCCGTGTGTTTGATTTCGCTAGCTCTGCGGCCCTCCATGTGCATTGATGTCTAATAGCTAGGGTTCTGGCTCAAACAAACAACAGTGTATAGAAACACTGTTTTAGCTTCCGACGACCTCTCTGTGGGAGGAAGCAGTTTAGGGTGTACTGTGGGTGAGAGCCACAGGACCGGTTCCATTTCGTAAAACCGGAGTAGAGACAGGCCCGTACAGAAGGCAGCTCACAAATCACATCATGGTTATGGGGCTAGTAGCGTTGCCCCGGGGGTGCGTGAAGGTTGAAAGTCAGCCACCAAACCTGACGGAAAAACTCGGTAGAGAATTCGTGCTTCAGCGAAAACAGCCGATCCTGAGGGTGGAAACATTTTGTTGTGTGCATTCGTGAAAGCACTGCAAGGGATTCCAAACCTATATACGAGTCATCCTCAGGCCCCAGCAAAAGGCAGAACAAGGCTCCCCGTGTTTTTTATTGAGCTAGCACTGAGGCCCTCCATTTGCATTGAACTCTTATCGCTAGGGTTCAAACTCGAAGAAACAACAGTGTACAGAACTGTGTTTTATCTTCCGACGACCTCTCTGTGCGAGGAAGCCGTTTAGCGTGTACTGTGGGTGAGAGCCACGGGACTGGTGCCATTTCGTAAAATCGGGGTAGAGACAAGCCGGTACAGAAGGCAGATCACAAATCACATCATGGTTATGGTTCTAGTAGCGTTGCCCCGGGGCTGCGTGCAGGCTGAAAGTCAGCCACCTAACTCGACAGAAAAACTCGGTAGAGGTTCCGTGCTTTACCGAAAACAGCCACTCCTGAGGGTGGAAGCCTTTTGGTGTGTGCGTGCGTGAGAGCACGGCAAGGGAGTCCAATCCTGTTCTGGGGGAGACTGAGGCCGCAGCAAAAGGCAGAACAAGACTCCCCGTGTGTTTGATTTAGCTAGAACTGCGGCCCTCCTTTTGCATTGAAGTCTAAACGCTAGGGTTGTGACTCCAGCAAACAACAGTGTAGAGAAAGAGTGTTTTAGCTTCTGATGACCACTCTGTGGGAGGAAGAAGTTTAGGGTGTACTTTGGGTGAGAGCCACGGGACGGGCTCCACTTCATAAAATCGGAGTCGAGACAGGCCGGAAAAGAAGGCAGCTCACCAATCACATCATGGTTATGGGGCTAGTAGCGTTGCCCCGGGGGTGCGTGTAGGTTGAAAGTCAGCCACCTAACTGCAAGGAAAAACTCGGTAGAGAATCCGTGTTTCCGCGAAAACAGCCGATCCTGAGGGTGGAAGCATTTTGTTGTGTGCGTGCATGAAAGCACTGCAAGGGATTCCAAACCTATATACGAGTCAGACTCAGGCCACATCAAAAGGCAGAAGGAGACTCCCAGTGTGTTCGATTTAGCTAGCACGGAGGCCCTAGTTTTGCATGAAAGTCTACTCGCTCGCGTTCTAACTCGAAGAAAGAAAAGTGTACAGAAACAATGTTTTAGCTTCCGACGACCTCTCTGTGGGAGGAAGCATTTTAGGGTGTTCTGTGGGTGAGAGCCTGGGGATGGGTTCCGTTTCATAAAATTGGGGTAGAGACAGGCCGGTACAGAAGGCAGCTCACAAATCACATCATGGTTATGGGGCTAGTAGCGTTGCCCCAGGGGTGCATGCAGGGTGAAAATCAGCCACCTAACACGAAGGGTAAACTCGGTAGAGAATCCGTGCTTCAGCGAAAACAGCCGCTCCTGAGGGTGGAAGCATTTTGTTGTGTGCGTGTGTGAGAGCAGTGCAAGGGAGTCCAAAGCTATATACGAGTGAGAGTCAGACCCCAGCAAAGTTAGAACAAGGCTCCCCGTGTGTATGACTTAGCTAGCACTGAGGCCCTCCATTTGCACTGAAGTCTAATTGCTAGGGTTCTAACTCGAAGAAACAACAGTGTAAAGAGACAGTGTTTTAGCTTCCGACGACCTCTCTGTGGGAGGAAGCAGTTTAGTGTGTGCTTTCGTTGAGAGCCACGGGACTGGCTCCATTTCGTAAAATCGGGGTAGACACAGGCCGGTACGAAGGCAGCGCACAAATCACATCATGGTTATGGGGCTAGTAGCGTTGCCCCTGGGTTGCATGCAGACTGAAAGTCAGCCACCTAACTCGACGGACAAACTCGGTAGAGAATTCGTGCTTCAGCGAAAACAGCCGCTCCTGAGGGTGGAAGCATTTTGTTGTGTGCGTGCCTGAGAGCACTGCAAAGGAGTCCAAAGCTATATACGAGTCAGCCTCAGGCCACATCAAAAGGCAGAACAAGACTCCCAGTGTGTTTGATTTAGCTAGCACTGCTGGCCTATTTTGCATGGAAGTCTACTCGCTAGCGTTCTAACTCGAAGAAAAACAGTGTACAGAAACAGTGTTTTAGCTTCCGACGACCTCTCTGTGGGAGGAAGCAGTTTAGGGTGTACTGAGGGTGAGAGCCTGGGGCTGGGTTCCATTTCGTAAAATCGGGGTAGAGACAGGCCGGTACAGAAGGCAGCTCCCAAATCACATCATGCTTATGGGACTAGTAGCGTTGCCCCGGGGGTGCGGGTAGGCTGAAAGTCAGCCACCTACCTCGAAGGAAAAACTCGGTAGAGAATCCGAGCTTCAGCGAAAAGTGCCGCTCCTGAGGGTGGAAGCATTTTGTTGTGTGCGTGCGTGAGAGCACTGCAAGGGATTCCGAACCTCTATACGTGTGAGACTCAGACCCCAGCAAAAGGCAGAACATGGCTCCCCGTGTGTTTGATTTACCTAGCACTGAGGCCCTCCATTTGCATTGAAGTCTAATCGCTAGGGTTCTAACTCGAAGAAACAACAGTGTCCAAAACAGTGTTTTAGCTTGCGACGACCTCTCTGTGGGAGGAAGCAGTTTAGGGTGTACTTTGGGTGAGAGCAACCGGACTGGTCCCATTTCATAAAATCGAAGTAGAGGCAAGCCGGTACAGAAGACAGCTCACAAATCACATCATCGTTATGGGGCTAATAGCGTTGCCCCGTGGGTGCATGCAGGCTGAAAGTCAGCCACTTAACTCGACGGAAAAACTCGGTAGAGAATCCGTGGTTCATCGAAAACAGCCGCTCCTGAGGGTAGAAGAATTTTGTTGTGTGCGTGCATGAGAGCACTGCAAGGGAGTCCAAACCTTTTTCCGAGTGAGACTCAGGCACCAGAAAAGGCATAACAAGACTCCCCATGTGTTTGATTTCGCTAGCCACTGCGGCCCTCCATTTGCATTGAAGTCTAATCGCGAGGGTTCTAAGTCGAAGAAACAAGAGTGTACAGAGACCGTGTTTGAGCTCCCGACGACCTCTCGGTGGGAGGAAGCAGTTTAAGGTGTAGTTTGGGTGAGAGCCACGGGACTGTTGCCATTTCGTAAAATCGGGGTAGAGAACGCCTGTAGAGTAGGCAGTGCGCAAATCACATCACGGTTATGGGGCTAGTAGTGGTGCTCCGGGAGTGCGTGCAGGCTGAAATTCAGCCACCTCACTCGAAGGAAAAACTCGGTAGAGAATCAGTGCTTCAGCAAAAAGAGCCGCTCCTGAGGGTGGAAGCATTTCGTTGTGTGTGTTCGTGAGATTAGTGCAAGGGAGTCCAAAGCTATATACGAGTCAGACTCAGGCCACATCAAAAGGCAGAGCAAGACTCCCAGTGTGTTTGATGTAGCTAGCACTGCGGCCCTACTTTTGCATGGAAGTCTACTTGCTAGGGTTCTGATTCGAACAAACAACAGTGTACAGAAACAGTGTTTTAGCGTCCGACGACCTCTCTGTGGGTGGAAGCAGTTTCGCGTGTACTGTGGGTGGGAGCCACGGGACCCGTGCCATTTCGTAAAATCGGGGTAGAGACAAGCCGGTACAGAATGCAGCTCACAAATCACATCATGCTTCTGGGGCTAGTAGCGTTGCCCCGGGGGTGCGTGCAGGCTGAAATTCAGCCACCTAACTCGACGGAAAAACTCGGTAGAGAATCCGTGCTTCAGCGAAAACAGCCGCTCCTGAGGGTGGAAGCACTTTGTTGTGTGCGTGCGTGAGAGCACTGCAAGGGAGTCCAAACCTTTTTCCGAGGGAGACTCAGGCCCCAGCAAAAGGCAGAACAAGACTCCCCATGTGTTTGATTTCGCTAGCTCTGCGGCCCTCCATGTGCATTGATGTCTAATAGCTAGGGTTCTGACTCAAACAAACAACAGTGTACAGAAACACTGTTTTAGCTTCCGACGACCTCTCTGTGGGAGGAAGCAGTTTAGGGTGTACTGTGGGTGAGAGCCACAGGACCGGTTCCATTTCGTAAAACCGGAGTAGAGACAGGCCCGTACAGAAGGCAGCTCACAAATCACATCATGGTTATGGGGCTAGTAGCGTTGCCCCGGGGGTGCGTGAAGGTTGAAAGTCAGCCACCAAACCTGAAGGAAAAACTCGGTAGAGAATTCGTGCTTCAGCGAAAACAGCCGATCCTGAGGGTGGAAACATTTTGTTGTGTGCATTCGTGAAAGCACTGCAAGGGATTCCAAACCTATATACGAGTCATCCTCAGGCCCCAGCAAAAGGCAGAAGAAGGCTCCCCGTGTTTTTTATTGAGCTAGCACTGAGGCCCTCCATTTGCATTGAACTCTTATCGCTAGGGTTCAAACTCGAAGAAACAACAGTGTACAGAACTGTGTTTTATCTTCCGACGACCTCTCTGTGCGAGGAAGCCGTTTAGCGTGTACTGTGTGTGAGAGCCACGGGACTGGTGCCATTTCGTAAAATCGGGGTAGAGACAAGCCGGTCCAGAAGGCAGATCACAAATCACATCATGGTTATGGTTCTAGTAGCGTTGCCCCGGGGCTGCGTGCAGGCTGAAAGTCAGCCACCTAACTCGACAGAAAAACTCGGTAGAGGTTCCGTGCTTTACCGAAAACAGCCACTCCTGAGGGTGGAAGCCTTTTGGTGTGTGCGTGCGTGAGAGCACGGCAAGGGAGTCCAATCCTGTTCTGGGGGAGACTGAGGCCGCAGCAAAAGGCAGAACAAGACTCCCCGTGTGTTTGATTTAGCTAGAACTGCGGCCCTCCTTTTGCATTGAAGTCTAAACGCTAGGGTTGTGACTCCAGCAAACAACAGTGTAGAGAAATAGTGTTTTAGCTTCTGACGACCACTCTGTGGGAGGAAGAAGTTTAGGGTGTACTTTGGGTGAGAGCCACGGGACGGGCTCCACTTCATAAAATCGGAGTCGAGACAGGCCGGAAAAGAAGGCAGCTCACCAATCACATCATGGTTATGGGGCTAGTAGCGTTGCCCCGGGGGTGCGTGTAGGTTGAAAGTCAGCCACCTAACTGCAAGGAAAAACTCGGTAGAGAATCCGTGTTTCCGCGAAAACAGCCGATCCTGAGGGTGGAAGCATTTTGTTGTGTGCGTGCATGAAAGCACTGCAAGGGATTCCAAACCTATATACGAGTCAGACTCAGGCCACATCAAAAGGCAGAAGGAGACTCCCAGTGTGTTCGATTTAGCTAGCACGGAGGCCCTAGTTTTGCATGAAAGTCTACTCGCTCGCGTTCTAACTCGAAGAAAGAAAAGTGTACAGAAACAATGTTTTAGCTTCCGACGACCTCTCTGTGGGAGGAAGCATTTTAGGGTGTTCTGTGGGTGAGAGCCTGGGGATGGGTTCCGTTTCATAAAATTGGGGTAGAGACAGGCCGGTACAGAAGGCAGCTCACAAATCACATCATGGTTATGGGGCTAGTAGCGTTGCCCCAGGGGTGCATGCAGGGTGAAAATCAGCCACCTAACACGAAGGGTAAACTCGGTAGAGAATCCGTGCTTCAGCGAAAACAGCCGCTCCTGAGGGTGGAAGCATTTTGTTGTGTGCGTGTGTGAGAGCAGTGCAAGGGAGTCCAAAGCTATATACGAGTGAGAGTCAGACCCCAGCAAAGTTAGAACAAGGCTCCCCGTGTGTATGACTTAGCTAGCACTGAGGCCCTCCATTTGCACTGAAGTCTAATTGCTAGGGTTCTAACTCGAAGAAACAACAGTGTAAAGAGACAGTGTTTTAGCTTCCGACGACCTCTCTGTGGGAGGAAGCAGTTTAGTGTGTGCTTTCGTTGAGAGCCACGGGACTGGCTCCATTTCGTAAAATCGGGGTAGACACAGGCCGGTACGAAGGCAGCGCACAAATCACATCATGGTTATGGGGCTAGTAGCGTTGCCCCTGGGTTGCATGCAGACTGAAAGTCAGCCACCTAACTCGACGGACAAACTCGGTAGAGAATCCGTGCTTCAGCGAAAACAGCCGCTCCTGAGGGTGGAAGCATTTTGTTGTGTGCGTGCCTGAGAGCACTGCAAAGGAGTCCAAAGCTATATACGAGTCAGCCTCAGGCCACATCAAAAGGCAGAACAAGACTCCCAGTGTGTTTGATTTAGCTAGCACTGCTGGCCTATTTTGCATGGAAGTCTACTCGCTAGCGTTCTAACTCGAAGAAAAACAGTGTACAGAAACAGTGTTTTAGCTTCCGACGACCTCTCTGTGGGAGGAAGCAGTTTAGGGTGTACTGAGGGTGAGAGCCTGGGGCTGGGTTCCATTTCGTAAAATCGGGGTAGAGACAGGCCGGTACAGAAGGAAGCTCCCAAATCACATCATGCTTATGGGACTAGTAGCGTTGCCCCGGGGGTGCGGGTAGGCTGAAAGTCAGCCACCTACCTCGAAGGAAAAACTCGGTAGAGAATCCGAGCTTCAGCGAAAAGTGCCGCTCCTGAGGGTGGAAGCATTTTGTTGTGTGCGTGCGTGAGAGCACTGCAAGGGATTCCGAACCTCTATACGTGTGAGACTCAGACCCCAGCAAAAGGCAGAACATGGCTCCCCGTGTGTTTGATTTACCTAGCACTGAGGCCCTCCATTTGCATTGAAGTCTAATCGCTAGGGTTCTAACTCGAAGAAACAACAGTGTCCAAAAGAGTGTTTTAGCTTGCGACGACCTCTCTGTGGGAGGAAGCAGTTTAGGGTGTACTTTGGGTGAGAGCAACCGGACTGGTCCCATTTCATAAAATCGAGGTAGAGGCAAGCCGGTACAGAAGACAGCTCACAAATCACATCATCGTTATGGGGCTAATAGCGTTGCCCCGTGGGTGCATGCAGGCTGAAAGTCAGCCACCTAACTCGACGGAAAAACTCGGTAGAGAATCCGTGCTTCAGCGAAAACAGCCGCTCCTGAGGGTAGAAGAATTTTGTTGTGTGCGTGCATGAGAGCACTGCAAGGGAGTCCAAACCTTTTTCCGAGTGAGACTCAGGCACCAGAAAAGGCATAACAAGACTCCCCATGTGTTTGATTTCGCTAGCACTGCGGCCCTCCATTTGCATTGAAGTCTAATCGCGAGGGTTCTAAGTCGAAGAAACAAGAGTGTACAGAGACCGTGTTTGAGCTCCCGACGACCTCTCGGTGGGAGGAAGCAGTTTAAGGTGGAGTTTGGGTGAGAGCCACGGGACTGTTGCCATTTCGTAAAATCGGGGTAGAGAACGCCTGTAGAGTAGGCAGTGCGCAAATCACATCACGGTTATGGGGCTAGTAGCGGTGCTCCGGGAGTGCGTGCAGGCTGAAATTCAGCCACCTCACTCGAAGGAAAAACTCGGTAGAGAATCAGTGCTTCAGCAAAAAGAGCCGCTCCTGAGGGTGGAAGCATTTCGTTGTGTGTGTTCGTGAGATTAGTGCAAGGGAGTCCAAAGCTATATACGAGTCAGACTCAGGCCACATCAAAAGGCAGAGCAAGACTCCCAGTGTGTTTGATGTAGCTAGCACTGCGGCCCTATTTTGCATGGAAGTCTACTTGCTAGGGTTCTGATTCGAACAAACAACAGTGTACAGAAACAGTGTTTTAGCGTCCGACGACCTCTCTGTGGGTGGAAGCAGTTTCGCGTGTACTGTGGGTGGGAGCCACGGGACCTGTGCCATTTCGTAAAATCGGGGTAGAGACAAGCCGGTACAGAATGCAGCTCACAAATCACATCATGCTTCTGGGGCTAGTAGCGTTGCCCCGGGGGTGCGTGCAGGCTGAAATTCAGCCACCTAACTCGACGGAAAAACTCGGTAGAGAATCCGTGCTTCAGCGAAAACAGCCGCTCCCGAGGGTGGAAGCACTTTGTTGTGTGCGTGCGTGAAAGCACTGCAAGGGAGTCCAAACCTTTTCCCGAGGGAGACTCAGGCCCCAGCAAAAGGCAGAACAAGACTCCCCGTGTGTTTGATTTCGCTAGCTCTGCGGCCCTCCATGTGCATTGATGTCTAATAGCTAGGGTTCTGGCTCAAACAAACAACAGTGTATAGAAACACTGTTTTAGCTTCCGACGACCTCTCTGTGGGAGGAAGCAGTTTAGGGTGTACTGTGGGTGAGAGCCACAGGACCGGTTCCATTTCGTAAAACCGGAGTAGAGACAGGCCCGTACAGAAGGCAGCTCACAAATCACATCATGGTTATGGGGCTAGTAGCGTTGCCCCGGGGGTGCGTGAAGGTTGAAAGTCAGCCACCAAACCTGACGGAAAAACTCGGTAGAGAATTCGTGCTTCAGCGAAAACAGCCGATCCTGAGGGTGGAAACATTTTGTTGTGTGCATTCGTGAAAGCACTGCAAGGGATTCCAAACCTATATACGAGTCATCCTCAGGCCCCAGCAAAAGGCAGAACAAGGCTCCCCGTGTTTTTTATTGAGCTAGCACTGAGGCCCTCCATTTGCATTGAACTCTTATCGCTAGGGTTCAAACTCGAAGAAACAACAGTGTACAGAACTGTGTTTTATCTTCCGACGACCTCTCTGTGCGAGGAAGCCGTTTAGCGTGTACTGTGGGTGAGAGCCACGGGACTGGTGCCATTTCGTAAAATCGGGGTAGAGACAAGCCGGTACAGAAGGCAGATCACAAATCACATCATGGTTATGGTTCTAGTAGCGTTGCCCCGGGGCTGCGTGCAGGCTGAAAGTCAGCCACCTAACTCGACAGAAAAACTCGGTAGAGGTTCCGTGCTTTACCGAAAACAGCCACTCCTGAGGGTGGAAGCCTTTTGGTGTGTGCGTGCGTGAGAGCACGGCAAGGGAGTCCAATCCTGTTCTGGGGGAGACTGAGGCCGCAGCAAAAGGCAGAACAAGACTCCCCGTGTGTTTGATTTAGCTAGAACTGCGGCCCTCCTTTTGCATTGAAGTCTAAACGCTAGGGTTGTGACTCCAGCAAACAACAGTGTAGAGAAAGAGTGTTTTAGCTTCTGACGACCACTCTGTGGGAGGAAGAAGTTTAGGGTGTACTTTGGGTGAGAGCCACGGGACGGGCTCCACTTCATAAAATCGGAGTCGAGACAGGCCGGAAAAGAAGGCAGCTCACCAATCACATCATGGTTATGGGGCTAGTAGCGTTGCCCCGGGGGTGCGTGTAGGTTGAAAGTCAGCCACCTAACTGCAAGGAAAAACTCGGTAGAGAATCCGTGTTTCCGCGAAAACAGCCGATCCTGAGGGTGGAAGCATTTTGTTGTGTGCGTGCATGAAAGCACTGCAAGGGATTCCAAACCTATATACGAGTCAGACTCAGGCCACATCAAAAGGCAGAAGGAGACTCCCAGTGTGTTCGATTTAGCTAGCACGGAGGCCCTAGTTTTGCATGAAAGTCTACTCGCTCGCGTTCTAACTCGAAGAAAGAAAAGTGTACAGAAACAATGTTTTAGCTTCCGACGACCTCTCTGTGGGAGGAAGCATTTTAGGGTGTTCTGTGGGTGAGAGCCTGGGGATGGGTTCCGTTTCATAAAATTGGGGTAGAGACAGGCCGGTACAGAAGGCAGCTCACAAATCACATCATGGTTATGGGGCTAGTAGCGTTGCCCCAGGGGTGCATGCAGGGTGAAAATCAGCCACCTAACACGAAGGGTAAACTCGGTAGAGAATCCGTGCTTCAGCGAAAACAGCCGCTCCTGAGGGTGGAAGCATTTTGTTGTGTGCGTGTGTGAGAGCAGTGCAAGGGAGTCCAAAGCTATATACGAGTGAGAGTCAGACCCCAGCAAAGTTAGAACAAGGCTCCCCGTGTGTATGACTTAGCTAGCACTGAGGCCCTCCATTTGCACTGAAGTCTAATTGCTAGGGTTCTAACTCGAAGAAACAACAGTGTAAAGAGACAGTGTTTTAGCTTCCGACGACCTCTCTGTGGGAGGAAGCAGTTTAGTGTGTGCTTTCGTTGAGAGCCACGGGACTGGCTCCATTTCGTAAAATCGGGGTAGACACAGGCCGGTACGAAGGCAGCGCACAAATCACATCATGGTTATGGGGCTAGTAGCGTTGCCCCTGGGTTGCATGCAGACTGAAAGTCAGCCACCTAACTCGACGGACAAACTCGGTAGAGAATTCGTGCTTCAGCGAAAACAGCCGCTCCTGAGGGTGGAAGCATTTTGTTGTGTGCGTGCCTGAGAGCACTGCAAAGGAGTCCAAAGCTATATACGAGTCAGCCTCAGGCCACATCAAAAGGCAGAACAAGACTCCCAGTGTGTTTGATTTAGCTAGCACTGCTGGCCTATTTTGCATGGAAGTCTACTCGCTAGCGTTCTAACTCGAAGAAAAACAGTGTACAGAAACAGTGTTTTAGCTTCCGACGACCTCTCTGTGGGAGGAAGCAGTTTAGGGTGTACTGAGGGTGAGAGCCTGGGGCTGGGTTCCATTTCGTAAAATCGGGGTAGAGACAGGCCGGTACAGAAGGCAGCTCCCAAATCACATCATGCTTATGGGACTAGTAGCGTTGCCCCGGGGGTGCGGGTAGGCTGAAAGTCAGCCACCTACCTCGAAGGAAAAACTCGGTAGAGAATCCGAGCTTCAGCGAAAAGTGCCGCTCCTGAGGGTGGAAGCATTTTGTTGTGTGCGTGCGTGAGAGCACTGCAAGGGATTCCGAACCTCTATACGTGTGAGACTCAGACCCCAGCAAAAGGCAGAACATGGCTCCCCGTGTGTTTGATTTACCTAGCACTGAGGCCCTCCATTTGCATTGAAGTCTAATCGCTAGGGTTCTAACTCGAAGAAACAACAGTGTCCAAAACAGTGTTTTAGCTTGCGACGACCTCTCTGTGGGAGGAAGCAGTTTAGGGTGTACTTTGGTTGAGAGCAACCGGACTGGTCCCATTTCATAAAATCGAAGTAGAGGCAAGCCGGTACAGAAGACAGCTCACAAATCACATCATCGTTATGGGGCTAATAGCGTTGCCCCGTGGGTGCATGCAGGCTGAAAGTCAGCCACTTAACTCGACGGAAAAACTCGGTAGAGAATCCGTGGTTCATCGAAAACAGCCGCTCCTGAGGGTAGAAGAATTTTGTTGTGTGCGTGCATGAGAGCACTGCAAGGGAGTCCAAACCTTTTTCCGAGTGAGACTCAGGCACCAGAAAAGGCATAACAAGACTCCCCATGTGTTTGATTTCGCTAGCCACTGCGGCCCTCCATTTGCATTGAAGTCTAATCGCGAGGGTTCTAAGTCGAAGAAACAAGAGTGTACAGAGACCGTGTTTGAGCTCCCGACGACCTCTCGGTGGGAGGAAGCAGTTTAAGGTGTAGTTTGGGTGAGAGCCACGGGACTGTTGCCATTTCGTAAAATCGGGGTAGAGAACGCCTGTAGAGTAGGCAGTGCGCAAATCACATCACGGTTATGGGGCTAGTAGTGGTGCTCCGGGAGTGCGTGCAGGCTGAAATTCAGCCACCTCACTCGAAGGAAAAACTCGGTAGAGAATCAGTGCTTCAGCAAAAAGAGCCGCTCCTGAGGGTGGAAGCATTTCGTTGTGTGTGTTCGTGAGATTAGTGCAAGGGAGTCCAAAGCTATATACGAGTCAGACTCAGGCCACATCAAAAGGCAGAGCAAGACTCCCAGTGTGTTTGATGTAGCTAGCACTGCGGCCCTACTTTTGCATGGAAGTCTACTTGCTAGGGTTCTGATTCGAACAAACAACAGTGTACAGAAACAGTGTTTTAGCGTCCGACGACCTCTCTGTGGGTGGAAGCAGTTTCGCGTGTACTGTGGGTGGGAGCCACGGGACCCGTGCCATTTCGTAAAATCGGGGTAGAGACAAGCCGGTACAGAATGCAGCTCACAAATCACATCATGCTTCTGGGGCTAGTAGCGTTGCCCCGGGGGTGCGTGCAGGCTGAAATTCAGCCACCTAACTCGACGGAAAAACTCGGTAGAGAATCCGTGCTTCAGCGAAAACAGCCGCTCCTGAGGGTGGAAGCACTTTGTTGTGTGCGTGCGTGAGAGCACTGCAAGGGAGTCCAAACCTTTTTCCGAGGGAGACTCAGGCCCCAGCAAAAGGCAGAACAAGACTCCCCATGTGTTTGATTTCGCTAGCTCTGCGGCCCTCCATGTGCATTGATGTCTAATAGCTAGGGTTCTGACTCAAACAAACAACAGTGTACAGAAACACTGTTTTAGCTTCCGACGACCTCTCTGTGGGAGGAAGCAGTTTAGGGTGTACTGTGGGTGAGAGCCACAGGACCGGTTCCATTTCGTAAAACCGGAGTAGAGACAGGCCCGTACAGAAGGCAGCTCACAAATCACATCATGGTTATGGGGCTAGTAGCGTTGCCCCGGGGGTGCGTGAAGGTTGAAAGTCAGCCACCAAACCTGAAGGAAAAACTCGGTAGAGAATTCGTGCTTCAGCGAAAACAGCCGATCCTGAGGGTGGAAACATTTTGTTGTGTGCATTCGTGAAAGCACTGCAAGGGATTCCAAACCTATATACGAGTCATCCTCAGGCCCCAGCAAAAGGCAGAAGAAGGCTCCCCGTGTTTTTTATTGAGCTAGCACTGAGGCCCTCCATTTGCATTGAACTCTTATCGCTAGGGTTCAAACTCGAAGAAACAACAGTGTACAGAACTGTGTTTTATCTTCCGACGACCTCTCTGTGCGAGGAAGCCGTTTAGCGTGTACTGTGTGTGAGAGCCACGGGACTGGTGCCATTTCGTAAAATCGGGGTAGAGACAAGCCGGTCCAGAAGGCAGATCACAAATCACATCATGGTTATGGTTCTAGTAGCGTTGCCCCGGGGCTGCGTGCAGGCTGAAAGTCAGCCACCTAACTCGACAGAAAAACTCGGTAGAGGTTCCGTGCTTTACCGAAAACAGCCACTCCTGAGGGTGGAAGCCTTTTGGTGTGTGCGTGCGTGAGAGCACGGCAAGGGAGTCCAATCCTGTTCTGGGGGAGACTGAGGCCGCAGCAAAAGGCAGAACAAGACTCCCCGTGTGTTTGATTTAGCTAGAACTGCGGCCCTCCTTTTGCATTGAAGTCTAAACGCTAGGGTTGTGACTCCAGCAAACAACAGTGTAGAGAAATAGTGTTTTAGCTTCTGACGACCACTCTGTGGGAGGAAGAAGTTTAGGGTGTACTTTGGGTGAGAGCCACGGGACGGGCTCCACTTCATAAAATCGGAGTCGAGACAGGCCGGAAAAGAAGGCAGCTCACCAATCACATCATGGTTATGGGGCTAGTAGCGTTGCCCCGGGGGTGCGTGTAGGTTGAAAGTCAGCCACCTAACTGCAAGGAAAAACTCGGTAGAGAATCCGTGTTTCCGCGAAAACAGCCGATCCTGAGGGTGGAAGCATTTTGTTGTGTGCGTGCATGAAAGCACTGCAAGGGATTCCAAACCTATATACGAGTCAGACTCAGGCCACATCAAAAGGCAGAAGGAGACTCCCAGTGTGTTCGATTTAGCTAGCACGGAGGCCCTAGTTTTGCATGAAAGTCTACTCGCTCGCGTTCTAACTCGAAGAAAGAAAAGTGTACAGAAACAATGTTTTAGCTTCCGACGACCTCTCTGTGGGAGGAAGCATTTTAGGGTGTTCTGTGGGTGAGAGCCTGGGGATGGGTTCCGTTTCATAAAATTGGGGTAGAGACAGGCCGGTACAGAAGGCAGCTCACAAATCACATCATGGTTATGGGGCTAGTAGCGTTGCCCCAGGGGTGCATGCAGGGTGAAAATCAGCCACCTAACACGAAGGGTAAACTCGGTAGAGAATCCGTGCTTCTGCGAAAACAGCCGCTCCTGAGGGTGGAAGCATTTTGTTGTGTGCGTGTGTGAGAGCAGTGCAAGGGAGTCCAAAGCTATATACGAGTGAGAGTCAGACCCCAGCAAAGTTAGAACAAGGCTCCCCGTGTGTATGACTTAGCTAGCACTGAGGCCCTCCATTTGCACTGAAGTCTAATTGCTAGGGTTCTAACTCGAAGAAACAACAGTGTAAAGAGACAGTGTTTTAGCTTCCGACGACCTCTCTGTGGGAGGAAGCAGTTTAGTGTGTGCTTTCGTTGAGAGCCACGGGACTGGCTCCATTTCGTAAAATCGGGGTAGACACAGGCCGGTACGAAGGCAGCGCACAAATCACATCATGGTTATGGGGCTAGTAGCGTTGCCCCTGGGTTGCATGCAGACTGAAAGTCAGCCACCTAACTCGACGGACAAACTCGGTAGAGAATCCGTGCTTCAGCGAAAACAGCCGCTCCTGAGGGTGGAAGCATTTTGTTGTGTGCGTGCCTGAGAGCACTGCAAAGGAGTCCAAAGCTATATACGAGTCAGCCTCAGGCCACATCAAAAGGCAGAACAAGACTCCCAGTGTGTTTGATTTAGCTAGCACTGCTGGCCTATTTTGCATGGAAGTCTACTCGCTAGCGTTCTAACTCGAAGAAAAACAGTGTACAGAAACAGTGTTTTAGCTTCCGACGACCTCTCTGTGGGAGGAAGCAGTTTAGGGTGTACTGAGGGTGAGAGCCTGGGGCTGGGTTCCATTTCGTAAAATCGGGGTAGAGACAGGCCGGTACAGAAGGAAGCTCCCAAATCACATCATGCTTATGGGACTAGTAGCGTTGCCCCGGGGGTGCGGGTAGGCTGAAAGTCAGCCACCTACCTCGAAGGAAAAACTCGGTAGAGAATCCGAGCTTCAGCGAAAAGTGCCGCTCCTGAGGGTGGAAGCATTTTGTTGTGTGCGTGCGTGAGAGCACTGCAAGGGATTCCGAACCTCTATACGTGTGAGACTCAGACCCCAGCAAAAGGCAGAACATGGCTCCCCGTGTGTTTGATTTACCTAGCACTGAGGCCCTCCATTTGCATTGAAGTCTAATCGCTAGGGTTCTAACTCGAAGAAACAACAGTGTCCAAAAGAGTGTTTTAGCTTGCGACGACCTCTCTGTGGGAGGAAGCAGTTTAGGGTGTACTTTGGGTGAGAGCAACCGGACTGGTCCCATTTCATAAAATCGAGGTAGAGGCAAGCCGGTACAGAAGACAGCTCACAAATCACATCATCGTTATGGGGCTAATAGCGTTGCCCCGTGGGTGCATGCAGGCTGAAAGTCAGCCACCTAACTCGACGGAAAAACTCGGTAGAGAATCCGTGCTTCAGCGAAAACAGCCGCTCCTGAGGGTAGAAGAATTTTGTTGTGTGCGTGCATGAGAGCACTGCAAGGGAGTCCAAACCTTTTTCCGAGTGAGACTCAGGCACCAGAAAAGGCATAACAAGACTCCCCATGTGTTTGATTTCGCTAGCACTGCGGCCCTCCATTTGCATTGAAGTCTAATCGCGAGGGTTCTAAGTCGAAGAAACAAGAGTGTACAGAGACCGTGTTTGAGCTCCCGACGACCTCTCGGTGGGAGGAAGCAGTTTAAGGTGGAGTTTGGGTGAGAGCCACGGGACTGTTGCCATTTCGTAAAATCGGGGTAGAGAACGCCTGTAGAGTAGGCAGTGCGCAAATCACATCACGGTTATGGGGCTAGTAGCGGTGCTCCGGGAGTGCGTGCAGGCTGAAATTCAGCCACCTCACTCGAAGGAAAAACTCGGTAGAGAATCAGTGCTTCAGCAAAAAGAGCCGCTCCTGAGGGTGGAAGCATTTCGTTGTGTGTGTTCGTGAGATTAGTGCAAGGGAGTCCAAAGCTATATACGAGTCAGACTCAGGCCACATCAAAAGGCAGAGCAAGACTCCCAGTGTGTTTGATGTAGCTAGCACTGCGGCCCTATTTTGCATGGAAGTCTACTTGCTAGGGTTCTGATTCGAACAAACAACAGTGTACAGAAACAGTGTTTTAGCGTCCGACGACCTCTCTGTGGGTGGAAGCAGTTTCGCGTGTACTGTGGGTGGGAGCCACGGGGCCTGTGCCATTTCGTAAAATCGGGGTAGAGACAAGCCGGTACAGAATGCAGCTCACAAATCACATCATGCTTCTGGGGCTAGTAGCGTTGCCCCGGGGGTGCGTGCAGGCTGAAAGTCAGCCACATAACTCGACGGAAAAACTCGGTAGAGAATCCGTGCTTCAGCGAAAACAGCCGCTCCTGAGGGTGGAAGCACTTTGTTGTGTGCGTGCGTGAGAGCACTGCAAGGGAGTCCAAACCTTTTTCCGAGGGAGACTCAGGCCCCAGCAAAAGGCAGAACAAGACTCCCCGTGTGTTTGATTTCGCTAGCTCTGCGGCCCTCCATGTGCATTGATGTCTAATAGCTAGGGTTCTGACTCAAACAAACAACAGTGTACAGAAACACTGTTTTAGCTTCCGACGACCTCTCTGTGGGAGGAAGCAGTTTAGGGTGTACTGTGGATGAGAGCCACAGGACCGGTTCCATTTCGTAAAACCGGAGTAGAGACAGGCCCGTACAGAAGGCAGCTCACAAATCACATCATGGTTATGGGGCTAGTAGCGTTGCCCCGGGGGTGCGTGAAGGTTGAAAGTCAGCCACCAAACCTGAAGGAAAAACTCGGTAGAGAATTCGTGCTTCAGCGAAAACAGCCGATCCTGAGGGTGGAAACATTTTGTTGTGTGCATTCGTGAAAGCACTGCAAGGGATTCCAAACCTATATACGAGTCATCCTCAGGCCCCAGCAAAAGGCAGAACAAGGCTCCCCGTGTTTTTTATTGAGCTAGCACTGAGGCCCTCCATTTGCATTGAACTCTTATCGCTAGGGTTCAAACTCGAAGAAACAACAGTGTACAGAACTGTGTTTTATCTTCCGACGACCTCTCTGTGCGAGGAAGCCGTTTAGCGTGTACTGTGGGTGAGAGCCACGGGACTGGTGCCATTTCGTAAAATCGGGGTAGAGACAAGCCGGTACAGAAGGCAGATCACAAATCACATCATGGTTATGGTTCTAGTAGCGTTGCCCCGGGGCTGCGTGCAGGCTGAAAGTCAGCCACCTAACTCGACAGAAAAACTCGGTAGAGGTTCCGTGCTTTACCGAAAACAGCCACTCCTGAGGGTGGAAGCCTTTTGGTGTGTGTGTGCGTGAGAGCACGGCAAGGGAGTCCAATCCTGTTCTGGGGGAGACTGAGGCCGCAGCAAAAGGCAGAACAAGACTCCCCGTGTGTTTGATTTAGCTAGAACTGCGGCCCTCCTTTTGCATTGAAGTCTAAACGCTAGGGTTGTGACTCCAGCAAACAACAGTGTAGAGAAATAGTGTTTTAGCTTCTGACGACCACTCTGTGGGAGGAAGAAGTTTAGGGTGTACTTTGGGTGAGAGCCACGGGACGGGCTCCACTTCATAAAATCGGAGTCGAGACAGGCCGGAAAAGAAGGCAGCTCACCAATCACATCATGGTTATGGGGCTAGTAGCGTTGCCCCGGGGGTGCGTGCAGGTTGAAAGTCAGCCACCTAACTGCAAGGAAAAACTCGGTAGAGAATCCGTGTTTCCGCGAAAACAGCCGATCCTGAGGGTGGAAGCATTTTGTTGTGTGCGTGCATGAAAGCACTGCAAGGGATTCCAAACCTATATACGAGTCAGACTCAGGCCACATCAAAAGGCAGAAGGAGACTCCCAGTGTGTTCGATTTAGCTAGCACGGAGGCCCTAGTTTTGCATGAAAGTCTACTCGCTCGCGTTCTAACTCGAAGAAAGAAAAGTGTACAGAAACAATGTTTTAGCTTCCGACGACCTCTCTGTGGGAGGAAGCATTTTAGGGTGTTCTGTGGGTGAGAGCCTGGGGATGGGTTCCGTTTCATAAAATTGGGGTAGAGACAGGCCGGTACAGAAGGCAGCTCACAAATCACATCATGGTTATGGGGCTAGTAGCGTTGCCCCGGGGGTGCATGCAGGGTGAAAATCAGCCACCTAACACGAAGGGTAAACTCGGTAGAGAATCCGTGCTTCCGCGAAAACAGCCGCTCCTGAGGGTGGAAGCATTTTGTTGTGTGCGTGTGTGAGAGCACTGCAAGGGAGTCCAAAGCTATATACGAGTGAGAGTCAGACCCCAGCAAAGTTAGAACAAGGCTCCCCGTGTGTATGACTTAGCTAGCACTGAGGCCCTCCATTTGCACTGAAGTCTAATTGCTAGGGTTCTAACTCGAAGAAACAACAGTGTAAAGAGACAGTGTTTTAGCTTCCGACGACCTCTCTGTGGGAGGAAGCAGTTTAGTGTGTGCTTTCGTTGAGAGCCACGGGACTGGCTCCATTTCGTAAAATCGGGGTAGACACAGGCCGGTACGAAGGCAGCGCACAAATCACATCATGGTTATGGGGCTAGTAGCGTTGCCCCTGGGTTGCATGCAGACTGAAAGTCAGCCACCTAACTCGACGGACAAACTCGGTAGAGAATCCGTGCTTCAGCGAAAACAGCCGCTCCTGAGGGTGGAAGCATTTTGTTGTGTGCGTGCCTGAGAGCACTGCAAAGGAGTCCAAAGCTATATACGAGTCAGCCTCAGGCCACATCAAAAGGCAGAACAAGACTCCCAGTGTGTTTGATTTAGCTAGCACTGCTGGCCTATTTTGCATGGAAGTCTACTCGCTAGCGTTCTAACTCGAAGAAAAACAGTGTACAGAAACAGTGTTTTAGCTTCCGACGACCTCTCTGTGGGAGGAAGCAGTTTAGGGTGTACTGAGGGTGAGAGCCTGGGGCTGGGTTCCATTTCGTAAAATCGGGGTAGAGACAGGCCGGTACAGAAGGCAGCTCCCAAATCACATCATGCTTATGGGACTAGTAGCGTTGCCCCGGGGGTGCGGGTAGGCTGAAAGTCAGCCACCTACCTCGAAGGAAAAACTCGGTAGAGAATCCGAGCTTCAGCGAAAAGTGCCGCTCCTGAGGGTGGAAGCATTTTGTTGTGTGCGTGCGTGAGAGCACTGCAAGGGATTCCGAACCTCTATACGTGTGAGACTCAGACCCCAGCAAAAGGCAGAACATGGCTCCCCGTGTGTTTGATTTACCTAGCACTGAGGCCCTCCATTTGCATTGAAGTCTAATCGCTAGGGTTCTAACTCGAAGAAACAACAGTGTCCAAAACCGTGTTTTAGCTTGCGACGACCTCTCTGTGGGAGGAAGCAGTTTAGGGTGTACTTTGGGTGAGAGCAACCGGACTGGTCCCATTTCATAAAATCGAGGTAGAGGCAAGCCGGTACAGAAGACAGCTCACAAATCACATCATCGTTATGGGGCTAATAGCGTTGCCCCGTGGGTGCATGCAGGCTGAAAGTCAGCCACCTAACTCGACGGAAAAACTCGGTAGAGAATCCGTGGTTCAGCGAAAACAGCCGCTCCTGAGGGTAGAAGAATTTTGTTGTGTGCGTGCATGAGAGCACTGCAAGGGAGTCCAAACCTTTTTCCGAGTGAGACTCAGGCACCAGAAAAGGCATAACAAGACTCCCCATGTGTTTGATTTCGCTAGCACTGCGGCCCTCCATTTGCATTGAAGTCTAATCGCGAGGGTTCTAAGTCGAAGAAACAAGAGTGTACAGAGACCGTGTTTGAGCTCCCGACGACCTCTCGGTGGGAGGAAGCAGTTTAAGGTGTAGTTTGGGTGAGAGCCACGGGACTGTTGCCATTTCGTAAAATCGGGGTAGAGAACGCCTGTAGAGTAGGCGGTGCGCAAATCACATCACGGTTATGGGGCTAGTAGCGGTGCTCCGGGAGTGCGTGCAGGCTGAAATTCAGCCACCTCACTCGAAGGAAAAACTCGGTAGAGAATCGGTGCTTCAGCGAAAAGAGCCGCTCCTGAGGGTGGAAGCATTTCGTTGTGTGTGTTCGTGAGATTAGTGCAAGGGAGTCCAAAGCTATATACGAGTCAGACTCAGGCCACATCAAAAGGCAGAACAAGACTCCCAGTGTGTTTGATGTAGCTAGCACTGCGGCCCTACTTTTGCATGGAAGTCTACTTGCTAGGGTTCTGATTCGAACAAACAACAGTGTACAGAAACAGTGTTTTAGCGTCCGACGACCTCTCTGTGGGTGGAAGCAGTTTCGCGTGTACTGTGGGTGGGAGCCACGGGGCCTGTGCCATTTCGTAAAATCGGGGTAGAGACAAGCCGGTACAGAAGGCAGCTCACAAATCACATCATGCTTCTGGGGCTAGTAGCGTTGCCCCGGGGGTGCGTGCAGGCTGAAAGTCAGCCACCTAACTCGACGGAAAAACTCGGTAGAGAATCCGTGCTTCAGCGAAAACAGCCGCTCCTGAGGGTGGAAGCACTTTGTTGTGTGCGTGCGTGAGAGCACTGCAAGGGAGTCCAAACCTTTTTCCGAGGGAGACTCAGGCCCCAGCAAAAGGCAGAACAAGACTCCCCGTGTGTTTGATTTCGCTAGCTCTGCGGCCCTCCATGTGCATTGATGTCTAATAGCTAGGGTTCTGACTCAAACAAACAACAGTGTACAGAAACACTGTTTTAGCTTCCGACGACCTCTCTGTGGGAGGAAGCAGTTTAGGGTGTACTGTGGGTGAGAGCCACAGGACCGGTTCCATTTCGTAAAACCGGAGTAGAGACAGGCCCGTACAGAAGGCAGCTCACAAATCACATCATGGTTATGGGGCTAGTAGCGTTGCCCCGGGGGTGCGTGAAGGTTGAAAGTCAGCCACCAAACCTGAAGGAAAAACTCGGTAGAGAATTCGTGCTTCAGCGAAAACAGCCGATCCTGAGGGTGGAAACATTTTGTTGTGTGCATTCGTGAAAGCACTGCAAGGGATTCCAAACCTATATACGAGTCATCCTCAGGCCCCAGCAAAAGGCAGAACAAGGCTCCCCGTGTTTTTTATTGAGCTAGCACTGAGGCCCTCCATTTGCATTGAACTCTTATCGCTAGGGTTCAAACTCGAAGAAACAACAGTGTACAGAACTGTGTTTTATCTTCCGACGACCTCTCTGTGCGAGGAAGCCGTTTAGCGTGTACTGTGGGTGAGAGCCACGGGACTGGTGCCATTTCGTAAAATCGGGGTAGAGACAAGCCGGTACAGAAGGCAGATCACAAATCACATCATGGTTATGGTTCTAGTAGCGTTGCCCCGGGGCTGCGTGCAGGCTGAAAGTCAGCCACCTAACTCGACAGAAAAACTCGGTAGAGGTTCCGTGCTTTACCGAAAACAGCCACTCCTGAGGGTGGAAGCCTTTTGGTGTGTGCGTGCGTGAGAGCACGGCAAGGGAGTCCAATCCTGTTCTGGGGGAGACTGAGGTCGCAGCAAAAGGCAGAACAAGACTCCCCGTGTGTTTGATTTAGCTAGAACTGCGGCCCTCCTTTTGCATTGAAGTCTAAACGCTAGGGTTGTGACTCCAGCAAACAACAGTGTAGAGAAATAGTGTTTTAGCTTCTGACGACCACTCTGTGGGAGGAAGAAGTTTAGGGTGTACTTTGGGTGAGAGCCACGGGACGGGCTCCACTTCATAAAATCGGAGTCGAGACAGGCCGGAAAAGAAGGCAGCTCACCAATCACATCATGGTTATGGGGCTAGTAGCGTTGCCCCGGGGGTGCGTGTAGGTTGAAAGTCAGCCACCTAACTGCAAGGAAAAACTCGGTAGAGAATCCGTGTTTCCGCGAAAACAGCCGATCCTGAGGGTGGAAGCATTTTGTTGTGTGCGTGCATGAAAGCACTGCAAGGGATTCCAAACCTATATACGAGTCAGACTCAGGCCACATCAAAAGGCAGAAGGAGACTCCCAGTGTGTTCGATTTAGCTAGCACGGAGGCCCTAGTTTTGCATGAAAGTCTACTCGCTCGCGTTCTAACTCGAAGAAAGAAAAGTGTACAGAAACAATGTTTTAGCTTCCGACGACCTCTCTGTGGGAGGAAGCATTTTAGGGTGTTCTGTGGGTGAGAGCCTGGGGATGGGTTCCGTTTCATAAAATTGGGGTAGAGACAGGCCGGTACAGAAGGCAGCTCACAAATCACATCATGGTTATGGGGCTAGTAGCGTTGCCCCGGGGGTGCATGCAGGGTGAAAATCAGCCACCTAACACGAAGGGTAAACTCGGTAGAGAATCCGTGCTTCAGCGAAAACAGCCGCTCCTGAGGGTGGAAGCATTTTGTTGTGTGCGTGTGTGAGAGCAGTGCAAGGGAGTCCAAAGCTATATACGAGTGAGAGTCAGACCCCAGCAAAGTTAGAACAAGGCTCCCCGTGTGTATGACTTAGCTAGCACTGAGGCCCTCCATTTGCACTGAAGTCTAATTGCTAGGGTTCTAACTCGAAGAAACAACAGTGTAAAGAGACAGTGTTTTAGCTTCCGACGACCTCTCTGTGGGAGGAAGCAGTTTAGTGTGTGCTTTCGTTGAGAGCCACGGGACTGGCTCCATTTCGTAAAATCGGGGTAGACACAGGCCGGTACGAAGGCAGCGCACAAATCACATCATGGTTATGGGGCTAGTAGCGTTGCCCCTGGGTTGCATGCAGACTGAAAGTCAGCCACCTAACTCGACGGACAAACTCGGTAGAGAATCCGTGCTTCAGCGAAAACAGCCGCTCCTGAGGGTGGAAGCATTTTGTTGTGTGCGTGCCTGAGAGCACTGCAAAGGAGTCCAAAGCTATATACGAGTCAGCCTCAGGCCACATCAAAAGGCAGAACAAGACTCCCAGTGTGTTTGATTTAGCTAGCACTGCTGGCCTATTTTGCATGGAAGTCTACTCGCTAGCGTTCTAACTCGAAGAAAAACAGTGTACAGAAACAGTGTTTTAGCTTCCGACGACCTCTCTGTGGGAGGAAGCAGTTTAGGGTGTACTGAGGGTGAGAGCCTGGGGCTGGGTTCCATTTCGTAAAATCGGGGTAGAGACAGGCCGGTACAGAAGGCAGCTCCCAAATCACATCATGCTTATGGGACTAGTAGCGTTGCCCCGGGGGTGCGGGTAGGCTGAAAGTCAGCCACCTACCTCGAAGGAAAAACTCGGTAGAGAATCCGAGCTTCAGCGAAAAGTGCCGCTCCTGAGGGTGGAAGCATTTTGTTGTGTGCGTGCGTGAGAGCACTGCAAGGGATTCCGAACCTCTATACGTGTGAGACTCAGACCCCAGCAAAAGGCAGAACATGGCTCCCCGTGTGTTTGATTTACCTAGCACTGAGGCCCTCCATTTGCATTGAAGTCTAATCGCTAGGGTTCTAACTCGAAGAAACAACAGTGTCCAAAACAGTGTTTTAGCTTGCGACGACCTCTCTGTGGGAGGAAGCAGTTTAGGGTGTACTTTGGGTGAGAGCAACCGGACTGGTCCCATTTCATAAAATCGAGGTAGAGGCAAGCCGGTACAGAAGACAGCTCACAAATCACATCATCGTTATGGGGCTAATAGCGTTGCCCCGTGGGTGCATGCAGGCTGAAAGTCAGCCACCTAACTCGACGGAAAAACTCGGTAGAGAATCCGTGCTTCAGCGAAAACAGCCGCTCCTGAGGGTAGAAGAATTTTGTTGTGTGCGTGCATGAGAGCACTGCAAGGGAGTCCAAACCTTTATCCGAGTGAGACTCAGGCACCAGAAAAGGCATAACAAGACTCCCCATGTGTTTGATTTCGCTAGCACTGCGGCCCTCCATTTGCATTGAAGTCTAATCGCGAGGGTTCTAAGTCGAAGAAACAAGAGTGTACAGGGACCGTGTTTGAGCTCCCGACGACCTCTCGGTGGGAGGAAGCAGTTTAAGGTGTAGTTTGGGTGAGAGCCACGGGACTGTTGCCATTTCGTAAAATCGGGGTAGAGAACGCCTGTAGAGTAGGCGGTGCGCAAATCACATCACGGTTATGGGGCTAGTAGCGGTGCTCCGGGAGTGCGTGCAGGCTGAAATTCAGCCACCTCACTCGAAGGAAAAACTCGGTAGAGAATCGGTGCTTCAGCGAAAAGAGCCGCTCCTGAGGGTGGAAGCATTTCGTTGTGTGTGTTCGTGAGATTAGTGCAAGGGAGTCCAAAGCTATATACGAGTCAGACTCAGGCCACATCAAAAGGCAGAGCAAGACTCCCAGTGTGTTTGATGTAGCTAGCACTGCGGCCCTACTTTTGCATGGAAGTCTACTTGCTAGGGTTCTGATTCGAACAAACAACAGTGTACAGAAACAGTGTTTTAGCGTCCGACGACCTCTCTGTGGGTGGAAGCAGTTTCGCGTGTACTGTGGGTGGGAGCCACGGGGCCTGTGCCATTTCGTAAAATCGGGGTAGAGACAAGCCGGTACAGAAGGCAGCTCACAAATCACATCATGCTTCTGGGGCTAGTAGCGTTGCCCCGGGGGTGCGTGCAGGCTTAAAGTCAGCCACCTAACTCGACGGAAAAACTCGGTAGAGAATCCGTGCTTCAGCGAAAACAGCCGCTCCCGAGGGTGGAAGCACTTTGTTGTGTGCGTGCGTGAGAGCACTGCAAGGGAGTCCAAACCTTTTTCCGAGGGAGACTCAGGCCCCAGCAAAAGGCAGAACAAGACTCCCCGTGTGTTTGATTTCGCTAGCTCTGCGGCCCTCCATGTGCATTGATGTCTAATAGCTAGGGTTCTGACTCAAACAAACAACAGTGTACAGAAACACTGTTTTAGCTTCCGACGACCTCTCTGTGGGAGGAAGCAGTTTAGGGTGTACTGTGGGTGAGAGCCACAGGACCGGTTCCATTTCGTAAAACCGGAGTAGAGACAGGCCCGTACAGAAGGCAGCTCACAAATCACATCATGGTTATGGGGCTAGTAGCGTTGCCCCGGGGGTGCGTGAAGGTTGAAAGTCAGCCACCAAACCTGAAGGAAAAACTCGGTAGAGAATTCGTGCTTCAGCGAAAACAGCCGATCCTGAGGGTGGAAACATTTTGTTGTGTGCATTCGTGAAAGCACTGCAAAGGATTCCAAACCTATATACGAGTCATCCTCAGGCCCCAGCAAAAGGCAGAACAAGGCTCCCCGTGTTTTTTATTGAGCTAGCACTGAGGCCCTCCATTTGCATTGAACTCTTATCGCTAGGGTTCAAACTCGAAGAAACAACAGTGTACAGAACTGTGTTTTATCTTCCGACGACCTCTCTGTGCGAGGAAGCCGTTTAGCGTGTACTGTGGGTGAGAGCCACGGGACTGGTGCCATTTCGTAAAATCGGGGTAGAGACAAGCCGGTACAGAAGGCAGATCACAAATCACATCATGGTTATGGTTCTAGTAGCGTTGCCCCGGGGCTGCGTGCAGGCTGAAAGTCAGCCACCTAACTCGACAGAAAAACTCGGTAGAGGTTCCGTGCTTTACCGAAAACAGCCACTCCTGAGGGTGGAAGCCTTTTGGTGTGTGCGTGCGTGAGAGCACGGCAAGGGAGTCCAATCCTGTTCTGGGGGAGACTGAGGCCGCAGCAAAAGGCAGAACAAGACTCCCCGTGTGTTTGATTTAGCTAGAACTGCGGCCCTCCTTTTGCATTGAAGTCTAAACGCTAGGGTTGTGACTCCAGCAAACAACAGTGTAGAGAAATAGTGTTTTAGCTTCTGACGACCACTCTGTGGGAGGAAGAAGTTTAGGGTGTACTTTGGGTGAGAGCCACGGGACGGGCTCCACTTCATAAAATCGGAGTCGAGACAGGCCGGAAAAGAAGGCAGCTCACCAATCACATCATGGTTATGGGGCTAGTAGCGTTGCCCCGGGGGTGCGTGCAGGTTGAAAGTCAGCCACCTAACTGCAAGGAAAAACTCGGTAGAGAATCCGTGTTTCCGCGAAAACAGCCGATCCTGAGGGTGGAAGCATTTTGTTGTGTGCGTGCATGAAAGCACTGCAAGGGATTCCAAACCTATATACGAGTCAGACTCAGGCCACATCAAAAGGCAGAAGGAGACTCCCAGTGTGTTCGATTTAGCTAGCACGGAGGCCCTAGTTTTGCATGAAAGTCTACTCGCTCGCGTTCTAACTCGAAGAAAGAAAAGTGTACAGAAACAATGTTTTAGCTTCCGACGACCTCTCTGTGGGAGGAAGCATTTTAGGGTGTTCTGTGGGTGAGAGCCTGGGGATGGGTTCCGTTTCATAAAATTGGGGTAGAGACAGGCCGGTACAGAAGGCAGCTCACAAATCACATCATGGTTATGGGGCTAGTAGCGTTGCCCCGGGGGTGCATGCAGGGTGAAAATCAGCCACCTAACACGAAGGGTAAACTCGGTAGAGAATCCGTGCTTCAGCGAAAACAGCCGCTCCTGAGGGTGGAAGCATTTTGTTGTGTGCGTGTGTGAGAGCACTGCAAGGGAGTCCAAAGCTATATACGAGTGAGAGTCAGACCCCAGCAAAGTTAGAACAAGGCTCCCCGTGTGTATGACTTAGCTAGCACTGAGGCCCTCCATTTGCACTGAAGTCTAATTGCTAGGGTTCTAACTCGAAGAAACAACAGTGTAAAGAGACAGTGTTTTAGCTTCCGACGACCTCTCTGTGGGAGGAAGCAGTTTAGTGTGTGCTTTCGTTGAGAGCCACGGGACTGGCTCCATTTCTTAAAATCGGGGTAGACACAGGCCGGTACGAAGGCAGCGCACAAATCACATCATGGTTATGGGGCTAGCAGCGTTGCCCCTGGGTTGCATGCAGACTGAAAGTCAGCCACCTAACTCGACGGACAAACTCGGTTGAGAATCCATGCTTCAGCGAAAACAGCCGCTCCTGAGGGTGGAAGCATTTTGTTGTGTGCGTGCCTGAGAGCACTGCAAAGGAGTCCAAAGCTATATACGAGTCAGCCTCAGGCCACATCAAAAGGCAGAACAAGACTCCCAGTGTGTTTGATTTAGCTAGCACTGCTGGCCTATTTTGCATGGAAGTCTACTCGCTAGCGTTCTAACTCGAAGAAAAACAGTGTACAGAAACAGTGTTTTAGCTTCCGACGACCTCTCTGTGGGAGGAAGCAGTTTAGGGTGTACTGAGGGTGAGAGCCTGGGGCTGGGTTCCATTTCGTAAAATCGGGGTAGAGACAGGCCGGTACAGAAGGCAGCTCCCAAATCACATCATGCTTATGGGACTAGTAGCGTTGTCCCGGGGGTGCGGGTAGGCTGAAAGTCAGCCACCTACCTCGAAGGAAAAACTCGGTAGAGAATCCGAGCTTCAGCGAAAAGTGCCGCTCCTGAGGGTGGAAGCATTTTGTTGTGTGCGTGCGTGAGAGCACTGCAAGGGATTCCGAACCTCTATACGTGTGAGACTCAGACCCCAGCAAAAGGCAGAACATGGCTCCCCGTGTGTTTGATTTACCTAGCACTGAGGCCCTCCATTTGCTTTGAAGTCTAATCGCTAGGGTTCTAACTCGAAGAAACAACAGTGTCCAAAACAGTGTTTTAGCTTGCGACGACCTCTCTGTGGGAGGAAGCAGTTTAGGGTGTACTTTGGGTGAGAGCAACCGGACTGGTCCCATTTCATAAAATCGAGGTAGAGGCAAGCCGGTACAGAAGACAGCTCACAAATCACATCATCGTTATGGGGCTAATAGCGTTGCCCCGTGGGTGCATGCAGGCTGAAAGTCAGCCACCTAACTCGACGGAAAAACTCGGTAGAGAATCCGTGCTTCAGCGAAAACAGCCGCTCCTGAGGGTAGAAGAATTTTGTTGTGTGCGTGCATGAGAGCACTGCAAGGGAGTCCAAACCTTTTTCTGAGTGAGACTCAGGCACCAGAAAAGGCATAACAAGACTCCCCATGTGTTTGATTTCGCTAGCACTGCGGCCCTCCATTTGCATTGAAGTCTAATCGCGAGGGTTCTAAGTCGAAGAAACAAGAGTGTACAGAGACCGTGTTTTAGCTCCCGACGACCTCTCGGTGGGAGGAAGCAGTTTAAGGTGTAGTTTGGGTGAGAGCCACGGGACTGTTGCCATTTCGTAAAATCGGGGTAGAGAACGCCTGTAGAGTAGGCAGTGCGCAAATCACATCACGGTTATGGGGCTAGTAGCGGTGCTCCGGGAGTGCGTGCAGGCTGAAATTCAGCCACCTCACTCGAAGGAAAAACTCGGTAGAGAATCAGTGCTTCAGCGAAAAGAGCCGCTCCTGAGGGTGGAAGCATTTCGTTGTGTGTGTTCGTGAGATTAGTGCAAGGGAGTCCAAAGCTATATACGAGTCAGACTCAGGCCACATCAAAAGGCAGAGCAAGACTCCCAGTGTGTTTGATGTAGCTAGCACTGCGGCCCTACTTTTGCATGGAAGTCTACTTGCTAGGGTTCTGATTCGAACAAACAACAGTGTACAGAAACAGTGTTTTAGCGTCCGACGACCTCTCTGTGGGTGGAAGCAGTTTCGCGTGTACTGTGGGTGGGAGCCACGGGACCCGTGCCATTTCGTAAAATCGGGGTAGAGACAAGCCGGTACAGAATGCAGCTCACAAATCACATCATGCTTCTGGGGCTAGTAGCGTTGCCCCGGGGGTGCGTGCAGGCTGAAAGTCAGCCACCTAACTCGACGGAAAAACTCGGTAGAGAATCCGTGCTTCAGCGAAAACAGCCGCTCCTGAGGGTGGAAGCACTTTGTTGTGTGCGTGCGTGAGAGCACTGCAAGGGAGTCCAAACCTTTTTCCGAGGGAGACTCAGGCCCCAGCAAAAGGCAGAACAAGACTCCCCGTGTGTTTGATTTCGCTAGCTCTGCGGCCCTCCATGTGCATTGATGTCTAATAGCTAGGGTTCTGACTCAAACAAACAACAGTGTACAGAAACACTGTTTTAGCTTCCGACGACCTCTCTGTGGGAGGAAGCAGTTTAGGGTGTACTGTGGGTGAGAGCCACAGGACTGGTTCCATTTCGTAAAACCGGAGTAGAGGCAGGCCCGTACAGAAGGCAGCTCACAAATCACATCATGGTTATGGGGCTAGTAGCGTTGCCCCGGGGGTGCGTGAAGGTTGAAAGTCAGCCACCAAACCTGAAGGAAAAACTCGGTAGAGAATTCGTGCTTCAGCGAAAACAGCCGATCCTGAGGGTGGAAACATTTTGTTGTGTGCATTCGTGAAAGCACTGCAAGGGATTCCAAACCTATATACGAGTCATCCTCAGGCCCCAGCAAAAGGCAGAACAAGGCTCCCCGTGTTTTTTATTGAGCTAGCACTGAGGCCCTCCATTTGCATTGAACTCTTATCGCTAGGGTTCAAACTCGAAGAAACAACAGTGTACAGAACTGTGTTTTATCTTCCGACGACCTCTCTGTGCGAGGAAGCCGTTTAGCGTGTACTGTGGGTGAGAGCCACGGGACTGGTGCCATTTCGTAAAATCGGGGTAGAGACAAGCCGGTACAGAAGGCAGATCACAAATCACATCATGGTTATGGTTCTAGTAGCGTTGCCCCGGGGCTGCGTGCAGGCTGAAAGTCAGCCACCTAACTCGACAGAAAAACTCGGTAGAGGTTCCGTGCTTTACCGAAAACAGCCACTCCTGAGGGTGGAAGCCTTTTGGTGTGTGCGTGCGTGAGAGCACGGCAAGGGAGTCCAATCCTGTTCTGGGGGAGACTGAGGCCGCAGCAAAAGGCAGAACAAGACTCCCCGTGTGTTTGATTTAGCTAGAACTGCGGCCCTCCTTTTGCATTGAAGTCTAAACGCTAGGGCTGTGACTCCAGCAAACAACAGTGTAGAGAAACACTGTTTTAGCTTCTGACGACCACTCTGTGGGAGGAAGAAGTTTAGGGTGTACTTTGGGTGAGAGCCACGGGACGGGCTCCACTTCATAAAATCGGAGTCGAGACAGGCCGGAAAAGAAGGCAGCTCACCAATCACATCATGGTTATGGGGCTAGTAGCGTTGCCCCGGGGGTGCGTGTAGGTTGAAAGTCAGCCACCTAACTGCAAGGAAAAACTCGGTAGAGAATCCGTGTTTCCGCGAAAACAGCCGATCCTGAGGGTGGAAGCATTTTGTTGTGTGCGTGCATGAAAGCACTGCAAGGGATTCCAAACCTATATACGAGTCAGACTCAGGCCACATCAAAAGGCAGAAGGAGACTCCCAGTGTGTTCGATTTAGCTAGCACGGAGGCCCTAGTTTTGCATGAAAGTCTACTCGCTCGCGTTCTAACTCGAAGAAAGAAAAGTGTACAGAAACAATGTTTTAGCTTCCGACGACCTCTCTGTGGGAGGAAGCATTTTAGGGTGTTCTGTGGGTGAGAGCCTGGGGATGGGTTCCGTTTCATAAAATTGGGGTAGAGACAGGCCGGTACAGAAGGCAGCTCACAAATCACATCATGGTTATGGGGCTAGTAGCGTTGCCCCGGGGGTGCATGCAGGGTGAAAATCAGCCACCTAACACGAAGGGTAAACTCGGTAGAGAATCCGTGCTTCAGCGAAAACAGCCGCTCCTGAGGGTGGAAGCATTTTGTTGTGTGCGTGTGTGAGAGCAGTGCAAGGGAGTCCAAAGCTATATACGAGTCAGCCTCAGGCCACATCAAAAGGCAGAACAAGACTCCCAGTGTGTTTGATTTAGCTAGCACTGCTGGCCTATTTTGCATGGAAGTCTACTCGCTAGCGTTCTAACTCGAAGAAAAACAGTGTACAGAAACAGTGTTTTAGCTTCCGACGACCTCTCTGTGGGAGGAAGCAGTTTAGGGTGTACTGAGGGTGAGAGCCTGGGGCTGGGTTCCATTTCGTAAAATCGGGGTAGAGACAGGCCGGTACAGAAGGAAGCTCCCAAATCACATCATGCTTATGGGACTAGTAGCGTTGCCCCGGGGGTGCGGGTAGGCTGAAAGTCAGCCACCTACCTCGAAGGAAAAACTCGGTAGAGAATCCGAGCTTCAGCGAAAAGTGCCGCTCCTGAGGGTGGAAGCATTTTGTTGTGTGCGTGCGTGAGAGCACTGCAAGGGATTCCGAACCTCTATACGTGTGAGACTCAGACCCCAGCAAAAGGCAGAACATGGCTCCCCGTGTGTTTGATTTACCTAGCACTGAGGCCCTCCATTTGCATTGAAGTCTAATCGCTAGGGTTCTAACTCGAAGAAACAACAGTGTCCAAAAGAGTGTTTTAGCTTGCGACGACCTCTCTGTGGGAGGAAGCAGCTTAGGGTGTACTTTGGGTGAGAGCAACCGGACTGGTCCCATTTCATAAAATCGAGGTAGAGGCAAGCCGGTACACAAGACAGCTCACAAATCACATCATCGTTATGGGGCTAATAGCGTTGCCCCGTGGGTGCATGCAGGCTGAAAGTCAGCCACCTAACTCGACGGAAAAACTCGGTAGAGAATCCGTGCTTCAGCGAAAACAGCCGCTCCTGAGGGTAGAAGAATTTTGTTGTGTGCGTGCATGAGAGCACTGCAAGGGAGTCCAAACCTTTTTCCGAGTGAGACTCAGGCACCAGAAAAGGCATAACAAGACTCCCCATGTGTTTGATTTCGCTAGCACTGCGGCCCTCCATTTGCATTGAAGTCTAATCGCGAGGGTTCTAAGTCGAAGAAACAAGAGTGTACAGAGACCGTGTTTGAGCTCCCGACGACCTCTCGGTGGGAGGAAGCAGTTTAAGGTGTAGTTTGGGTGAGAGCCACGGGACTGTTGCCATTTCGTAAAATCGGGGTAGAGAACGCCTGTAGAGTAGGCAGTGCGCAAATCACATCACGGTTATGGGGCTAGTAGCGGTGCTCCGGGAGTGCGTGCAGGCTGAAATTCAGCCACCTCACTCGAAGGAAAAACTCGGTAGAGAATCAGTGCTTCAGCAAAAAGAGCCGCTCCTGAGGGTGGAAGCATTTCGTTGTGTGTGTTCGTGAGATTAGTGCAAGGGAGTCCAAAGCTATATACGAGTCAGACTCAGGCCACATCAAAAGGCAGAGCAAGACTCCCAGTGTGTTTGATGTAGCTAGCACTGCGGCCCTATTTTGCATGGAAGTCTACTTGCTAGGGTTCTGATTCGAACAAACAACAGTGTACAGAAACAGTGTTTTAGCGTCCGACGACCTCTCTGTGGGTGGAAGCAGTTTCGCGTGTACTGTGGGTGGGAGCCACGGGGCCTGTGCCATTTCGTAAAATCGGGGTAGAGACAAGCCGGTACAGAATGCAGCTCACAAATCACATCATGCTTCTGGGGCTAGTAGCGTTGCCCCGGGGCTGCGTGCAGGCTGAAAGTCAGCCACCTAACTCGACGGAAAAACTCGGTAGAGAATCCGTGCTTCAGCGAAAACAGCCGCTCCTGAGGGTGGAAGCACTTTGTTGTGTGCGTGCGTGAGAGCACTGCAAGGGAGTCCAAACCTTTTTCCGAGGGAGACTCAGGCCCCAGCAAAAGGCAGAACAAGACTCCCCGTGTGTTTGATTTCGCTAGCTCTGCGGCCCTCCATGTGCATTGATGTCTAATAGCTAGGGTTCTGACTCAAACAAACAACAGTGTACAGAAACACTGTTTTAGCTTCCGACGACCTCTCTGTGGGAGGAAGCAGTTTAGGGTGTACTGTGGATGAGAGCCACAGGACCGGTTCCATTTCGTAAAACCGGAGTAGAGACAGGCCCGTACAGAAGGCAGCTCACAAATCACATCATGGTTATGGGGCTAGTAGCGTTGCCCCGGGGGTGCGTGAAGGTTGAAAGTCAGCCACCAAACCTGAAGGAAAAACTCGGTAGAGAATTCGTGCTTCAGCGAAAACAGCCGATCCTGAGGGTGGAAACATTTTGTTGTGTGCATTCGTGAAAGCACTGCAAGGGATTCCAAACCTATATACGAGTCATCCTCAGGCCCCAGCAAAAGGCAGAACAAGGCTCCCCGTGTTTTTTATTGAGCTAGCACTGAGGCCCTCCATTTGCATTGAACTCTTATCGCTAGGGTTCAAACTCGAAGAAACAACAGTGTACAGAACTGTGTTTTATCTTCCGACGACCTCTCTGTGCGAGGAAGCCGTTTAGCGTGTACTGTGGGTGAGAGCCACGGGACTGGTGCCATTTCGTAAAATCGGGGTAGAGACAAGCCGGTACAGAAGGCAGATCACAAATCACATCATGGTTATGGTTCTAGTAGCGTTGCCCCGGGGCTGCGTGCAGGCTGAAAGTCAGCCACCTAACTCGACAGAAAAACTCGGTAGAGGTTCCGTGCTTTACCGAAAACAGCCACTCCTGAGGGTGGAAGCCTTTTGGTGTGTGTGTGCGTGAGAGCACGGCAAGGGAGTCCAATCCTGTTCTGGGGGAGACTGAGGCCGCAGCAAAAGGCAGAACAAGACTCCCCGTGTGTTTGATTTAGCTAGAACTGCGGCCCTCCTTTTGCATTGAAGTCTAAACGCTAGGGTTGTGACTCCAGCAAACAACAGTGTAGAGAAATAGTGTTTTAGCTTCTGACGACCACTCTGTGGGAGGAAGAAGTTTAGGGTGTACTTTGGGTGAGAGCCACGGGACGGGCTCCACTTCATAAAATCGGAGTCGAGACAGGCCGGAAAAGAAGGCAGCTCACCAATCACATCATGGTTATGGGGCTAGTAGCGTTGCCCCGGGGGTGCGTGCAGGTTGAAAGTCAGCCACCTAACTGCAAGGAAAAACTCGGTAGAGAATCCGTGTTTCCGCGAAAACAGCCGATCCTGAGGGTGGAAGCATTTTGTTGTGTGCGTGCATGAAAGCACTGCAAGGGATTCCAAACCTATATACGAGTCAGACTCAGGCCACATCAAAAGGCAGAAGGAGACTCCCAGTGTGTTCGATTTAGCTAGCACGGAGGCCCTAGTTTTGCATGAAAGTCTACTCGCTCGCGTTCTAACTCGAAGAAAGAAAAGTGTACAGAAACAATGTTTTAGCTTCCGACGACCTCTCTGTGGGAGGAAGCATTTTAGGGTGTTCTGTGGGTGAGAGCCTGGGGATGGGTTCCGTTTCATAAAATTGGGGTAGAGACAGGCCGGTACAGAAGGCAGCTCACAAATCACATCATGGTTATGGGGCTAGTAGCGTTGCCCCGGGGGTGCATGCAGGGTGAAAATCAGCCACCTAACACGAAGGGTAAACTCGGTAGAGAATCCGTGCTTCCGCGAAAACAGCCGCTCCTGAGGGTGGAAGCATTTTGTTGTGTGCGTGTGTGAGAGCACTGCAAGGGAGTCCAAAGCTATATACGAGTGAGAGTCAGACCCCAGCAAAGTTAGAACAAGGCTCCCCGTGTGTATGACTTAGCTAGCACTGAGGCCCTCCATTTGCACTGAAGTCTAATTGCTAGGGTTCTAACTCGAAGAAACAACAGTGTAAAGAGACAGTGTTTTAGCTTCCGACGACCTCTCTGTGGGAGGAAGCAGTTTAGTGTGTGCTTTCGTTGAGAGCCACGGGACTGGCTCCATTTCGTAAAATCGGGGTAGACACAGGCCGGTACGAAGGCAGCGCACAAATCACATCATGGTTATGGGGCTAGTAGCGTTGCCCCTGGGTTGCATGCAGACTGAAAGTCAGCCACCTAACTCGACGGACAAACTCGGTAGAGAATCCGTGCTTCAGCGAAAACAGCCGCTCCTGAGGGTGGAAGCATTTTGTTGTGTGCGTGCCTGAGAGCACTGCAAAGGAGTCCAAAGCTATATACGAGTCAGCCTCAGGCCACATCAAAAGGCAGAACAAGACTCCCAGTGTGTTTGATTTAGCTAGCACTGCTGGCCTATTTTGCATGGAAGTCTACTCGCTAGCGTTCTAACTCGAAGAAAAACAGTGTACAGAAACAGTGTTTTAGCTTCCGACGACCTCTCTGTGGGAGGAAGCAGTTTAGGGTGTACTGAGGGTGAGAGCCTGGGGCTGGGTTCCATTTCGTAAAATCGGGGTAGAGACAGGCCGGTACAGAAGGCAGCTCCCAAATCACATCATGCTTATGGGACTAGTAGCGTTGCCCCGGGGGTGCGGGTAGGCTGAAAGTCAGCCACCTACCTCGAAGGAAAAACTCGGTAGAGAATCCGAGCTTCAGCGAAAAGTGCCGCTCCTGAGGGTGGAAGCATTTTGTTGTGTGCGTGCGTGAGAGCACTGCAAGGGATTCCGAACCTCTATACGTGTGAGACTCAGACCCCAGCAAAAGGCAGAACATGGCTCCCCGTGTGTTTGATTTACCTAGCACTGAGGCCCTCCATTTGCATTGAAGTCTAATCGCTAGGGTTCTAACTCGAAGAAACAACAGTGTCCAAAACCGTGTTTTAGCTTGCGACGACCTCTCTGTGGGAGGAAGCAGTTTAGGGTGTACTTTGGGTGAGAGCAACCGGACTGGTCCCATTTCATAAAATCGAGGTAGAGGCAAGCCGGTACAGAAGACAGCTCACAAATCACATCATCGTTATGGGGCTAATAGCGTTGCCCCGTGGGTGCATGCAGGCTGAAAGTCAGCCACCTAACTCGACGGAAAAACTCGGTAGAGAATCCGTGGTTCAGCGAAAACAGCCGCTCCTGAGGGTAGAAGAATTTTGTTGTGTGCGTGCATGAGAGCACTGCAAGGGAGTCCAAACCTTTTTCCGAGTGAGACTCAGGCACCAGAAAAGGCATAACAAGACTCCCCATGTGTTTGATTTCGCTAGCACTGCGGCCCTCCATTTGCATTGAAGTCTAATCGCGAGGGTTCTAAGTCGAAGAAACAAGAGTGTACAGAGACCGTGTTTGAGCTCCCGACGACCTCTCGGTGGGAGGAAGCAGTTTAAGGTGTAGTTTGGGTGAGAGCCACGGGACTGTTGCCATTTCGTAAAATCGGGGTAGAGAACGCCTGTAGAGTAGGCGGTGCGCAAATCACATCACGGTTATGGGGCTAGTAGCGGTGCTCCGGGAGTGCGTGCAGGCTGAAATTCAGCCACCTCACTCGAAGGAAAAACTCGGTAGAGAATCGGTGCTTCAGCGAAAAGAGCCGCTCCTGAGGGTGGAAGCATTTCGTTGTGTGTGTTCGTGAGATTAGTGCAAGGGAGTCCAAAGCTATATACGAGTCAGACTCAGGCCACATCAAAAGGCAGAACAAGACTCCCAGTGTGTTTGATGTAGCTAGCACTGCGGCCCTACTTTTGCATGGAAGTCTACTTGCTAGGGTTCTGATTCGAACAAACAACAGTGTACAGAAACAGTGTTTTAGCGTCCGACGACCTCTCTGTGGGTGGAAGCAGTTTCGCGTGTACTGTGGGTGGGAGCCACGGGGCCTGTGCCATTTCGTAAAATCGGGGTAGAGACAAGCCGGTACAGAAGGCAGCTCACAAATCACATCATGCTTCTGGGGCTAGTAGCGTTGCCCCGGGGGTGCGTGCAGGCTGAAAGTCAGCCACCTAACTCGACGGAAAAACTCGGTAGAGAATCCGTGCTTCAGCGAAAACAGCCGCTCCTGAGGGTGGAAGCACTTTGTTGTGTGCGTGCGTGAGAGCACTGCAAGGGAGTCCAAACCTTTTTCCGAGGGAGACTCAGGCCCCAGCAAAAGGCAGAACAAGACTCCCCGTGTGTTTGATTTCGCTAGCTCTGCGGCCCTCCATGTGCATTGATGTCTAATAGCTAGGGTTCTGACTCAAACAAACAACAGTGTACAGAAACACTGTTTTAGCTTCCGACGACCTCTCTGTGGGAGGAAGCAGTTTAGGGTGTACTGTGGGTGAGAGCCACAGGACCGGTTCCATTTCGTAAAACCGGAGTAGAGACAGGCCCGTACAGAAGGCAGCTCACAAATCACATCATGGTTATGGGGCTAGTAGCGTTGCCCCGGGGGTGCGTGAAGGTTGAAAGTCAGCCACTAAACCTGAAGGAAAAACTCGGTAGAGAATTCGTGCTTCAGCGAAAACAGCCGATCCTGAGGGTGGAAACATTTTGTTGTGTGCATTCGTGAAAGCACTGCAAGGGATTCCAAACCTATATACGAGTCATCCTCAGGCCCCAGCAAAAGGCAGAACAAGGCTCCCCGTGTTTTTTATTGAGCTAGCACTGAGGCCCTCCATTTGCATTGAACTCTTATCGCTAGGGTTCAAACTCGAAGAAACAACAGTGTACAGAACTGTGTTTTATCTTCTGACGACCTCTCTGTGCGAGGAAGCCGTTTAGCGTGTACTGTGGGTGAGAGCCACGGGACTGGTGCCATTTCGTAAAATCGGGGTAGAGACAAGCCGGTACAGAAGGCAGATCACAAATCACATCATGGTTATGGTTCTAGTAGCGTTGCCCCGGGGCTGCGTGCAGGCTGAAAGTCAGCCACCTAACTCGACAGAAAAACTCGGTAGAGGTTCCGTGCTTTACCGAAAACAGCCACTCCTGAGGGTGGAAGCCTTTTGGTGTGTGCGTGCGTGAGAGCACGGCAAGGGAGTCCAATCCTGTTCTGGGGGAGACTGAGGTCGCAGCAAAAGGCAGAACAAGACTCCCCGTGTGTTTGATTTAGCTAGAACTGCGGCCCTCCTTTTGCATTGAAGTCTAAACGCTAGGGTTGTGACTCCAGCAAACAACAGTGTAGAGAAATAGTGTTTTAGCTTCTGACGACCACTCTGTGGGAGGAAGAAGTTTAGGGTGTACTTTGGGTGAGAGCCACGGGACGGGCTCCACTTCATAAAATCGGAGTCGAGACAGGCCGGAAAAGAAGGCAGCTCACCAATCACATCATGGTTATGGGGCTAGTAGCGTTGCCCCGGGGGTGCGTGTAGGTTGAAAGTCAGCCACCTAACTGCAAGGAAAAACTCGGTAGAGAATCCGTGTTTCCGCGAAAACAGCCGATCCTGAGGGTGGAAGCATTTTGTTGTGTGCGTGCATGAAAGCACTGCAAGGGATTCCAAACCTATATACGAGTCAGACTCAGGCCACATCAAAAGGCAGAAGGAGACTCCCAGTGTGTTCGATTTAGCTAGCACGGAGGCCCTAGTTTTGCATGAAAGTCTACTCGCTCGCGTTCTAACTCGAAGAAAGAAAAGTGTACAGAAACAATGTTTTAGCTTCCGACGACCTCTCTGTGGGAGGAAGCATTTTAGGGTGTTCTGTGGGTGAGAGCCTGGGGATGGGTTCCGTTTCATAAAATTGGGGTAGAGACAGGCCGGTACAGAAGGCAGCTCACAAATCACATCATGGTTATGGGGCTAGTAGCGTTGCCCCGGGGGTGCATGCAGGGTGAAAATCAGCCACCTAACACGAAGGGTAAACTCGGTAGAGAATCCGTGCTTCAGCGAAAACAGCTGCTCCTGAGGGTGGAAGCATTTTGTTGTGTGCGTGTGTGAGAGCAGTGCAAGGGAGTCCAAAGCTATATACGAGTGAGAGTCAGACCCCAGCAAAGTTAGAACAAGGCTCCCCGTGTGTATGACTTAGCTAGCACTGAGGCCCTCCATTTGCACTGAAGTCTAATTGCTAGGGTTCTAACTCGAAGAAACAACAGTGTAAAGAGACAGTGTTTTAGCTTCCGACGACCTCTCTGTGGGAGGAAGCAGTTTAGTGTGTGCTTTCGTTGAGAGCCACGGGACTGGCTCCATTTCGTAAAATCGGGGTAGACACAGGCCGGTACGAAGGCAGCGCACAAATCACATCATGGTTATGGGGCTAGTAGCGTTGCCCCTGGGTTGCATGCAGACTGAAAGTCAGCCACCTAACTCGACGGACAAACTCGGTAGAGAATCCGTGCTTCAGCGAAAACAGCCGCTCCTGAGGGTGGAAGCATTTTGTTGTGTGCGTGCCTGAGAGCACTGCAAAGGAGTCCAAAGCTATATACGAGTCAGCCTCAGGCCACATCAAAAGGCAGAACAAGACTCCCAGTGTGTTTGATTTAGCTAGCACTGCTGGCCTATTTTGCATGGAAGTCTACTCGCTAGCGTTCTAACTCGAAGAAAAACAGTGTACAGAAACAGTGTTTTAGCTTCCGACGACCTCTCTGTGGGAGGAAGCAGTTT